>NC_044978.1:6954724-7293005 GCF_008728515.1 Papio anubis
AGGGCTGAAATTTGCAGGGTGGAGTGTATGCAGGGGAGAGAGCTGAACAGAGAGAGTATTCCAGAGATCTGCAGAGGGGTCTTTCAAGTCTTTGGCTGAGTGGTGATCTGTGCAAGCATGGGGATGAAATTCCAGGAGGCCAGATAAAGCAATAGAGCGGAGAGGCCACATAATACATTGGGCATTTGATAAGAGTCTTCAGAAGAGGCATGACTTAGTAGTGGGGCTAAATTAAGCTTAGGGTAAAGACTGCTCTGGAGCCATTAAGACAAAGCTTAAAAGCAAACCTCAAGGAGTTCGAGACCAGCCTGGTCAACATGGTGAAACCCTGCCTCAACTAAAAGTACAAAAATTAGCTAGGCATGGTGATGGGCATCTGTAGTCCCAGCTACTCAGGAGGCTGAGGCAGGAGAATAGCTTGAACCCGGGAGTCGGAGTTTGCAGTGAGCCGAGAGTGCGCCACTGCACTCCAGCCTGGGCGACAACAGAGAGACTCTGTCTCAAAAACAAAAAACAAAAAACAAAAAGCAAAAAAACCTTCAAAGGCTCAAATTAATCTGCAAGGAATTTATTATTGCTGTACCACACAAAGTCCTTTAAAGGAATAAAACAAAATTCAGTTCTTAACAGCATAACACAATAAAAAATGGGTAAGCATGCAAAGAAACAGGAAAATATGACCCATATAGCCTGTAAAAAAAATTAATCAATAGAACCAGATTCAGAAATGCCAGAGATCATGAAATTAGCACAAAGTGATGAATCATTCATACTCCACACCTCAGCATCATGTAATATACCCACATAACAAACCTGCACAGGTGCCCCCTGAATCTAAAATTAAAGTTGAAATTATTGTTTAAAAAGCTGATCTCAAAAAAAAGGAGACAAGGACCTCAAAGAGCTATTTTATATATTATAAATATGCTCAAAGTGCTCGAGAGGAGTTATAGAAAAACAAGAACATAACGAGAAGAGAAATGGGAGGTAAAAAAAAAGACTCAGTCAGATAAAAAATACACTGGCCTGAAAAAATAAATAAAAGTAAAACTATATACATATGTATATAAAAGACAAATACAATACATGAAACCAGCACCATACTGAATTAAATACTGCACAAAGATAATAATATGTTCTTTTGTGAAAACACATCCAACTACAGTGCTACATATTAAACACATGAAAATGTTTCCCTATCATGCAGAGAGGCGAATAGAAGTGGGCTATGAGAAAAAAGGGGGAAATTAATTAATTAATTTTAATAAGAAGGGCCTTTTACAAAGAGGGGCCTGAGCAGACCAATTATGGTAAGTGCCATGAAATGAGGAATATAGTTAACTCTAAACGTTCCAAGGAAGAAAGGAAATAAAAGGGGAAAAAAGTAGGAGAGAGGGGAACTGAAGTTTCAGGGATAGCTAGAAACAACTTATTTATTTATTTTTATTTTTATTTTTGAGACAGAGTCTGGCTCTGTTGCCCAGGCTAGAGTACAGTGGTGTGATCTTGGCTCACTACAAGCTCCGCCTCCCGGGTTCACGCCATTCTCCTGCCTCAGCCTCCCGAGTAGCTGGGACTACAGGCGCCCGCCACCACGCCTGGCTAATTTTTTGTATTTTTAGTAGAGACAGGGTTTCACCGTGTTAGCCAAGTTGGTCTCGATCTCCTGACCTTGCGATCCACCCACTTCGGCCTCCCAAAGGGCTGGGATTACAGGCGTGAGCCACCGTGCCAGGCTGAAACAACTTTTGAATAAGACCCCGCCAAACCCCTGGAGCCCAAGAGGCAGAGATTAAAACAGTACCAGACTAATTATAATAGCTAACATTTAGATAAAACTATGTGCCAGACATCTTTCTATCTAGTCTCCATGTATTAGTCAACAACCTTACGAGGGAACATTCCATGCTATCTTATGTCAATGGAAATCAATGGAAAATAAGGCAGGTTTGTGTTTAGTCCAGGGCATTGCACAAAAGAGTTTGAACTGGGATCTAAGAAAAGGTTGCGGTAAAATAATGCACCAGGGCCTTGGCTGCGGTTCCTTCTTTAAGATGTAAGGGTAAAAACAATAAGAACAAGAGTTACTGTGTTGAAATGAAGATGAGATACTTTATAAAGGCCCCTACATAATTGAGTTAGAAAAATCTTAGATAATATCTAGCTCAGGGGTTTTCAAAAAAGCATTAAGCAGAGGACCCTATATGCAAGCCTATCATAAGTGAGGATTTGATATATCAAAGACATGCAAGTTGGGTTGCTTTAGTTTAAGAGGAGGGCCCAGTCACAGTCCCAACCAGGCAGCCTCCCATCTCCCACACCCTTTCCCACCTCCCCTTCCCCTTACAGCCCCTGGGACCTTGGACCCTATTTTACAGAAGAGGGATGGTGCTGTACATCCGCTTACAGTCATACATTAGTACCTCCCAACCCTCAGCCCAAGTCATTGCTCTCCCCTACCCCACTTCCAAACCCACGCAGTTATGGGCGAGAATAGACCAGGCATATCCCAGGATGCCTGGCTTCTTCTCAAACAACTTTCTTGAGATACAATTTGCATGCCGTAAAATTCACCCTTGTAAAGTGTACAGTTCAGTGGTTTGTAATATAGTCACAGGTTGTGCAACAATCTCTACTGTCTAACTCCAAAACATTTTCACCTCAGAAGGAAACCTCATTACATTAGCAGTCACTCCCAACTATCCCCTCCTCCCAGCCCTAAGCAACCACACTCTACTTTCTATCTCTATGAATTTGCCTGCTCTGGACATTTCATACGTATGAAATTATACACTAGGTGGCTTTTTCACACCTGGTTTTTGGGGAGTTTTCAGGTAACAAAACATCACTGTTCCCTCTGTTCTCTTGCTATCGTGCAAGGCATGCAGGCTACTTCCCAGACCTCAGCCAAGGGCTGAGGGTTCTAACTTTGTCAGAGAGTGAATGGCCAGAACGGGAAGAGCCTGAGAGCCTAGAGCTCTAGGGTGCCCGGCCCTGGGTACAGGAAGGGTAGGCCAGGGAGTTCTCTAAAATTCTCAAGTAACAGGCAACTAAATGGATGCCAAGGACACAGCACATCCCCAAAAATTATAACCTCATCTTTGATGCATACAAAGCCTCCTTTTGTGGTTTTTCTATGGGAAGTTGAAGTCAATGTGTCAACACGTAGAAAGGCCACCCGGGGAGGCAGGGCCGTAGAGGGGAGATGCACATCTGAGTCAGACCAGAGTCCCCAGGTCTCTTTAAGCCTGCTTCCTCATCTGTGAAACGGCTATAATGATATTGACTTTGCAGGTGGAGGTCAGGATTAGTAAAAGCAGAAGTGCCCAGTGTGTTCCTGCGGGACTTAGTGCTGGATTAAACAGGCTTGGCTGCTGAACCAAGCTGGTCTGCAAGGACTCTTGGCACCCAGTGACTGACTGGCACTTTGTTTGGAGTGAAGAAGGGACAAGATGGAGAAGTGAACAGATGAGCAGTCCTGTTGTTTCGGGTTCTTCATCTGGGTACCGGCCGGAAAAAGAACCGTCAACTGTTTGTCATAAGGCGTCAAGCCGGGGACACCGAAATTCAAGAAGCCACTCCTACACACACGCCCCAAACTCCTCCCCTTCCAGCTCCCAGGCATAAAAGTCCGCCAGCAGGAGCCGGCGTGACTTCTTCGGCCCACGCATTTGTGGACCGGAGAACATCACCCGAGAGCGCCAGCGCTACTTCCCTGGCCCCCCACACCTGAGGACCAGAGAACCTCATCTGAGAGTGTATGCATATTTGCAATAAAAGACTGCTACTTTCTTATGTACTTTGGCCTCATGTTTAATTACTTAGCTCTCCTAAATTAAATTAAATCAAAACAGTTGGTGCAGAAACCCGACCTGGGAGGACACCCTTCCTCAACATCCCCTAGGGGTCTGAGGAACCTCCTCCCCAGCGAACCGGCTCCCAACCCAACCAGCCACCAACACCGAACAAGTGTTCTGGCTTTCCACTGGTGCCGCTCTGAGAATTTCTTCTTCGGTGAGTACTCCCCTTTGTTAACCATCTCCGTCCGTTTCCGTGTCCTTGGCCTAGAGTCGTGCGCACACCCAAGGACGTAGCCACCCTGTGGCACAGTGAGGTCTTCAACCCGGAGACGTCCGTCTTGAAGTCCCTCAATTCTCCGTTAGTGGCTCCAGGAGCCCCCGGTCTCTAGCAGCGGCAAAGGACGCTTTACCACTGCGTGAGGTCGGTTTCCATTTCTGGTGGTTAAACAATGGGAACCTCACAATCCAAAATCCCTAGGAACACCCCCTTAGGGTGTCTCCTCCAAAACTTGGAAGCCTTACATTTAGCCCAAGATTTAAAACGAAAGCGGCTAATTTTCCTTTCCACTGTGGCATGGCCGCAGTATAAATTAGACAACCAATCTCAATGGCCACCACATGGCACACTTGACTATAACATTCTATTAGATCTCTCTAATTTCTGCCAAAGGCTTGGAAAGTGGTCAGAGATTATCTATGTCCAAGGCTTTTGGGACTTGCGCTCTCGCCCAGACCTGTGCGCCCAGTGTTCAATGGCCCAGGTCTTGTTAGTTAAAACCCAGCCCTCGGCCTCCACACCACAAGCAGAGGAAGATTCTACTTCCATCTCAGATGAGGCCGACGGCGGGGCACCTCCCTCCCAACCTACCAAACCCCCTCCCTATGCTCCTCCTACCGCCCCTCCCTCAGCCACTCCTCTTACCTCTCCCATTTCCGCCCACACTCGCTCCAAGACCGCGGTAGCAGCCCCCACTAGTCAGCCCTCTACCAGTCAGCCTGCCCCAACCCCCTCTACCGGTCAGCCTGCCTCAACCTACCCGACTGGTCAGTCTGTTTCAACCTCCCCTGTTAGTTTGTTGGCCCCCCTCCGAGAGGTCGCCGGAGCCGAAGGACTAGTTAGAGTCCATGTCCCTTTTTCCTTGACAGACCTTTCCAAGATTGAAAAACGGCTCGGCGATTTCTCTGCTAACCCCACCCTGTATTCCAAGGAGTTTCGATACCTATGTCAGGCATATGATCTAACCTGGCATGACTTACAGGTCATTTTGTCCTCCTCCCTTAACCCAGAGGAAAGAGAGCGTATTCTTGCAGCCGCCAGGCAACATGCAGATCAATGGCATTTAACCGACGCCACTGTCCCGTTAGGAGAGATGGCTGTCCCGTCCATAGAACCAGATTGGGACTACCAACCACAGCAGCCTGGCCGCCATAGGAGAGACATTATGGTTCAATGTCTCTTGGCCGGTATGCAGGCAGCCTCTAACAAAGTGGTCAATTTTGATAAACTAAAGGAAATTATCCAGCACCCAGATGAGAATCCGGCTTCCTTCCTAAATCGCCTTACAGAGGCACTAGCCCAATTTACTCGGCTAGACCCCACCTCCCCAGCCGGAGCAGCTGTCCTAGCCTCCTATTTTATCTCCCAGTCAGCCTCAGATATTCGAAAAAAGCTAAAAAAGGTTGAAGATGGGCCTCAAACCCCCATACAGGACTTAGTAAAATTGGCCTTTAAAGTTTTTAACTCCAGAGAAGAAGCAGCTGAGGCCGCAGAGCTAGACAAGGAGAAAAGAAGGGCTGTGCTTCAGGCGCAAGCTCTAGTGGCTGCCCTCCAACCAGCGTTGCCCACTCTGCCGGCAGGGAAGACACAGGGCAAGTCTCCCAAGGGCTCCTGCTATAAATGCGGAGACCCAGGACACTGGGCAAACCAGTGTCCCCAGGCCAAGCCAGCCACTCCGTCTCATCCATGCCTTAAGTGTGGCACAACTGGGCATTGGGAAAAAAGGTGTCCAAATCCTCGCCTGCCTACCACGCCGTGCACAACCTGCCAACAGGAAGGACATTGGAAGTCTGATTGCCCCGCCAGCAGGGCAGGCATTGCGCCTCAACGTGGTGCCTCTCCTCAAAGGCCGGAAGGCTCCTTCCAGCTCCTACACCTGGACGACGACTGACGGTGCCCACACTTGGAGACCCCGGTCACCCTCGCCGAGCCTAGGGTAACTCTACAGATAGCGGGTAAGCCAATTTCTTTTCTCATCAATACGGAGGCTACCTATTCTGTTTTGTCAACCTATGGAGGTCCTAGCCAGCCATCCACTATCTCAGTAGTTAGGGTAGACGGTAAACCGTCTAACCCTCGCCAGACCCCAATGTTAAATTACGGCCTGGACTATGCATGCTTTGCCCACTCTTTCCTCATCATGCCCTCTTGTCCCACCCCCTCTTGGGACGAAACATCTTAACCTAACTCAAAACATCTATTCCCCTTCCCTTTCTCCAGGTGGCCAGGTTCTACTCAAGGATCAACACCCTCCTCAAATTTTCCCGCTTCCTCACCATTCTTCATCTTAACTGACTTTTCCCTCATAAACCCCATAGACACCTTCCTTCCCGACCCATCCCCCAACCAGTAGGTTTCCCAACTTTTTACTCTCATAGAAGACCTAGCTTGGCAGGGTGCCCTTTGTGATTTCGGCAATGTTGAACTTACCCTCTACACCTTTGTCATCATTATTATGGTTCACTCTAATTCCCCTAGTTACTCCTACTAATCCTAACTTTGTATGGAGATTCTAAACCTGGTCTACAGACAACCAGATACACTCAGTCATGCAGGGCACTGCAGATTGTCCCCCCCCCACCCACACACAGGGTTGTCACTCTGCCCTCTCCCTAAATAAAATGTGGACTCATTAGGCCAGGATGAAGGACAGATACAGGGAAGGAGAGGCTGTAACCAGAAGGCAGTAGAAAGCCCAGACCTCCCCAAGGGCCTCTGCTGCACTCAGTCCCTGTTGAGTCAGAGATAGGGAGAAGCCAGGAGGTAGGGGAGTTGGTGAGGGGAGCAGCCTTGGTGAGCGGGAGGTGGAGAGAGACAAAGACAGAGATGGGGAGAGACAGAGATGGAGAGAGACAGAGAGAGAGACAGAGGTGGAGAGAGACAAAGACAGAGATGGGGAGAGACAGAGAGAGAGACAGAGATGAAGAGAGACAGAGAGAGAGATGAAGAGACACAGAGTGAGACAGAGATTCCTTTTTGCTACTCTACACCAAACTCTTCATGGTGTAATTGCACATAAGTTCCCAGCAGGACCCAGACGGCTCCTGTTGGAGGCTACTTTTGGTGTAACCAAACTCTATCTAAAACTCTTAACCATACCTCCATCACCCAGTCCCTTTGCGTTCCGGTATCTTCAGTGCCTAGCTTAACCCTATATAGCGAAGGAGAATTGTCTGAACTAGCTTCCCAGCTCAGCTCCAGCAATAACATCCAAAAGCGGGCAGTTTTTCTTCCCTTAATTATCGGGGTTTCCCTAGCTTCAACAATTTAACGCCCCCTTAACCCCCGGACCACCGGTATGGCTACCGCCTGCAGTACAGCAGATGCTTCCATTCCTAATTCCCATACTAATCCTCTGCCTTATGTTATGTCTTGCTCCCATTCTAATAAAATTTTTCCAAGCCAAGGTCCAAGAGATCACCCGAGTCACCTTCAACCAAATGCTCCTGCATCCCTACACCCAACTGCCAACCTCAGACCCTAACTACGCCCCTTAACAGCAGGAAGCAGCCAGACAGACCACAGCGCCCTAAATTCTTATAATCAATAAGAGGTTGGACTGTTTGGGTGAAGGAAAAGGGACAAGATGGAGCAGTCCCTATTGTTTCCGGGTTCTTCACAGATTTTCCCACGCCCAGGAAAAGAACCAAATCAACTGAGCATGCGCAGAATGACGTCAAGCCGAGGACACCGAAATTCAAGAAGCCACTCCTACACACACGCCCCAAACTCCTCCCCTTCCAGCTCCCAGGCATAAAAGTCCGCCAGCAGGAGCCGGCGTGACTTCTTTGGCCCCCCCATTTGTGGACCGGAGAACATCACCCGAGAGTGCCAGCGCGACTTCCCTGGCCCCCCACACCTGAGGACCAGAGAACGTCGTCTGACAGTGTATGCATATTTGCAATAAAAGACGGCCACTTTCTTATGTACTTTGGCCTCATGTTTAATTACTTAGCTCTCCTAAATTAAATTAAATCAAAACAGGCACATGGCGGACATGGTGACTCTGAGCACACACGCTTGGGTGACTAGGAGGACGATGGTACCATTTCCCAAAAACAGATCCCAGGTGAAGCAGGAACAGTTGGAAGTAGAGGCCCCAACCCCACAGTGGTGGAAAAGTCCACAGGCATTTGTGGATGGTGACTGCTGAGCAGGGCGCGGCTCATTCCAGAGAGCCCTGGCCTGCAGGCAGGTGGCCGCTTGCCTCTGGGGGCTGGGGCCGCCTGTTCCTGCGCTGCTCTTGGACTTACTGCTTCTGCGGACAGGCCTTGGTCTTCGGGGCTGAGGGGCACAGAGCCGGTTCCTTCTGTGAGTGACAGCAGGACTCATGAGAAGGCCCATCCTGTAACTGGTGAGTGTAGAACGGCCACTCCGCAGAGGTCAGACCTGGGGGCCAGGGTAGCGAGGGCTCGGGGAGGGGCACCACATTCTGGATAAAGGTCAGCTCTGCAGCTCTTTGTAGCAGGGTGTGCCCTGGTCCTGGGCCAGCAGGAACACAGTTTCTGGGCAGGGAGCCTTTTCTGCGCTCTTGGACAGAAGGGCATAGGGCTTAGCCCATTCATTCACCCATTGCTTACCCACTTAGTTACCCAACAAACAACAAGTCCTGTCACCTGCCTCACACCATGTTGGAGCCTGGGGATACAAACAGGAGTGATCCCAAAGGCTTTAGAGTCTGAAGTCAGACAGGAACCGACAAGGAGAGCCATCTCCGTGGCGGCAGGAGACCCCGGGAAGGAAAGGCCTCAGACCTTGAAACCACACATACCTGAAATTGAATCTTGGCTCAGCTTCTCACGAAAGCTCTTTCAGCTTCAGTTTCCTCGTCTGTAAAATGGGGAAATGTTCAAATCTACCTTCAGGGTGGTTATTGTTGGATTAGAGATGCTGAATCTGAATTCCATACATAACGCGTGGCATGTGGTAGCCCTCAGTGAATTGCAGCTGCTAGAGATACACGCAGAGCACAGTGGACACCTAAAGAGTGACTTGAGTTCATAATATTTGACCTCAAATACTGAAAATAGGTTGGGTTTTGTAACCTCCCGAGGGGTTCACCTTGCCTGCTGTGAGACAGAGTTGATTCATCAAGACAGGGGAATTGCAATAAAGAGTAATTCACGCGCAGCCGGCTGTGGGACACCAGAGTTTTATTATTACCCAAATCAGTCTCCCAGAGCAATTGGGGAGCAGAGTTTTTAAGGATAACTTGGTGGGTGGGGGGAAGCCGGTGCGCCAGGAGAGCTGATTGGCCAGAGATGAAATCATAGGGAATTGTGTGTTTTTGCACTGATTCAGTTACTGGGTGGGGGGCCGAAAGACCAGAGGAGCCAATTTATTAATCTGGGTGGGGCCAGCTGATCCATCAAGTTCAGGGCCTGCAAAATATCTCAAGTACTGATCTTAGAAGCAGTGTAGGGAGGGTCAGAATCTTGTAGCCTCCAGCTGCATGACTCCTAAACTATAATTTCTAATCTTGTGGCTAATATTAGTCCTACAAAGGCAATCTACTCCACAGGTAAGAAGGAGGTCTGCTTCGGGAAAAGGCTGTTACTGTTCTTTGTTTAAACAATAAACCAAGTTTCTCCTAAAGCTAGTTCAGCCTACACCCGGGAATGAACAAAGACAGGTTGCAGGTTAGAAGCATTGAAAAGGCGGTTTGAGTTTCATGAGGACTTCATTGTTATAAAAATGGCCCAGAAGGAGAGGTATTTGGCGTTGAGCCTTAGTTAATCTTCATTTCAAATCTAGAAGGCAGTTTCGATTTTGGAGCCCGAGTTGCTTGGTTTCAAATTCTAGCTTTGATAGCTGTGAGCTGTGTACCTTGGACAAGCTCCTTTACCTCTCTGTGCCTCAGGTTCTGCAGCTCAGGGGCTGGGGATGGGGGCAATAATATATCTATCACGTAGGAATTTTTGTGAGGACAAAGTGAACTCATATGTGCAAAGCATTTAGAACACCATCCAGGCCTGGTGTGGTGTGCTCAGTCCTGTTCCCAGCACTTTGGGAAGCTGAAGTGGGAGGATCCCTTGAGCCCAGGAGATTGAGACCAGCCTGGGCAACATAGGGAGACCCCATCTTTACAAGAAAATTTCAAAAACATTAGCCAGGCATGGTGGTGCATGCCTGTAATCCCAGCTACTTGGGAGCCTTAGGTGGGAGGATCACTTGAGCCTGGGAAGGCGAGGCTGCAGTGAGCCATGATGGCGCTACTGCACTTCAACCTGGGTGACAGAAGGAGACCCAGTCTCAAAACAAACAAACAAAATTAAACAAACAAACACTGTCCAGCATGCAATAGGCACCACCGGTGTTCCTGTGTTTCTGATTATGATCCACATTACACAATGAGGAACGGGCACAGCAGGCTTGCCTACCGTAACCGCAGCCCACAGCAGGTGAGGGGTGGAGCCAGGACTTCCACTATCCGTGGCTCAGAAGCCCACCCTCGCTCTTCCTAGTTCCACAATGGCCAATGCTGCTGCCCCTTATCCCAGCAGAGCTCCATGGCCAACCCCACTGGCATGGAGCCTTAGTTGAGGCTTAGTTAAGGAAGGGCGAAGTGTGTGGAAATAGGTGGAAAGGGGCTGGTCCTTACCACGTAGCTCCTTCCTGAGGGGAGAGGCCACAGTGGAGGGGAGAGGCTGAAGACAGGTCCCTGCAAAGCCCACACTGGGGGCAGCGGCAGATGAGGGAGACCTTTAGAGAAGTAGGAGATCCAGAGTGCAAAGCTCTGCATGGAGAGAAGGGCAGGTTTCTGGAAGCTGATGGAAAGCTCAAGAAGGTGCTGGAGCCGGAAGGACCATGGGGTTGGTGACAAGGACGTTAAGCAATTGGGCAGCAGCAGAGGGAAGAGCTAAATTGTTTCAGAGCAGAGGTGACCGTGTAGAGCAGAGGAGCGCAAACTCCCTTCAAGAAATCTGGCTCTGGAGCGGAGGTGCAGGGGTAAGCATGGCAGGCCTAGGGTCAACCCTGGGGGAGCTGGCCTGGGAGGGCCTCTGGAATGGTGGCCAAAGCCTTTATTTTGGTTAAAGCTGGGATGGAGAATGTTTTTCTTTCCAGGGTTCCGATCCCAGGTGGAAGAATCAATCCAAGGCCACACACACAGGAAACCGTTCGATGTGTGCTGCCGGCGTGCGGGTGGCACCTCTGCGTCCTCAGCCCCAGCCTGGGCAGCAGCGTCTTCTTGGAGCCTGGTCTCAGTGCCCCTCAGGGCTGGCCCAAGGGAATGAATGGAGGTAGTTAAAGAAAAGACCCATGACTAAAATCATGCACACCATGGACCAGGCGCCTCAAAGGGTCTTCAGACTCGGCCCTCTGTGCAGTCCCCTCTGCTTCCTGCCCCCTGTGGTCAACATGTCTATTGTTGGGATTCAGAAAACAATACCCCAAATGAAGGCCTCAGAAGCAGCCTCCGAAGCAAAAGTTTTTCTCTGACCTTCCCAGGCCCTCCTCTCTCTCAGCCCCATTCCTCCAGCCAGGGAAACTAGAATCCCTTTTCCTCAAGGTGGGTCATAGAAACCAGAACCCCTTCTCCCCAAAGCCCACCTTAAAACCTAAAAATATATGGCCAGGGGCAGTGGCTCCTGCCTGTAATCCCAGAACTTTGGGAGGCCGAGGTGGGTGGATCATGAGGTCAGGAGTTTGAGACTAGCCTGACCAACATGGTGAAACCTCGTCTCTACTAAAAATAACAAAAATTAGCTGGGCATGATGGCAGGCGCCTGTAATCCTAGCTACTAGGGAGGCTAAGGCAGGAGAAACACTTGAACCTGAAAGGCGGAGGTTGCAGTGAGTGGAGATGGTGCCATTGTACTCTAGCCTGGGCGACAGAGCGAGACTGTCTCAAAAAACAAACAAACAAAAACCCCCTAAAAATATTACTTGAAATTTCTCCCACCATTCTGCATAAGAACTGGCCATAAAGAAACTCTCCAACCCACCTTGTTGGACTGTGGATCATGAGACCCCCATTCCAGAGAGGACCCTGCCCCACACCCAGAAGAAAGGAGGCTGCCCAGAGAGGCCAAGAAGAATCTGGACAGAAAGGCCTTGCTGGTGTCCCGCTCGGTCTCCTACATTAGCTCAAGCTCTTTTTGTCCAGTCATATTTCTACACTGCTGTCCATAATTTGTTGAACCTAAGAATAAAACAGTTTCCCCTCATCTGTGCGTCTTATTTTGAAGGCTCCTGTGTACACACATTAAATACATTTGTGTGCCTTTTCTCCTATTACTCTGCCTTATGTGAGTTCATTTTTCTTTTTTTTTTCTTTTGAGATGGAGTCTTACTCTGTTGCCCAGGCTGGAGTGCAGTGGCACGATCTTGGCTCACTGCAACCTCCACCTCCCAGTTCAAGAGATTTTCCTGCTCAGCCTCCCTTGTAGCTGGGATTACAGGTGAGGCGCACTCCACCATGCCTGGCAAAGTTTTGTATTTTTAGTAGATACGGGGTTTCACCGTATTGGTCAGGCTGGTCTCGAACTCCTGACCTCAGGTGATCTGCCAACCTCAGCCCCTCAAAGTGCTGGGATTACAGGCGTGAGCCACTGCACATGGCCGTGAGTTCATTTTTCAGCGAAACTTCAGAGGGCAGAGGTTTCCCTTCCCCCACTATGCCAGGCATGGAGATGGGCGATGGCACAGCAGGCCTCCAGGAGCCACAGACATCTCCTTTGCTGGGAGACGTTTTCCTCCACCACTCTCCTGGCGGGAATGAATGAAGACGAGAACCAGCAAGGGAGACTGGGGATCCTGAGCCCTGGGGCCACGAGGGAGCCCACTAGGCTTGGGAGGGAGTTCGGTCTCAGGTGAGCTGCGCCCTCAGAAGCTTCCAGCAGGCAGTACGGTGCACACTGTTGCCCAGTCACAGAGAGACAGAACATTTTTATTTGCTAACTTAAAAAAAAATAAAGACGTCAAAATGATTCAATTTCTGTGAACAATAGAGTCTACTTCGGGTCCCTAATGGGGCCAGCCGGGAGACAGCGACAAGGAGAGGGCAGAGCAAAATGGGAGTGGTCTGCCAGGAGAGAGACGCCTCCCCTGAGGGTGAAGCTGCAGGCCCAGCAGAGAAGCCCCGGGGTGGATGGAGGTGGATGGACCCTGGGGTCTGGGCTCTGTCCTGGGTCTGGGCAGGCTCCTCACACCCAGCTTGCAGTGGCCCGTGGGCAGCACAGTCACCCATCACTTGCTATGGGCTTCACTTTGAACCGCTAAGTAGCTCTTCAATAATTTAAAACGTTTCTTTCTACACCGTAAACGACTGACTTTAAAATGTTTTCAGTTTGTTTTTGAAATCAAGGCCAATGATCCGGAGGGTTCTGAATGTTTTGCAGAACAGAAGCTACTGAGGATGCCACTTGTCCGGATGGGGCAGCGGCTTTCTGAGCTCAGTGCACACCCCTGGGCCGCACTGAGTGCCTGGTGGGTGCCAAGGAGCTGGACTTGCTTGCGACTTGGGCAAGACACAAGTGCACCCGCCAGGCCCAGACAGGCCATGGCAGCACGAAGCAGGCACCAGTCCAGAGGTTCGTGCAAAGGCGCAGGGATGGGAGGGGGTGGGATTTCTTGGGAAATGGGAGAAACTCGGCTCAGCTGGATTTGAGGCTGTTGTGTCCAGCACATCAGGATCTGGAGAGCGAGTGGGGCAGGCATTGGAAGTGACTTGGAGTCTTGAATGCCCGGCATGGGAGCGACAAGGTGAGTGGGAAGAACATGGGTTCTGGGGTCATCTGAGTAGGATTTCAGCCTGAGCTCCCCACCCTCCATGGATCTGGGCAAACCATTTACCTGCGGGAGGCGGCGGAGCCTCACAGGAAGCCCAGGGCTCCGTATTCCAGAACATGGCCTGTGGGACTGCCCTGGACCAGCACTGCGGAGACGTCCCCCGGGACGCATCAGCGGCCCTGCGCCCTCGCTGGTGCCCCGCACAGGTGTGCCCCCTGCATATGGACTTGGGGCTGACCTGGGCTGAGGGCCGGGAGGAATCATCCTCAGCGTGGCCGTGACCCGCCGAAGCTGGGCTTCAGGCAGCCTGGAACCAACCTCTCCAGTAATGCCCGGAGCCGCGCCACAAACACCCTGAGCTCAGGGCCCCGCTCCAAGCACTCCATGTGCTCTAAGCAGCGTCATCTCACCACAGTCCCTGGGCCGCAACGCCCCATGTACAGAAAAGGACATTGAGTCACAGGTGGAGTAACTAGTCCAAGTCTATGCAGCTCCTAAGGGAAGAAGATGGGAGGAGCTCCAGGCAGTCTGGCCCTGGAGCCCGGGCCGTGACCTCCACAGCTCTCTCTCTGTGCAGCTTCAGCCTCCCTTCTACCCTGACGCGGGCACTGCTGCTCAGCCTTCGAGCCCAGCGCAGCCTCACCTCTTCCAGGAAGCCTG
This sequence comes from Papio anubis, assembly GCF_008728515.1. Classification (NCBI taxonomy): domain Eukaryota; kingdom Metazoa; phylum Chordata; class Mammalia; order Primates; family Cercopithecidae; genus Papio; species Papio anubis. The sequence continues at coordinate 6,969,194 of NC_044978.1, forward strand.
CCTGAAGCCCCAGGTAGTGCTGAGGTCCCTACTCTGTGCTCACAGGCAGCCCTACTCTGCTGACAAAGGATCTATGTCCGCCTCTTAGTTGGACGCAGGATCTCAGAGGAAAGGGGTATTTTTTCTGGCACCTTCCGCGGTGACTCTCACAGGCGCATGCTCGGGTGTGACTGCTGCTCATAGACTTGGGGGCCGACAGGTTGGGCGGTCTGACCCCCACTCCTACTTCCATCTGGGCAGCTAGGCCTGTGTCTGCTTTGCCCTCTTGTGACATTTCATTGACAAAATGATCCACAGTTAAAAACTAGTAGCAGACCATGGACGGGGGTCTCACAGGATCTTAGACTTGGCGCCCTGTGGGGTCCCTCTGGCGTCCTGGCCCCGTGGTGGAAGTGCCCAGGGATGGTAATGGGTGATGGGTGATGGCACAGCGGGCTCCAGGAGTTGCCCCAGCGCTTCCTCTGGGGGAGAGGCCCCTTCCTCCACCACCCTCCTGACAGCCAGTCCCGAGCGTCTCCCCGCTTGCAAAGCCCTCCATGGCGGTCCCAGGAACTGGGCCCCAGAGAACCCCTGACCAGGGACATCGTGAGTGACCCAGTGCTCTGAGAAGCTGGCTTTCCCACCCGGCCCTAGCCCACCCTGGATACAGATGCCTGTTTAGCAACAGTGCAGGGCGCTGGCTCTGCTGCCTCTCACTCAGGCCCTCCCAGGCAAGCGAGGGGGATGGGGGAGGGGAGAACATTAAACACGGAGGAAACTGAGGGGCAGGGGCAGCAAGTAGTTGCCTTGCTATAGTCAGGCAGAAATGTGTGTGTGTGATGGTGTGCTGAGTGTGCATGTGTGGTGAGATGTGTGTGTGTCTCTGTGGTGTGTGTGGTGAGGGTGTGTGTGTCTCTGATGTGTGTGGTGGGGCTGTGTCTCTGTGGTATGTGTGGTGAGTGTGTGTGTGTCTCTGTGGTGTGTGTGGTGAGTGTGTGTGTGTCTCTGTGGTGTGAGTGGTGAGGGTGTGTGTGTCTCTGTGATGTGTGTGGTGAGGGTGTGTCTCTGTGGTATGTGTGGTGAGGGTGTGTTGGCGTAGGGTGTGTGTGGTGAGGGTGTATGTGTCTCTGTAGTGTGTGTGGTGAGTGTGTGATATGGTTTGGCTGTGTCCCCACCCAAATCTCACCCTGAATTGTAATTCCCATAATCACCGTGTGTTGAGGGCAGGACCTGATAGGAAGTAATTGGATCATGGGGGTGGTTTTCTCCTTCCCCCACCATGCTGTTCTCATGATAGTGAGTGAGCTCTCAAGAGATCTGCTGGTTTTATAAGGGGCTTTGGCACTTCTCGTTCCGGCCACCCTGTGAAGAAGGTACCTTGCTTCCCCATCCCCTTCTGCCATGATTATAAGTGTCTTGAGGCCTCCCAGCCACGCTGAACTGTAAGTTAATTAAACCTCTTTCCTTTATAAATTACCCCATCTTGGCCAACATTTTTTTTTTTTTTTGAGATGGAGTCTCGCTCTGTCACCCAGGCTGGAGTGCAGTGGCGCGATCTCAGCTCACTGCAAGCTCCACCTCCCAGGTTCACACCATTCTCCTGCCTCAGCCTCCCAAGTAGTTGGGACTGCAGGTGTCCGCCACCACGCCTGGTGAATCTTTTTGCATTTTTGGTAGAGATAGGGTTTCACCATGTTCTCCAGGATGGTCTCGATCTCTTGACCTTGTGATCTGCCCACCTCAGCCTCCCAAAGTGCTGGGATTACAGGCGTGAGCCACCGCACCCAGTCGGCCAACACTTTATAGCAGTATGAAAAGGGACTAATGCAGTAAATTGGTACCACAGAGAGTGGGGTGCTGCTATAAAGATACCCAAAAATGTGGAAGTGACTTTAGAACTGGGTAACAGGCAGAGGTTGCAACAGTTTGGAAGATTCAGAAGAAGGAAGGAAAATGTGGGAACGTTTGGAACTTCCTAGAGATTTGTTGAATGGCTTTGACCAAAATGCTGATAGTGATATGGACAATGAAATCCAGGCTGAGGTGGTCTCAGATGGAGATAAGGAACTCATTGGGAACTGGAATAAAGATGATTCTTATTACACTTTAGCAAAGAGACTGGTGGCATTTTGCCCCTGCCCTAGAGATATGTAGAACTTTGAACTTGAGAGAGATGATTTAGGGTATCTGGTGGAAGAAATTTCTAAGCAGCAAAGCACTCAAGATATGACTTGGGTGCTCTTAAAAGCATTCAGTTGTATACATTCACAAAGAGATGGTTTGGAATTGGAGCTAATGTTTAAAAGAGAAGCAGAGCATAAAAATTTGGAAAATTTGCAGTCTGATGATGTGATAGAAAAGAAAAACACATTTTCTGAGGAGAATTCAAGCTAGCTGCAGAAACTTGCATAAGTAATGAAAAGCCAAATGTTAATCACCAAGGCAATGGGGAAAATGTCTCCAGGGCATGTCAGAGGTCTTCACAGCAGCCCCTCCCATCACAGGCCTGGAGACCTAGGAGATAAAAATGGTTTTGTGGGTTGGGCTTGCTGCTCTGTGCAGTCTCAGAACTTGGTGCCCTGCATCCCAGCTATGGCTAAAAGGGGCTAATGTACAGCTCAGGCCACTGCTTCAAAGGGTGCAAGCCTCAAGCCTTGTCAGCTTACACGTGGCATTGGGCCTGAAGGTGCACAGAAATCAAGAATTGAGGTTTGGGAGCCTCCACCTAGATTTCAGATGATGTATGGAAATGCCTGGATGTCCAGGCAGAAGTTTGCTGCGCAGGTAGAGTCTTCATTGAGAACCTCTGCTAGGGTAGCACAGAAGTGAAATGTGGGGCCAGAGCTTCCACACAGAGTCCCCACTGGGCATTGCCTAGAGGAGCTGTGAGTAGAGGGCCGCCATCCTCCAGACGCCAGAATGGTAGATCTTCTGACAGCTTGCACCATGCACCTGGAAAAACTGCAGACACTCAATGCCAGCCCATGAAAGCAGCCAGAGGGGGCTGTATCCTGCAGAGCCACAGGGACGGAGCTGCCCAAGGCCATGGAAGCCCACCCTTTGCATCAGAGTGACCTGGATGTGGGGCATGGAGTCAAAGGAGATCATTTCACAGCTTTAAGATTTACTGCCCTCATAGATTTCAGACTCACATGGGGCCTGTAGCCCCTTAATTCTGGGCAACTTCTCCAATTTGGAATGGATGTATTTATCCCATGTCTGTACCCCCATTGTATCTGGGAAGTAACTAACTTGTTTTTGATTTTACAGGGTCATAGGCGGAAGGGACTTGCCTTGTCTCAGATGAGACTTTGGAGTTGGACTTTTGAGTTAATGCTGGAATGAGTTAAGACTATTGGGAAGGCATGCTTGGTTTTGAAATGTGAGAACATGAGATTTTGGAGAGGCCAGGGGTGGAATGATATGGTTTGGCTCTGTGTCCTCATTCAAATCTCATCTTGAATTGTAATCCCCACAATCCCCAGGTGCTGAGGGAGGGACCTGGTGGGAGTTGATTGGACCACAGGGGTGGTTTCCCCCATGCTGTTCTCATGATAGTGAGTGAGTTCTCACAAGACCTGATGGTTTTATAAGTGTTGGACAGTTCCTCCTATTCACACACACTCTCTCTCTCTCCTGTCGTCATGTCAAATGTGCCTCTTCCCTTTCCACCTTGATTTTAAGTTTTCTGAGGCCTCTGCAGCCATGTGGAACTGTGAGTCAATTAAGCCTCTTTCCTTTATAAATTACCCAGTCTCGGGTATTTCCTTATAGCAATATGAGAACAAACCAATACAGTGTGTGTGTGCTGAGTATGTGTGGGGTGTGTATGTGTGGTGAGTGTGTATGTGTGGGGTGTGTATGTGTGGTGAGGGTGTGTGGTGTGTGTGGTGATAGGGTGTGTGCATGGTGAGTGTATTTGTGTGTGGTGTGTGTGTGGTGCTGGTGTGTGTGCGTGGTATGTATGTGGTGAGGGTGTGTGTGTGGTGATGGTATGTGTGTGTGGTGTGTGTGTGGTGTGTGTGGTGAGGGTATGTGTGTTGTGATAGCATATGTGTGTGGTGTGTGTGTGTATGGTGTGTGTGGTGATGGTATGTGTTGGTGTGTGTGTGGTGAGGGGGTGTGTGTATGTGGTGTGTGTGTGTGTTGTGTGTATTTGTGTGGGGTTTATGTGTGTGTGGTGTATGTGTGTGGTGAGGAGGTGTGTGTAGTGATGTGTGCGTGTTGTGAGGGTGTGTGTGTTGTGTGGTGAGAGTGTGTGTCTGTATGTGGTGTGTATGTGATGGTGTGTGTGGTGTGTGTCTGGTGTGTGTGTATGTGGTGTGTGTGTGGTGTGTATGTGGTGTGTGTTTATGTGTAAATGTGTGTGTGGTGATGGTGTGTGGTGTATGGTGCGAGTGTGAGTGTGTATGGTGAGGGTGTAAAGTAAGCAGCACTCCCCCTGGAGGGCCCTCTCAGGGATGCTCCTGCTCTGCCTGCATCCCACCAGTCCCTGCCCAGGGTCCCTGGGAAGGTGTGGAGACGGTGATAGACTCAGGGTTGGGTCATGGCCCTGACTCTCACAAGTAATTGTGGGCAGAAGTAGAAAGGATCCTTGTCTGGGGTACTATGAAATGGCAGGGTGACACCACCAATACAGGGTGGATTTTACTGTGAGGCAGAACCCTTTCACCCGCCTTGGCACTGGACTTGGCTGGTTTTCAGGGGGCCACCATTTTGGGCATCCTCATGGCCAGGGTCTTGAACGTGGTGATGACCAGTGAGGTCTGATGCTGCCCCAGACCAGGCAGGGCCCAGGAGGGAGAACTGGTGAGGCATGACCTTGAGGTTCAGTCCAGTTCTGGCCTTTAAGGTTGCCAGAAAAAGGGGGACAACATTGGGCGCCATTAGGTGTGGACCCAGGGACCCTGTGCTGTCTCCTCTGCCCACTTCCTTCCTCCTCGAGTTTCCTTTTCTGGAGCAAGGCAAAGCCCAGGATGCTGGCAGGGCTGTGTTTGCAGGTGGCTGTGCTCCGTGTCATTTCCTGTGTGGTTATAAATATTCACACCCGAGAGTCAGACTGCATCATCTTCAAACGGCGAGCAGTGAGCTCTGGGGTGGAAACAGGGCAGCCACTAAGCTCTGTCCTGCAGGAAGTGTGAGGACGTGCCAGGGAGCCCTGCTCACCACTTCCCTCCCTGGTGGGTGGGGGCTGCAGGGAGAGCAACCCCCTTCCCTTCCCGGGGCCTCCTCACCTGGCTGAGCTTTGTGGCTGGGGTTCCCCGCAGCTCAGGGACTTTCTCAGGAGATGGTGAAAGACGTGTGGGTGGTAGCCTTATCACCATGAGCTCTTTTAGCTTTTTCTCTCCACCACACACATACACATAAACACACATGCACGCACACACATGCACACGTGTGCACACGCACACACCCACATAGCACGAGCACACACACACAGTACACATACGTGCACACTTATGCATACACTCACACATGTGCACACACGTTATGTACACACATCCACACATGCACACTCCCCACATGCACATGTGCGCACACATACACAAACACACATACATGCATGTTCACATGTACACACACGTGCACACACGTTATGCACACAGGTCCACACATATGTACACAGGTCCACACGTGTCTACACAGGTCCACACATATGTACACAGGTTCACACATGCACGCCTCACATGCACACATGCACACACATACGCACACACATACACATACGTGCACACTCACATGCATACACTCACACACATGCACACACATTTCTTACACATATCCACACATACACACACATACGCAAACACACACGTGCACACTCACATGCATGTATTCATGCATATGCACACACATTACGTACACAGGTCCACACACACGCACACACTCCACACATATGCACATCACACACACATACACACATACAGGTGCACACACACGCAGCATCTTGGCACCGGCGGCTGGTGGCCAAGGTCTGGGTCCCCTGTAAAGATGGGGAAACGGAGGCGCAGAGTCCAGTGGCCGTCTCAGTCTTGGCAGAGCCGGCCTGAGAGGGGGCCTCCCGCGCCGGGCTCCTCTTGGCTTCGCTGCCTCTCCAGGGAGTTGCTAAGTGTGATTAACTGGAGCACTAATTGGCAGAGGCCGCAGAAAGAGCCTGAGTGGTGGCGAGGAGAGTCCTGTTTCCCTTTGATTTACAAGAGCCCGGCGAGCCTGCCGTCCGCGTCCTAACAGAGGAACGGGCAGCAGCCGCCTTAGAAAAGGCCAGAGCCCGGCTCCCCGCGCCTCTCGCAGGCTGCGCCATGGGTGGCAGGGTGGGAGCCAGGGCGAGGGACTCAGGCCGGGAGCGGATGTATGCACGGGGCCTCCTGATCCGGGGCTGCCAGCCTGTGCTTACGACCCAAGACCTTGTGTTTAGGACTGGGTTCCCCAGCAGCCCCGGAACCAGAGTTGTCACAGCAGGCGAGGCTTCACTGTTGCCGGTGGAGAGCCCCGCCTCCCGGCTTTGGCAGAGGCCCAGGGCAACCTGGCTGGAAGGCGCAGCCGTGGGATAGCCGCCTGGCAAACCCGCTGGGCTGGAGGACCTGGTAATATTGTTCTAGTGCCACAGCCTCTGTGGTGATGCAGGTTAGGTGTGTGTGTGTGTGTGTGTGGGGAGAGAGAGAGACAGATAGGAGGAGAGAGGAGAGAGTGTGTGTGTGGAGACGGAGGGTGAGAGAGACAGAGAGTGAGATGATCGCGATATCATTATTATCCATTATTATCAGCAAAGCGATGACATCATGACATTTCTCGCCGCGATATTATTGACCCACATCATGATCATTATCGCCACGCGATGACCGCGCGATATTTTGCGCTTATGATCGCGACATCGCCATCGCGATATCACATTTATTATTACGCGCGCGCGATGACATTACGCGCGCATGATGATCATCGATGATGACCGCCATTATTGATCGAGTGTGAGAGAGGAGACAGAGTGTGTGTGAGAGACAGAGAGAGAGAGTGTGTGTGTGTGAGAGAGACAGAGTGTGTGAGACAGAGAGAGACAGAGAGTGTGAGAGATGAGAGACAGAAAGTGTAAAAGTGGTGACAGGAGAGACAGAGAGTGCAGTGGAGAGAGACAGTGTGTGAGAGAGAGAGAGACAGAGGGAGAGAGAGGTGTGAGAGAGAGAGAGAGACAGAGAGAGAGAGAGAGAGAGAGAGAGATCTCACTCCTGGCCCCCCAGTCATCCCGGCTTCCAGGGCCGGGGAGCGCTCTGCCCTCCTGGTGAGTGGGGAGGAATGAGCTGGGCACGCGCGCCGGGCTCCGGCTCAGGGAGCCTCCCGTCATCCTGTCACTGCTGCCGGCGCCTGGCTGATCTTGGCGTCCCGTCAGTGGCCCTTTGGGATTTCACATGCAGCTGTGCCTGCTGCATCCCAACCCTGCCTTTATCTGGGTGATGTTTTGGCTTTCCTGAGCCATCTCTGGCCTTCTTTCTCATTTCAGCAAGAACCTGGGTAGGAAAATGGGCTATTTATTGGCCTCCCAAAATGCCACCGGGCTGCACGCAGGGCCTGTTTCTGAAGGCAGGACACCAGCAAACAGGCTGCGACATAAGATTAGCATCCGTTGGCTTCTTTGGGTGACAGCCCAGGGGCAAAAGGTTGAATCCCTCCCCAATTTTGCGTCGCGGTGGCTTTCGTGGCTGCCGCAGGCTTGGGTAGAGGAGGGAGACTGGATGTCACTGCTGCAGGGAGGCCAGGCCGAGGCGGCTGGGGAGCTGCGGGGAAGCGGGGGTGGGGCGGCTTTCGCTCCTCCAGGCTGTCACTCTAGCACGTTCCGTGAGAGCCCAGCTCCCTCAGAAATAAAAATGCCACTCTGAATTTAAGTGATCCGTTCTTCTGGGACATTCTTCCCAGCGACAGGACTGTGAACATGAAAAGTAAAAGGGAAACAATGTGATAGTTCAGAAGTCACGGTTTTCAGGGGGCTGCAGAACTCAGCCCGAGGACAGGTCCTGGGAGGAAGGGCCTTATTTGGATCTGTGAGTGAGAGCAACGCGGCTTGGCAGTGTCTGCTCGACCGTGCAGGGAAATCTTACCCCAGCCACTTTGGCAGGGCCCAGGCCTCGGTGAGGCGGTGCTGAAGCGGAAGTCTCCGCTGTAAGTGTGAAACTCGGGGGGCAGAGCAGAGGCGGGGAAGAGAGGGTCAGACAGCCGGCCCCGCCGCGGTTGGGGTGGAGAGTGGCGGGCGGCGGCGCCTTCCCTTCGCTTTCCCTTGGGTTTCTGGCCCGGGAGCTACCCCTTTGGCGTCCAGGACGTTCCCTACCACGGCCGCGCGTCACTAGGGGGCGCCGGAGCCCTTCCTGAAAGCGCCGCCATCCCCTGCAGGGCCGGCCCGGGGCCCGCTGGGGGCTGCGGGGGCTGCGGGGGCTGCAGGAGGGGGCGTCCCGGGATCCCTGCCCACGGGGCCGCCGGATGTTGGGACGGCTTTTCCACGTCCGCAGAAGCCAGAGTTCCGGGAACCCCAGGGGAAGGCCAGAGGGAAGCCCTAGCTGAGGTAGGACTCAGGGAAGGGTGTTGTCTTCCTCTTACTACTTCCCGTTCTCTACCTTGGGTCGCTCTGTGTTCTGCAGTGACCTGTCACCTGTCAATGCTCCAGACTGAAGTTAAACGCCAGGCTTGATTTTTTTTTTTTTTTGAGCTTGGAAATCATGTCATAGCTGGATAAGGATATTTTACAATCTGCTTGTTTGTAACCTTTTGTCAATAAATGAAGAAACTGGGGATGACAGACTGACTGTAGGTCCTTTTGAGATCCTGAGTCATCGACGTCCCCCTGGCCCACCGAGGGAGCCCTATGGCTTTCCTTCCAGGCCTTAAAGGAGAGGGGGCGGAGTGGGGGAGGGAGAGAGAGAGAGAGAGAGAGGGAGGGAGGGAGGGAGAGAGAGCGCATCGTGGATGCAAAGAGAGTTCTGGGACGATTTTTGCAGAATATTCTCTGGAACAGGTAGACTAGACTTTCCTTAGTGTTCGTGTGGGAGGAAGGTCTGGGACCGGGCATCCTCCAGCCCGCGGTCATTAATCACGGTGCGATAAGAACTCCAGGTTGAAGAGAGCCTGGTGAGCCTCCTCACCGACTTCCACTGAGCGCCCCATTTTCAGCCTTTCAGTCACGCCCGAGAACTTGTCATTTTAACTCCTTGGGCATTTATGCTCCCCGCACACCCCATTGATAGAGTTAACTTGTGAAAATTTTGAAGAATTCATTCTGACCCAGCGGACCACTTGTAAATCCTGTCAGTTGTGTGCGGTGAGCTATGCCATAGAGAAATGGCCGCTGTGGGTGGAATTCAGGAAATCTCTGCACACAGGTAGAAGAAAGAGATGTCCCTGCATAATACAGGATGAATGCCTGTGGCCAGGGCCTGCTAAGCCTAGCTCACAATTCACCCTGTAAGCAGGGGGAGTGTCACCAAGTCAGTCTCTTGCCCTAAAAGTCACAATTTATGCTTCTAATTTTAATTTTCCTGAGCTTAGATCCCAGAAGGATTTATTAAATTTGCTTTGAGGAACCCATTAACTCTAAACTGAATAATGATGTTACTCTAGGCTTAGCATGGGTTGATAGTAAATTCTCCATCCGCAGGACTCTAGGAAGCCCGTATTCCTCCTCCGCAGGATTCTAAGTCGGTTCATAAATGAAAAGGTTTACTCAATTTACCTAAAAGTTATTAGTAATTAACTAACATCGAGAGACCATTGCCTGCAGGGTGGTAAATAGCAAATGAGAAGTCTGGCAAAGGGAGGATATTCATTATGTGGCTTAAATGAGAAGGTCGAAAATTCAAATGGCTTATCACTACCTCCTTGGTACTCTGGCTTAACTCTGTGGTTAAAATGGGCGATAATGACTTATAACTCATTTTTATTTATTTTTTTCCATGGGTCTGGTAGGGTGTTCAAAGCCAAATGAAAAACTTGTGGAAAACCTAGGTAAACAGCTCAATGGTCTTTGTTTTGGAAATGATGGCCAGTCAAACTTGCTTATCTATACAGTAGAGCCGTGAGGAGCTAGAAATACTGGCAAGCAGAGGGGCACTCAAGGCATCTGTTTTGTTTAGTGTCCGGGGGACAGAACCTGACATAATCTAAGTCATCAGGTTATAGAATGAAAAATGCTAGTCCTGGCTATAAATGATGGCAGTTTTGGAAAGATCAAGTGTCCGTGGGAAGAGGGACGGTAAGGAGTATCTGCGGTACCTGCCCGGGTAGCATTATGAGGAGGCTGTGACGTAGTGGAGGGTACTAGCTCAAGGGAATCTCTGCTCACCTTAACTTGAGGCACTTCTGTGAACTTGGACAACTCAAATTTCTGTAAGTCCCTTCCACCTCCAGCTTCTGGAATGGGATGCATTTTGTGGACTGGGATGCTGGAATCAGATCACTCCTTGAAGGAAAGTGGGATGAAATTTGGATATCTATGAAAGGGGTGAGATCTTAATATGTTGCCCTTTGAGGCTTCCCAGGGGCAGACTCACCCCACTCGACTAGAGCTCAAATGATACCCCCCAACCCTGCCAGGTGGGTGGTGGCAGTTCTTGGTCCAGGTGGACCTTGTCCTCCTCTGTACAACAGCAAGCGAGCAGCTGTGAGCACCGCCTGGGTGGTTTTGCCCAGACAGAACATGATGTGGATCAGTGCCTTCCGGCTTCCTCTCTTGAATCCCTCCTTTCCAAAAGCACCTCGGACAGCTGATTTGCTGTCAGCAGGCGAGAGAAACAACTGCATTCAGGAGTAGCCCGGGGCAAAAGGAGAAAGAAAAGATGGTGAACAGAGTGAAGAATGGGCACGAATAGGAAAAGCATCAAGGGCATTCCTTCATTAAAATTTTTTTTCTTTTTTTTTAAGAGACAGGGTCTCGTGTCACTCAGGCTGGAGTGCAGTGGTGTGATCACAGCTCATTGTAACCTCCAGCTCCTCTCCTCATCTTTTCAAGCGCTTGAGGTCTGGTCCTGATTTGAGGTGCTTATATTCAGGTGCTGCCCTTCTGTTGCGGTCTGGCAGTTAGAACCCCATGCAACTGTTAGGAAATGTGTGGTGAATGTAAAGACACAAATTTCACGGGATGTAGCAGCAGCATATCCTATATTCTGATTATTTTTTCTAAGGTATAATTTTTACCGGCACCTTTTTTATTTGCATTTGTTCAGACATTACTTTTTAGGGAAAAGAGTGTAGAGAAGGAAAGCAGTAATTCACCTGTTTTTCTGGATTTCCGTTTTGATCATGTGAAAGTCTAATTCGAGGAGAAGAAAATAGACCAGTTTGCCGAGTGGAATGACCTGATTCTTGTTGGATCAACACGTTATGCAGTTGAGGTTGTCACTAGAAAGCAAGTGTGATGAAGTCTGCCTTTTCCGACTAAAATCAAAGCCCTGGCCTGCCGGCCAGAATTGCTGAACGAAGCATCCTCTAGTCAGCCGGTCTATATGTAGATTTCGACATCTCCAGGAGGCTGCAAGCCTATCAGGCCCGAACTGATTCTTCTAATCAAGTGTTTTAATTAAGCACACTTATTGCCAGGATCACAGGAATGAAGCCTGCTCTCGAGTAGTAATGGGCGGTACTTTTGTAAATTCTTCTTTACAGTTGGTGTGTTTGGCTTTGTCGGGGTGTGTTTACTGTTTTCTTAAAGTAGGCCATGGGAGGGTCCCCTGTGAAGTTCTCTGCTGAGCCAGCAGTCTGGCCAGTGGACAAAAAAAAGATACTACCAACTGGGTTGCAGATGAATCAATTCCCCAACGACTGCACCTATTTGCATCCTCCATGTTAAACACAAAAGCAATGCCGGCTAGCCCAAGATTTGAAAAAATATAAAAGCACACACACATTGGGTTGGCTTTTATTGGAATGCCTAGATGCAATCTATAGTCATCAAGTTATGGAAAATTCAGGTCACATATAAAGTTAAGAAGGCAAATGAAAAGAACAATACAAATCAGACAAAATTTACATCTCAAAATATCATGAAAGCATTTTGACTGGCTTTGCCTAAAATACTTTGAATGTCAATTTCTTTTTTGTAAGCTAATTCTTTTCATTATACATTCCCCCACCCCCTCCCAACTCTTAGAAAAAGGTCTTTTGTTTACATATTCCCCAAGGTCACTATTTCTCGTAAAAGCATGTCCAGATCACAAGTCTTTTTAGAAAGAAATAGGCTCATTATACCTACTAACAAGACACTAATTGGGTTGATTTGACTTCATCTAAAATAAGCACCAGGAGATACTCCAAATCTGTTATTTATTGGTGCCCGTGTGAAGACCAGTCCATGTCAAGAAGAGGTTAAGACTATGATTTCACTTCTGTCATGTGGCACAAGCTTTTCATGGTACTACATCAGAAACATGTCTGAGAATTTAGACTCAGAGCCTATTTCACCCAAAAGTACTTACAGCATGCTAAATACAGGCCTGCAGAAGTTCCACGGAACAGAACTGCAAATACCTAAGTTAACAGTTAAAAAATAAAATGGAAAACAGAATCATGTTTATGTGGTTTGAAATCTCATAGTTTTCTAAATTTGGGCTTCCTAATACTTGCCAAAGGATTTCCAGAATAAAAAATATTAATGCTAATCTGTGCTTTCATTCTAATAAAATATCAGCATTCATTAGAGGATTAATTACTTCGGTATGCTCTACCAAATACACAAAGACAGTAATAGCACTGATACTGTAAATTCAGTAGCTATTTTGAAACTTTCCCAGCCAATCTGTTTAATAAACACACCTACTGTGCAATTTAGAGTATGTGATACATACAAAGCAGTTAGAAAATTATTTTCAATACATCACTTGAACCTTTATATTTACGACATGTTCACTTGCTATATTTTATCACCATTATACATAGAGGAAAACAGTGTGTACTATAGCTCAATGAACTGAGAAATATCTTCTAAAAATATTTTTGTGGCTGAATTTAGTGCTCAGGAAAGAGATTTGTCAGGGCTGAGCTGACACGGAAGTGCAGATGGCGGCTGGGCTGGTTCCCACACGCGAGCTGCTTGTGTGCAGGAGGGCGCGGCTGCCACTCACTTCCAGCTGGATCTGCCACCCCCGGCTTCCCCGAGACAGAGCAGAGGCTGTCATTCAAACCAGCCCCAAGATGGTTTGGTCATGTGGGCTTAGAGGAGCTTCTGTTTCCCTTTTTTGTCCCTCTTGGTGACCAAGGGTACAAACCCAAAACTAGCAGAGTAACCCTGACCGGCTCCATCTGCTCACCCACCACTGCTCGGTTTCTGCTGTCTTTCCTAGATCTTAAGACACGTGTTTAGGATCACCACTACATTAGATCCTTTCCTCCTCCTGTTTCCCCAGCATCTGATGTGGTCTCTCCTCCATCATGAGACAGAGCTTTGGAACAGCAACAGTAAAAACCCCGGGGTTAATTCTATCAACTCCCCATCGACGGGCAAGGTTGAGAGAGGGCCAGAGAACCCTTCCTCCCGTTTTCTCCAATCTTCCCTTACATTCCACCAGCCCTAGGTGTCTGCTGTGCCTCTCAGTTGACAATGCTGAGGACACTGGCTTGATGTGTGAGAGAGGGAAGAGAAAGGAGCTCTCTGATTCGCCACCCACCTAGAATTGCACGGTCCTATCCATCTAGTGATAGAAGCTTGCACATTTTTTCAACCTAATACAAAAATATTAACACTTCTGGACGTTATAGGCATAAATTGTTATATCTCTACAATATAATAATTTATACTGTACAGCTATAACAGATAACAAAAGGTGCAATCCTTTTAAAAAAGTCACACAGTTCACGTTTTTATCATTTTATTTTTAAGTATAAACTTTTTAAACACTTTACATAAATTAACTCCTCTGAGACTAATATTTGATGTACAGTAAATTGTAATTCATATAAAAATCCATAAACAACTTGTCTCACATAATTTACAAAAAAATCTGGATTTCCTTTGCTTATCAGTGGCAAGGATTCTAGTTGCCAGTTTTTTCCCCGAAGGCAAACCACGCTAGCATTGTAAAACCCATGAACAAATCCCGCCGCAGACGTCACTGCGCCAATGTCTTTCTACAAAGCTGCACAGGGAAAGCAGTTGGTTGTCTAGAAACAGTAACTTTGCCCCACATTGTAAAATGAACAGAGATAGCTATCACATCCTATGCAGACAGACTACTTCTTGTAAGCAAAGGTCGACAATTCGGGACTATTTGGAAACACTGTATGCATTGTTTTTTTTCTTTTTTAAAGTTAGTTAAATACAGTGCCTCGAAAGGAGCAGACGGCCCAGCGCAAAAGGTCGTGGCCTTTGTCCTTGATGATTTTTTTTTTTCTCTGGCTACGTTCAGTCCGACTGAGTGCAGCGCTATGCATATGTAAACATATTCGTTAAAGCCGATCACCTTTAAGGTCATTCAGAAAAAAGCGGTCCTTGTTTTCGCGGTGTGGGTGTGGGTTCTAACAGCAGTCTCGTTCTCCCGGGAGGAAGGCTCTTGGGCGTTGGAGAGTCCCACTCGGGTTGTGCCACAGGACAATGTGAGCAGGGCGTTACCTCCTGCCGATCTCACTCTGCCGCAGGAACTGGATGTTGTTGGCACTGTCGGCCAGCTCGGGGTACTGCTCCACCGAGAGTACGTAGTACCCGTCGTAGCCCTGCACCTTGCCGGCGCTCAGCAGCTGCCGCTTCTCGCCCTCCGTCCAGAGGCGCGCGCCCTCCTCGCCGTCGCGCACGCGCTGCTGCTCGCGCGCCCAGGCCCGGGCGAGCGCGCGCTGCCGCGCCTGCTCCAGGATGCGCGCCTTCTCCTCGTCCAGGGTCATGCCGTAGCGCACGTGCAGCGCCAGCGCGCCGAACTGCATCTCCACGTCCGCGAACCTGCGCGTCCTGCCGTTCACCACCGTGGTGGACTGCGACACCGTCACGTTGATGCCGTTCTCCAGCGCCTTGCGGCCGCTGGTCAGCCGCAGCGTGCCCAGGTCGCTCTCGGGCGTGGTGGTCTTGATGAAGTAGTGCGTGTCCTTGCCCTCGATGGTGAAGTGCAGGTTCTCCAGGTAGAAGGCGTTGTTGAGCACGGCCGCCACCTTGATGCAGTCCTCGTTGGCGATGTTGAGCACGTTGGTCTGCACGCGGCCCTGGCTGACGGCCAGCATGACGCCCTTGCCAATCAGCGACTTGACCGTGGCGAACCACAGCCAGGACTGCGCGCCGCCGGCCCGGCGCCGGCTCACCTGCACCTCGGCCATCTTCCCCAGCGACAGGAAGGCCTTGGCCTGCCGCGCCACTTGCTGCTGGACTCCGAAGATGGGCTGCGGGAGAAACACAACAGGGGGCGCGTCAGAGGCGGCCAGGAGCTTCCCCACTCCTGACCCACACACGGGGCTCTGGGGGGCAGCGCCAAGGCATGCATGGAAGCCCCGGGGTCCTTCCCGATCAGAAGGCTGACAGCCCGGGGGAGGAAGCACTGGAGATCCCTCCCCGTCAAGGTGATCCCAGTGCTATGGAACCCCCAAACGGCTCGCGCATCGTGGATCACTTTAAAGCTTTCTTCGTTTCTAACATGGGAAAAATAGTCCTGTTTCTTGCTTTTCTCTTACAGTTTCTAGAGGCTCTTTTCCCACGCCCACCCCACGTGGGGAACCCAGCTCATCCGGACCTCCATGCTCGTAGCTTTCTCCACAGGAGACTGAGAAGCCACCAAACACAAAGAGGGATCTGAACGGCTGGGGATACTTAGGGCGGATCACTGGGCCCCGCTTCGTATGCTTTGAAATGCTTCCATTTAAGTCAACTCTGTCCCCTCTCCTGGCAGAGTTTTCAGCTGAAGATGGTGAGTGTAAAGGCAGAACTGAAATGTACAGGGATGAGTGGACGGTGGGGCAGCTGGAGATATTTGTTACTTTAGGAAAACAATTATTTTTCTCAGACTTAGGGACAGTGGGCCGTCTAGATTGGCAAATGTTTTAAATTGGGGGCATCTTAACTCAGCCATTTCTTATACTACCAGATGTTTGTCTGGCCATTGTTTCCCAAATGAAAACATCTGTTTCATCTGCGGCAATGAAAGAAACAGTTGTTTTTCTGCACTTATGGCAGCCTCAATGTCTTTGCCCACGATTCCCTTTGCTGTCCTTATGGTGTGCTTCTCTTGACAGAGAACTTGAACCATATTTAAAAGGCTGCTTAGGAAAAGAGCTGGCAAGTCCATTTGTACAGTTAGATGTAAGTGTTTTCAGGCATGTTGGAAAGTCATACACAATTAAGATGTGCATGTTCACATGCGTTAGGAAAGTTCGGTATGTATTCATGCCGCTATATCAGTGTAGACAGACAGTCACGCACTGCTTAACCATGGGGATGCATTCTGAGAAATGTGGCATTAGGCCATTTCATCCTTGTGTGAACATCATAGAGTGCACTTACACAAACCTAGATGGTGTAGCCTACTACACACCTAGGCTATATGGGATGCCTATGGCTTCTAGGCTGCAAACCTGTATACAGTGACTGTACTGAATACTGAAGGCAACTGTACCACCATGGTAAGTACTCGTGTATCTAAACATAGAAGAGGTACAGTAAAAATACGGTGTTGGCAGAGCCTGGTGGCTCATGCCTCTAATCTTAGCACTTTGGTAGGCAGAGGCAGGAGGATTGCTTGAGCCCAGGAGTTCAAGACCAGCCTGTGCTACACAGGGAGACTCCATCTCTACGAAAAATAAAAAATTAGCTAGGTGTGGTGGCATGTGCCTGTGGTCCCAGATACTTGGGAGCCTGAGGTGGGAGGATCGCTTGAGCCCAGGAGGTCAAGGCTGCACTCCAGCCTGGGTGACAGAGTGAGACTCCATCTCAATTTAAAAAAATATATGATGTTGTAATCTTATATGATCACCACCTTATACAAGGTCTATCATTGATCAAAATGTTGCAGACATATGACTATATTTGTAAGTTATGAAAAAGGAATTGCTTTTATATTAGGTATGAAACAACAACAGGTACTGGTACTGTAGACAGCCTGTGTGTGTGTTAACCATGGCTGCCTCTTCTCTTTGTTCTCATTGAAATGATAGGAAATTGCTCAAGGGGTGGCTGGGAATTAATCGCTCTAAGAAAGTCTGCACTGTCTTATGATCATGGAGTCACCCCATTTCTCCATCTCTGATTATTCTTACTGTGAGCTGGAAATTCTGGTATTTTGCTGTGCATTCCTTTCTGATCTCTGACTGGTGGGGATTAGATGTGCCACTTTCTGAAGCAGCAGCTTTGACTTTGTAATTTTCTATTATATTTCTTTTATTTCTTATAATGGTTACAGGCCTCTTGATCTATTATGCTCAGGAAAATTCCATAAACCTTCCTGGTTGTAGGTGGACCCTTACCAGAGGACATTTTTATTTTTAATCTTTTAAAATTTTTAATCTTTTCCTATGAAATACTATTAATTATTATTATTAGTTTTTGAGACGGAGTTTTGCTCTTGTTGCCCAGGCTGGAGTGCAATGGCGTGATCTTGGCTCACCACAACCTCCGCCTCCCGGCTTCAAGCGATTCTCCTGCCTCAGCCTCCCGAGTAGCTGGGATTGCAGGCGTACCCCACCACGCCGGGCTAATTTTGTATTTTTAGTAGAGACGGGGTTTCTCCATGTTGGTCAGGCTCGTCTCCTGACCTCAGGTGATCCGCCCACCTCGGCCTCCCAAAGTGCTGGGATTCCGGGCATGAGCCACCTTGCTCGGCCGGAACACTGTTAATTTTTAAAGAAGTTGAACTTTGTAGCATTGTTTGTGGGTTGCTAATTTGTAAAATGGGTTCCGGGCCCTCTTGTTTATTGTAGTTTTGCCTTCAGGTCCATGCTTTCTTGGGGTTCTTTTTAGAAAGCCAGCACTGGAAAGTGAGCTGCTGCATTTCTATGTTTTCATTAGCATTTGCTGAAAACATATTTAGGCCTGTTTAACAGGCCTCTGGTTTGTTGAACACAAATGC
Organism: Papio anubis; assembly: GCF_008728515.1. Taxonomy (NCBI): domain Eukaryota; kingdom Metazoa; phylum Chordata; class Mammalia; order Primates; family Cercopithecidae; genus Papio; species Papio anubis. The sequence goes on from NC_044978.1 coordinate 6,987,175, forward strand.
AGAGGAAGTGTTGTTTTTTTCCCCTTAAAAGAGTCAAAAAATTACAAACTGTCTTGGTACAGTTTTCACAAAGGTGGTTTCATTCGATATGGGTAGATAAGACACAAGCTACCTAACACCTTTCCGTGGGTCTTTTTGTTTCTTACCGGTATATCATCCCACTGCTGACTCTTCACAAGTTCATAAGAAGGTTCTGTTAAATCAAATTTGGGAACAGGGAATCCAGGAATAGCATTGTGCAGATGGAAACCAAATGTCACCAGCCAGCTGTTAACATCTAGGAGAAGAATGTTCAAAATGAAAGGTGTTGGAGTTTTGTCCTTTCATATATTTAAATTCTTACCGTAAAAAGAAAATCCAATTTCACAATTAATAATCTGAAAAAGAGCACATGTTTGCTTTCGTCCTACAAATCTAAACCTACTCTGTTTTTAGATATGAAGATGGGAAACTGCACAGCAGAACTATGGCAAATGCTACGAAAATTGCAGAGTAATAGATGCTCAGACAGACTGGGTAAGCCGTCATTCCTGCTAAGTTGCAGCCTGTGCTAGTAACAGTGATAGCAAGGGTGAGAACAATGCATAGCAGCAGGAGAGAGATATAACTTGCAGAAAACAAATGAAATTTGTTTTGTAGTTAGTAAAGGCTGGTCTCAAATAGAAGTGTGTTGTTAGCTCTCCAAAGCGATTGCCCAAGGATATGTGGACTTCCACAACCCATTTTCTATTAATAAAACCCCTAAATTGAGAGTATTAAAATCAACAGTTGATTCTTAATCAAAGATGAATGCTGAAAGCTGGCAAAACTGGCCAAGGGCACAGAAGTCCTGATTACCATCAGCTATGACTTCAAAGGCTCACTGTGCACAGGTGGAGACAAACTTTTTGGGGAAAGAACCTGGAAACCTTTAAGATGGTATTTTAAAATATTGCCATGTGACTCCAAAAGCCATTAAGCTGAGAATAAGGCTTTTATTCTATTCTGGAGGTTATAATGTTACAGAACTACTCAGCAGGCTTGCAGCTTTATGAGTACGGTTGGGTGTAGATTATTTTATATATTAAGCACATTGCTGGAAAATTTGAAATTGCATTTCACCTAATATATTTTATGCTGTTCCATCTCTCTTTTGATGTTTTTCAGAAAATGCTGCTATGGCATTCCCTGCAGTCCACGTTGCTAGGAGAGGATGAATTCAGGAGCTGGGGGCTTTCCAGCCTTTCAGTCAGCCCCTGTCAACACCCCTTAAATAACCAGTGGTAAACTGCTTGTCAAAATGATGGAGAGCCACTTGATTCCCATTTCCTTCTCCAGGGCACAGACTCTCACCTCATTGCCAGGCTGGCAGGTCCTTCGTCCAGGCTTCATATGGCTATAAAACCACTGGTATTGTTTCCATTTGAAATGGGGTGGTAGTAGTGGTGGTGCGGAGAAATAAATCCTAAGTGGTTCACATAGGATGCAAAGTGATACAATTTGTGTGTATATGAGAGTGTATCTGAGTTTGGGGGGTGGGAGGGCCTTATTTTTGGGAGAAAATTCTCCCAAATGTTAGAGTATTGGGGGCAAAAATTCTGTTACTCTGAAAAATGTCTGCATAACAGTGAAAATCAGAGGGCCGTGAGTATTGAAAAGTACTGCCAAAATAATGGGATTTGAATGCAGATGTGTACTGAAAAACCCTGAATGAGAATAAGGGTGCTGCTGAATCAGGAGGCAGAAAGAAGGGACTTTCAGCTGGTTCACATGGAAGAGATATAAAATGCTTTAGGCAGTCTGGAAAGGTAGGAAGCAGATGTGAAATGAACGGGGCAACCTGTTGAGCCTGTTTTGAGAACTGAGAGAACAGACATCTCAGTACACCTCAAATATTGAGCTAGAAAAGAGGCAGCCTAAAGGAGCATCTAACACAAGCCAAAACAAAACAGAAATACCTTAAACCGAGCCCAAAAATAGACAACAGGAAAGAACCTTCCTCCTGGAAATATAAATGTGGTAGAGGGGTTAATGATGGTGCTGTATATCAGGAATGGAAGGTAGGAGCAGCAGGATTCAGAATTCTTGGAGTAGAGGTTGAGTGAAGAAGTCAGCTCACTAAAGGGAACTAGAGTAGAGCTTGCAAGGACTTTGTCTGTTTCACATGCTGGTTGTTCCATGGTGGCAATAGTGGGATCTGATGTTCTACATCTTGCATAACTAAAAAAGTAACATGCACTAAAGTTGGAAAGATCTTAAATCTGTACCCTGAAAGTTATCCCACATTCGTGGAAAAATTAGTATGCCTATTAGTATTGTCACCATGCAAGAACTGCACTGGCAATGAAGACAGTGATGTAAGAGACAGAAGTGAGACCAGACACAGGATCCACTGTCTAAGCAACTGATGGGAGAAATGGCTTCGTGACTGTCCTGAGGAGATGGTGGTGAAGCAGGAATTAAACACCTCCCAGGGATGAAATGGTGTCACCCTGTGTTATGTTTCACGTTAATCATCTCTATGAGAACTTCACACATGTATTTAAAAAACCCAAAATGACATATTCGTAAGGTAGTTACTATTTATTGTGGAATTTCATGTATTATCTTTGTGCCCTAAGTTAGGCACTATTATCCCAAGTTTATAGTTAAGGAAATGGAAACTCAAAAAACATGTGGCTTACAGAGCTACACAGCTTGTGGGAGAGCAGCTGAGATTGGAACTCCAATTTTGGGACTCTGTGTTCATCATGTTTTTTGCTTCCCCATGTTCCCCTTCTTTAAATGACTGGAGTTCATGTCATTTCAAAAACTTGTGGCCTTGGGCACTGGCAGGCAGAATAGGAAGTAACTATGTCTCATTTTCCCTTTGTGATTTCTCTATGGTTCCATAGAGAAATAAACGCATTAAAAGGTCAGCCATGTGACTTTGCTTGAGCAAAGTATGAAGTTTTTTAAAAAACCATTTCCAGTTATTTTGTGTATGAATCTAATGATGGTAGTCCTCCAGCACTTGGAAAAGAATCAAAATGCTTACCTGTGATGTAATCTTTCACGTCATGGATTTTGCTTGCAGGGTTGTTATTCCTAAACATGTACAAGTTAAAAGGAGCTGGGTCCTTCCCAATTCTTTTCCAGATTTCTATGTCAGGTGTCGTCCACCGTCCTGCCAAAATGTCATAATCTCTTTCTCCAAAGTGGATTAATTTGGTGAGTGGGTCATACAGGCCACCATGAAATCCAATGACCAGTTGAAAGTCAATATTGGAGTCAAAATAGATTTCACCGTATGCAGTGTACTGAATCTGTTTCAGCATAAACCCATTGCTACTGAACACAGCCAGTGGTGTCCCCGTGTTATCCGACGCAATGTAGAATTCATCCCCACTGCTGATTTCCATGGCAAAAAGATGGCCTTGGAGATCGTAATACAGGGATGTAATTTCTGAACTTGAATGGTTGTAGACATGAGTAATCCTAGTGGGATAAGTTAGGTCAGCATAAAAAAACTGCAGGTGCTGTCCTAGACTGGTTTTGCTAGAAACACGCCTTCCCAGGCCATCGTAACGGTAGATCACTGTCCAGCCACTGCCTTTACTGTAAACTCGAGTTAGAAGCCCCTTGGAGCTGTATTCAAAGATTTCCGTGCCTCTTTGACGTAGGAAACCATCTTCATCCAGCCGATACTGAACATCACCCAGGCGAGTGATTCTGTCTCGCAGGTCATAGCGAAGGGGTGTCAGACGTGCGCTGTTACTTGGGTTCAATAAATGGAGGTTTCCATTCAGATCATAGTTGTACCGCCACATTATCTTTTCATTGAGGTAAACTGTTTGGAGCTGTCCATCAACATCATATTCATAAGCATATTTGGTGGTGTTGGCAAAGGGCCCTATTTTAATTTCTCTCTTGGTTACCCGGCCCATGTTATCATATTGAATTGTAATCCAGTACATGAGCGACCTGAATATCTCATACTGAATTTCCTTGATACGGCCATGAGCATCAAAGTGCTTCGTGTAGGTCATTACAGCTGTGGAAATGATCTGGTTAATATCATAATATATAACTCCAAATTTTCCAAACTGCTCAACTTTGCCAGAAATGTCGTCAAACTGATAGAGATCAATAGGCAGTGGAGTTTCATTGATCACACCCTGCATGCTGGTCACTCGAAAGCTGTTGTCATAGCTATAGTCAAATCTTGCATTTACCATCCCATCTTCACTGAAGCGGAAAATCTGCCTGTCAATCAGGGGACCAATTTGCCTGTATCTAATGGTGCAAATAAAACCATCACTCTGGAGGTTTACTGTCTTTAGGACTCCTGCTGTTTCATCATAGGTAAAACTGACTCTTGTGCTATCATATAAAATTTCTGAGAGTCTGGTCTGCCTTCTGTATTTGAATAAGACCCTCCGACTTGTACCCAAGAAAGCCGTTTGCAGAAGCAGCCCCTCCTCGTTGTAGTCCGTGATGATGGAGGCGTTGCTTTCCGGGGGGTTGTATATGTTGCGGTAGTAGCCAATGGAGCGGATGGTCTGCATGGTGTGGCGAGCCACACTGGGCATGGTGATGGCAGACAGGCGGTCCCACATATCGTATTCGAAGATGTACTGCCGCTGGCTATGAAGCAGAAGAACCATGGACTGTAAAGAGAGAACATTCTGTTACCCAGTGTTTGTGAACAGGAGACGCAAAAGCAGATTTAGTGACCACAAATGCGCAGAAACATTCCACTAGAGAAAATGATCTTCATTTTAACTGAGCTATCCTTGACCTTGTGTGTTGTTAACGTTTCTCTGCCTAATTTGCTTGGATGCTTAATTGTGAGGGGTTCTGCAATTAGCGGCTCAAGATTCACAACGTGCTGCCTGTCACGACGGATGGTACCATTCTTTTCCCAGACATTCAGAGCCAACCAGCAGATTGTCAATGGATCTGGATTAGTCATAATACAGGCATGATCAAAGCTGCTTTACACACAATATTTTGAGGAGAAAATAGCATATGGGGAATGCAGTTCCATCCATAATTAGCAATTATTTAGTAAGGTGGCTTCCCCCCCTCATTTGACTGCAGAACCACTCAAATCATGTTTGATTTCTAGTGTACTTGGCAGAAGGGCAAAGCATTCACAATATTACTTTATAAAGACATAAAATTAGCCAAAAATGGATAAAGTGTACATGAAGCATCAACACCAAAAAATATTGTGAAATTAATCACATGGTAAATGAGAGCTATAAATGCCCTTAGTAAAATATTCTATATACACATACAGCTAAATTGTTACAAGGCATCTGTACTGACAACCAAATCTCCATTTCTTTCTGTGGATACCAAATCCGATTTGTGTCTCAGGAACAATAAGAATGGTTTCTGGACTTCATACTGCGTTGGAGCTAAATTATGAAGTGAGTAAATATATTAAAATGAACTCTGCCTATTTCATGAGCCACCGCAGAAAGACAAAATGACAGTCATTTATTAGGCCAACAAACGTGAGAGAAGGTCATCCCAGGCCGGTTAAGTCAAGCTCAGCAGTAACTCAGGGCTCTGGGTGGCTCTGCCCTCTGAGGAAGCTTCCTCTAACCCCTGTTGGGCCACCTGGAACGACACTGGCACAGGGAGGATGTGTGGCTTGGGAGCCCTGCGAGGTCTTCTCCTTTGCCTGACTTCAGCTTCGGTAGAATCTCCTCTTTGGGCAGACCTAGGGGCAATTTTTGCGTGCAGGGTGTGTAGTAAATGTCCTGAGAATTGTTCCTAGTAGTTTGCATTCTTCCAAGGAAAGCTTGGACTATTGCTGGATTCACAGGAATTAATACCTACTTTTGGAATCATCTGAAGTCATATTTGATGGTAGTCTGTAAAATATTACTTGTTTTGCTATGAGTAAGTTTTGGCTTAGTGCACCTATCCCAGTAAGAACATCGAAAGTCTGGGTGGATGTTAGGGATTTGGGAGAGACGATGAGAAAGATCTGTCTGTTGCCTTTTCTGATGCTCCTGGATGCATGCAGGTATCTTGGTCACTGCCTCTGTCATTCTGTGACAGTGGCTCTTCTCAATGATACGCTCCTGGGCTCCCTCTAAACATTTCCCCGTCCCAGTATGATCACTACTATACATTTTTAGGGTTGCGCTTGTATATTTCTGTTACTCTGTAATGCACTTAATTTAAATTGGGGAGACTCCAGAATGAAGCTGTGATCCTCTCCCACTTAGAAACGTTGCCTTAGGGGCTTGTCATCTAACAGGTGCGATTCATTGTCTCAAGGGTGAGTCTCTTCTAAGGAGAGCAGACAGGTGGGTCTGCAAGAGACAGATTGGCCATGAGGGTCCTAGCTGGAAGCATCCCAGAGGTCGGGGGCTGCCGTAAGAGAGGTAGCATCCTATAGTGAGCTCTGGAACTGAAACTGGTTCTCAGGAAGAGTAGCCTGTGCAGTCACCGGCTGGAATCAGGTGGGATGGCTCAGGGTTCAGGGGGTTAGATTTAGACTGAGTCATTCCCCATGGCACCTCCAGTGAAGAAAAAGATTGTGTGAGGGGAGCACAGTGACAATATGGATGTGATGTGATTTATGTGGGTGACAAGAGTTCTTCTGTGCAACGTTTGAGTCAGGAGGGGTGGAGCAGTAACTGCCGAGTAGAGCGTGTAGCACATGCTGCTGGCTAACTGGTGGTGCTGTGCTCTGGGGTCTGAGAGCTACCAGACCTCAACACAGAATCATTTTCTAGGGTGAATGTTTGTCTCAAAGGCAAATGAAACATTCCATGAATATGCTCTTTGGTGGATTATATTTCTTAAGAGAGGAATTACAGCGAGATTGTTCTTGCCTTTTTCTTCCCTTTCTTTTACTTTCATTTCCTCTGACCCAGTCAATACCCCAAGCCACACAGCATACATTTAGCATTTTGCACACGTGTAACTCTAAGTCTCCATTTTTGATACTGTGAAAAGTTCTCGAGAGTGGGAAACAGCCTAATCTAGGATGCTTACCTTTTATATGTAGAAGAAAGGAAAGATGCCACACAGTATACAAAAGTGTGGCTTTCTAAGAAAATCGCCTCTTTTGGTTAATAATGCATAACTAGGATCTACATGCTTTTTATGATTATGTTGAAGTTCTGCCAGGAACAACACAAAGCTGACAGCTTTAACTGTGCTAATGTAAGGCTCTCTCTTAAATGAAAGAGCTAGCACGAAAATCATTTACAAACGACTTACATGCTCAAGGTCTAATTTGTGAATGTTGTCAGTGTGTAAGCTTGGCAGGTGGACAATGTTAATGCTTGTTTGTTTACATCATAAATCACTTAAAAGGGTCTCAGACAGTAGAACTTAACTAAGGAGAAACTACTTTGCTAATGCAGAAATTCATCATTGCTGTGCTCATGTGACTTCTGTATTGATACTTCGAATAATAAAAGGAACTCAGTCATGTGCCACTGTTTCTTTCCCCCTTAGTGCTCTAGATGATGGCTGAAAAATGTGAATTATCCTTTCCCTATTGTTGAGCTTAGTTTGCAGGCATACCTTTTCTAAATATGTGTAACTCCATGTTTTACCATCAGCAAAGACCCGAGATACAATCCTCCCCTGTCCGTCATAATCTACTTTCTCGCTAGTGGTGCCTCGCTGGATGCTGGCGATTTGACCTGTGGATGAATAGGTGACATTGACGGCCATCAGCTTGCTGCTTGGCAGCCAGAGAGTCGGGTGCCCAGACGTGTCGTAGGCGATCCTCAGTAGAAATTTACGGTGGTCGTCATAGATCTTTTCTGTCTTTGTTGTTCGATCAAAGTCAACCGAAAGGAGGTTTCTGCCATTAACCTGTTACACCACCAACAAGATGATAAAATAAATCATGTTATTCCAACACCGGAGTCCCCAGTATTGTTTAAACACCATTTATGATGATTGATTCTCTTTGTCAGTAAATTAATTTAGCAACTTCTTGGGTACAAGTGCAAGGCAGTAGATTAACTGCTCTTTTAAAATGTTTTATTAAGCAGAAAGACAGCCTGGCATTTGTTCAAAACCATTTCAGTTAAATTTTGTAAACTAAAGCAACTGATAAGAAAAATACCAAAATGTATTTGCTTTAAAGTTTGTTCAGGAAATCTCAAGGTGCTAAACATGACACCTATTCATATGACTCAAAGCTCCTCCCCCAAAGACACTGGAAAATAATTGCTTAGTAAATTAATCATGGCTACATTAAATAAAACACAGGGGTTAATGTGACTCTAGCCCTTTGAAGAGCGGTTAAGTAGAAGTTGGAACCCACATTACTGTAAATTATTAATGAGTTTCAATAGCAGCAGGTTATAAACAAGATCATTGCTTTTGGCCCAGTGCTGCGACGTCACAATTTTTTGAGAAGGCCTCTTTCTTTGGAGAAGAGCTGGTTAACTGGCAGGGACTTCAGAGTCCTTCACTAACACATACACATGATCTGAATATTGTACTTATTTGACAAATTCAGCACCATGTGTTGTCACAGAGTCTCTGTGGCTCGGTGCCACGTCCAGAACCTTGGACTAAATCTGGCTGTTACTGTCTGCCATCCGAGGCATACACAACCCAGCATTCGCTATTGCAATTAGAAGTGTGGTCCTGATTACATTCTGCTTTACAAACAGTCTCCAGCGTTTGCAGGCTGTGAACCTCTGAGGGGCAGAGACCATGGCCTATGCATTCTCTGGTCTTCTACAGCACCTTTGTGGGAGGGGTGGCTTGTACATTCCAAAATGCTCACTAACTATTTGGACTGTTACAAATTAAATGGGAAAATCTTAATTTTATATAGCTGTATTCCAGCTAGAACCTTCAAAATGGACAGATCCAGCTGACCCATTTTACACACACACACAACCACTCACGTTTATATAGAAATATATGTCTATATACCTACATCATATATATTTGTAAAATTTGGAATAAAACTACCTTTTGCATTCTATCATTGACATTAAACACGTCCCATGCAAAAATACTCCTTAAGCTTAAACTTTTCCAATTGGCTGTTCAAGGAGAGTATTGTGAAGTCCGGGGAATGGTAGCTCGATAAGCTAAAAAGAAATGATGTTGAGGGCAGGAAGCACCCAGATAGCTGATTTACAAAAAACAAGAAGGCAGAAAGAGCCCTGGAGAGAAATTGCCTTTTTTTTTTTTTTTGAGACGGACTCTCGCTCTGTTGTCCAGGCTGGAGTGCAGTGGTACGATCTCGGCTCACTGCAGCCTCCGCCTCTCGGGTTCATGCCATTCTCCTGCCTCAGCCTCCTGAGTAGCTGGGATTACAGGTGCCCACCTCCACACCCATCTAATTTTTGTATTTTTGGTAGAGACAGGGTTTCACCATGTTGGCCAGGCTCATCTCGAACTCCTGACCTCAGGAGATCCGCTCGCCTTGGCCTCCCAAAGTGCTGGGATTACAGGCATGAGCCACCGTGCCTGGCCTAGAAATTACATCTTAACTTTTCAGTTCTATCAGCTGATGTGGGCAGCCACCCCGCAACACTGTGTCACAGGAGATTGTCAGGGGCGGTGGCTGGGGAGGAACCCAGGACTCCAAAGCCTGATCTCTAGACCTGAAGCAGCCTGACCTCGGCTTTCAAGCCCCCTGAATCTGTTTTGTCCATCTGTAAATAAAGAGGTTGGCCTAGATCCCTTAGGCTCTGTCTTTCAGTGAGTTTTATTTGCCTCTGACCAGCCAGCTGGAGGCTTTCTGAGCTCCATGCGGAAATGTCTGCATATTAGTTGCTCCCCGCCTGATGTGAATTTTGTGAAACTTTATGAGTTGAGCTTTGCAGAATGCTTTGTGTACCCTGGTAAGAAGCTACCAGCTAATGTTACAAATGTATATTTTAAAGTCTGTAGAAAGGTTTGATATCAAATTGATAAATGGCAGAATCAAGTTGTTCAGCTTATATCTGCACTCCATTTTTGGATGCCTCAAGAAGAGGTTTTGCACAATTTAAATGGTTTTCTTAGGGCTCTTGCGTGCCTGTGATTGTGTTTTGAAAGGAAAAAATACCCTGAATGTTTAGGGTTGCCCTCTTTTTTCTTCCTTAGATTATTCCGGGTTTTGGAGGAACTACAAAAGACTGACTGTAGCTTCCAGGGACAGGGCTGCCATGTTATTATTGCCCATGTGTTTGCATTTTCCTTGGCATTCATTTTAATTTGTATTAATTCTTTATTGCTTCCTGGACCCTCCTTCGTCTCTGCAGTTTCCTCTGGTTGGAGTATGGGAAATCTGGACCACAGAGTGGGTGTGACGTGCTGCTGTGGGGAGACAGGCATGGAGCCCCATCTTTTCATGGCCTCTATGCTTGGACTTCTGATTTTTTTTTTTTTTTTTTTTGAGTCTCACTGTCACCCAGGCTGGAGTGCAGTGGCATGATCTTGGCTCACTGCAACCTCCTCCTCCAGGTTCAAGCAATTCTCCTGCCTCAGCCTCCTGAGTAGCTGGGATTACAATCATGTGCCACTGGGCCTTGCTAATTTTTGTATTTTTAGTAGAGACGGGGTCTCACCATGTTGGCCAGGCTGGTCTCGAACTCCTGACCTTAGATAATCCACCCACCTCAGCCTCCCAAAGTGCTGGGATTACAGGCATGAGTCGCCGTGCCCAGCCCTGGCTTCCGATTTGCACCTTTGGTTTGTGGGTATGGTTAGGTGACACTGAAACACCCAGATGCAGGTCAGATGATGCCATCACTGTGTGTGACTTCGACAAGCATCTGGAAGCAGTGAGACCCACCATCTGGACATAAGTTCTGATTTTTCTTTTATCCAGACAAACACTGGATGCTGTGCCTTTCCTGTATCCTCAAACCAAAGTAATGAGGAATGACTTCGAATATGGCTGTGTTTCTTCCCAAATTCCCAACACAAGTCAAGGCTTTAACCATTCTTACTGTTTCCAGACACCGCTCTGTTATTCAGTGTGGAAAATTTCAAAAGATACTAACAGATCTCCTGTTTTTCACCCTCCTTCCCATGCCTGGACTTTCTCCTTTGGGTGTTGTGAACAGGGGCACCTGTGTTCCGGGACATGGTTTGGCTTCACCACATCTTTTTGACGCCAGGGCAACTTTTCAAATATTTTTTTTTTTCTTTTTTTTTTTTGTTACAGTCATAAAGTGCCAGCATTATTTCAGGCTCCAGTGGCTTTTTTTTTTTTTCTCCTGAGACAGGGTCTCGCTGGGACACCTAGGCTGGAGAGCCATAGTGTGATCTCGGCTCACTGCAGCCTCGACTGTCTGGGCTCAAGTGATCCTCCCACCTCAGCCCTGTGAGTAGCTGAGACTACAGGCGTGCGCCACCACACCTGGCTACTTTTTGTATTTTTAGTAGAGACGGGGTCTCCCCGTGTTGCCCTGGCTGGTCTCAAACTCCTGGGCTTAGGCAATCCACCTGCCTCAGCCTCCCAGAGTGTTGGGACTACAGGTGTAAACCACCGTGTCTGGTCTTCTGGTAGACTTTTAATAAATATTTTTAATTATTATTAAAAATATCAGGTTAAGACCGGGAGGGGTGGCTCATGTCTGTAATTCCAAGATTTTGGGAGGCGGGGGCGGGCAGATCACTTAAGGTCAGCAGTTTGAGACCAGCCTGGGCAACACGGTGAAACCCTGTCTCTACAAAAATACAAACATTGGCCAGGTGTGGGGATGCGTGCCTGTAGTCCCAGTTACTTGGGAGCCTGGGGTGGGAGGATCACTTGAGCCTGCGAAGTTGAGGCTGCAGTGAGCCAAGATCACGCTACTGCACTCCAGCCTGGGCATCCCACCAAGACCCTGTCTCAAGAAAAAAAAAGTTATTTATACACACACACACACACACACACACAGACACTTAAATAACAATCTAAAAGTGAAACCCTATCTCAGATCACTGCTACACCTCCAGCTATATAAAAATGAATTCATTTGTTGTGTATGAATAAGAGATCACCATGAATTCCTTTGTGATGTATACTTCTTTTAAGTAAGCGTGGAAAAAAAATATCCATTTTCAAAGATCATGTCCAGCATGATTGTAATTAATCACAATGTCACTTTGATGTTGGGAGCGGGCAGCTATAATCTTCCCTCTGGAATATGCTTGAAAAGAACATGACGCAACACACTTTTCCCAGGGAGTGACGCCAGCAGGGGGGATTACACTGACTTATCCAAGATGTCATGGGGGGAAGTGAGGAAGGGCAGGCTCATTTCCCAGTACACTGGGTGACGATATCAAGACTCTCTTGTGTCCCCGTTAGAGCATCAACTTGCTACAGGTTGTTTTGTGTGTCTGCTCCGTCAGCAGGTGCCAAGTGCATTGTGCAGTCCCACGCTAGGCTGTGCCGCTCAGATTAAAGTGAGAAATAGGCCACTACCAAATGTGACTGGCATAATGAGATTTAAATATGCTATCATATTTATGCATGCCTTTAAACACACGTTTGGCTTTCAAATTTTGAGATTTTCTTTTTTAAAATGATTCACTACAATTTTTTTTTCTCTAAGCTTCTGAATCTGGGCAGCTTTAGGAGATGAATTTTAATATTAGAACACCATGACAATTTTTTTTTGTAATTGATTGAAGGCTGGTTCTACAATCCAGCAGTGATAAAACCTAGGAATATTTACCAAATATTATAAGGCACAGATAAGCAACTGCTATCTATGTGTCTTTTTTTAAAAAAATGAGTTACAAACAAGTAAGTACAGAATAGTTGTGTCTTCTGCTTCCTTACATCTCTATCACAGTTTCCTGTGCTTGTTATTTTCTGCTGTGTCCAGCCTGTCCCTTAATGCACTGTTTCACAGAAATGCTTTTCACGTTGCTGGTTTCTTATATGATTTTTCCATTTCTACTCCGTGCCTTTTTTACTTTTTAAACTTACATATATATATGGCTAGGTGTGGTGGCTCATGACTGTAATCCCAGCACTTTGGGAGGCCGAGGCGGGCAGATCACTTGAAGTCCCGAGTTCAAGACCAGCCTGGCCAAAACATGGTAAACCCCCATCTCTACTAAAAATACAAAAATTAGCCGGGCATGGTGGCGTGTGTCTGTAGTCCTAGCTACTTGGTGGGCTGAGGTATGAGAATCGCTTGAACCCGGGAGACGAGGTTGCAGTAAGCCAAGATCATGCCACTGCATTCCAGGGGTGACAAACGGAGACTCCATCTCAAACAAAAGAAACAGGAAACACACACACACACACACACACACACACACACACACACACAGTATAGACAGAGAGAATGATATCTCTATTATTTCCATTTAACCTGTTATTTCTAGTGTTAGGTTTATAGCAGTCAAACATTTGCAAGGATGTGCTGTTCACATAGCCCCTCTCTTGGGAAGATCTAGATGCAATGGCAATATGAATTTAAGAGAGAATTCATATTGTAAGGCTGGCTTTCCTCATTCTTTCATTTATTGGATAAATATTTGAGTGCCCACCATGTGACAGGCACATAGCTAAATTTAGGTCCACAACTTAAAAATGAACAGAATTTTCTGCTAGGAAATAATGCAGCGTAAGAGAGGAGGCATCCTGTGTCTCAGGCAAGAGTGGAAGGGAAACGGGTGGCTCTTTGGGCTGATTCTCACTGTCTTGGTGGGCTCAGGTCTTTCTCTTCTCTCCCCTCTTTTCTACTTTGGCAGACTCCAGGCTCAGTCCTTAAACCAGATTTTCATATCATCACTTTCTCCCTAGAATTTCTCTCTCAGAATCCACAGAGGAATGAAATTAGCAGTCAGAGCTGGCATATCCAATCTTATCTTGAAAGTAAGAAACCCTCCCCTGTGATCTTGGCATTGTCTCTCTGAGAGCAATCAAACAGATCAGCTGGAGATCTCCTTTCGGTGGGATGGCACAGGCCATTTTAAATAGTGTATTTTCTAAAACGTCTTGCTGAGGCATTGTGGCTCTGCCATTTAGAAAGAAAGTAACACCCATGCCTGTGTGCACTGGGCTCTTCCTTCCTCAAGTGAGGCGTTTTCTTCATTTAGGATTAGGCAGAGAACCAGGGACTTCAGATTGGGTTTCCTCTCTTTCCCTCTCATCTTCCTAAGTTCTTTTTATGTCTTGCAAAGCAGTATTACAAAGAAAAAAAGTGCACACTTACTTACAACTTGTCTCCAAGAACAGCAGGCAATATGTTATGTGGTCAGTTTCCGGACAAAGTATTTCCCACTCCTCCCTCTTGCCAGTGAAATTTTACTATCCAGCAAGCTCAACAGCCCTTTCCTATCCATCTGGTGTGTGAGTAGAAGAGGCTATCTGGGTGTGGGTCAGGGAATATATAACCATGGCTTTTCTTTTCTTGTTTTTTTTTTCCTTTTTGAGACAGAATCTTGCTCTGTCTCCCAGGCTGGAGTGCAGTGGCGCAATCTTGACTCACTGCAACCTCTGCCTCACAGGTTCAAGCGATCCTCCTGCCTCAGCCTCCTGAGAAGCTGGGATTACAGGTACCCACCACCATGCCTGGCTGATTTTTGTATTTTTACTAGAGACGGGGTTTCACCATGTTGCCCAGGCTGGTATCGAACTCCTGACCTCAAGTGATCCGCCTACCTTGGCCTCCCAAAGTGCTGGGATTATAGGCATGAGCCATCACGCCCAGCCTGTTTTCAAAGTACTTTCACATTATCTCATCTGATTCTTACAACAACTGTGTAAAACACAGGTAGTATAGGGTAAATTTCATTTAGCTGCAATATTGCACGCTCTCTCTCTCTCTATATATATAGTCTTATCTTGTTACGGTATTTAGATAATGTATAATCTATATCATAATATAGATATCATGATACAGATAAGGAAACAGATTCAGAGATGTTCTGATTCTCCCATAAGGTTTACTATTAGCAAAAAGTAGAGCCTCATCTGGAACCGTATTTTTTTGAACTCTAGTTAGGTGCTGTGTCTTTGGTGTGCAGAGTGTGGGGCACAGCGGTCATCCATGCCTTCGTGTCTTTTGATGAAGTCCTGCATCTGAGAACAGGTGTGACGCTGTGTGCATGCGTGCACGTGACCCCTGCTTCAGGACAGCTGAGCAAGGGAGGCCTGTGAACTAGCCTTGCGTTTGCCGTGGCCCAAGGCCCAGGCCCCTGGGAAGCAGCAGTGAGTAGAGGCAGCAAATGGGGATGGAGGTGGTGGCAGCATCTGGGGCTCAGCAGAATGAAGAGCAGCAGCTGGAGTCCACTTTGGGAATGGACCACGGCCCTATGAAAGTGACCTGGAAGATGTCTGGAGCTGGTTTTCATGGCCATTGCTTTACCTTCACTCCCGGTCTCCTTTTCTCTCTAGTGTCCTACTGCTTTTGCTTCTCAGCCCTCTCACGACCTGACCTCCCTCCAGCCTCCCCAGCTGCACCTGCCAGAACAGGCCCACGTGGGACTGGAACCACACTGAGCGTGGTGCTCATACTCAGTGTAGACATAGCGGGGTGAGCAGGAGACGCAGCCTGCCCTCAGGGTCATCTGCACAAATCAGAGGGCTGCAGCTATCTCCTGCTCTACGACATGTACGTACCCTGAGCTTGCGACCAAAGACGTTAACTTTTCCTTGGGCTTGCTCTTTTCGGAATCTCCACTCCACCAAGTTTTGGCCGTTCTCACCAGGCAGAGTCATGTTTCTTTTGGCGACAGTCGGATTAGCGGTGCCGGCCAGAACGTGCGGCTCTGTCTGGTAGTGTGAGTCCAGGCCGCTGGCGTAGATAATTCTAAGGGAGCCATCGTAACCAATCTGGTAGCTGTTTCTTAACTGATCTAAAGAACGAGAAGCGCAAAACATGAACTATTAGATACGGATTAAATACTTGGCCGGTTGTGCCCGTTTGATGGGATCTAAATTTCTGATTGAGAGAAGGGGAATGAGAAGAGCCGGATGAGTTGAAATAACTTTCACTTTCATTGTTCAGATTCCTCAACAGGAGTTGGGATAATGGCCATCTTTTCTTTCCTATCCTTTCTTCCCCCCTCACTGTGAAAAATAACAGTTCATCCCAAGTCATACACTGGACCCAGTGCCTGTGGGGACAGGACTGTGAGTTTCTTGGTCACACCTGTGTTGGTGCTTAATGCAGTGCAGACATGTTTTCAAATAAAATAGATGATTGTGTAAAAAAAAAAAAAAAAAAGAAACAAAACAACTTTGACAACTTTGATCCCTGGCATTTCATGCTGTCAGAGGTTTGGCTAAATATTAAAGGCAAACTTTAGGGGAATTTGAAGTCCTTCTCCAGTTTAATAGACTTCTTTTTCTCATTTGCCTGATGAAATGAGAGCTCAGCCTCCATGCGATGTGCACTAAATAAATATTTTGTAAAGAGGCACATATGTGGTCTCTCAGGAGGGTGGTGTATACACCTCCAAGGTCTTGGAAGCCTTCCCTCCCTTGCACCCAATCCCTGCATCTCCTGTCAAAGATCCTTTGAAAGGATTAATATCTATACCTTGAATACCAAAAATAGAAAGCAATGTTCCCTCTGAAATTGACTTCAATAAAGGAAGACATTTTATATTTTATACAAAAAAGCTCATATTGTAGACTCAGTTTAAAATTTTTAAATAATATAGGACCATTTGGGGAAGAAATGATTTCTAGAAATAGCAGTTTTAGATGGTTACAGAGATTACTTCATGGAACAGGTAAAAAAAATGAGTCAAAAAGTTGAATACAGATTTACTCATTATTCTTAGAGTTGTGAACTCACAATTACAAATGTCATTGTAGACAATGTTCTTCAAATTTAGAAAGGAATATGGCAAGGAGGGTCCTTTATGGAGATACGGCATCCAGATGACTATAGATGGAATGAAAAAATGGACATTCCAGGCATTATATGAATGTGTAGTTGTAATTTGGTTTAAAATTTCCATGATATGCAGATTAAAATACTGCATCATATATGGATTCAAAAAGTGCTATGTCTCCAACTACTGTACTTAGATGGTGGTCAGAAGACCTGCTCTGGAAAACTCTTAGGTGATGCAAAAATTGTCTGAGGATGCATGTGAAGGGCTGGAATGAAGTTGTTTTAATACATGGGAATGGAAATAGACAGTATTCCAAGGCTGAGAGATTATTTTATATGTGGTTTTAAAATATGTCTATATAAGTAAATAAATATTACATATACACTGTAGATTATGTCACCAGTATTTCTAGAGGTTTATATTTTCATCTTCCCTTTTCTGGTTCATCTTGGAAACTGGGTGTTGGCACATCCTATCTGGGTGCTGGTGGTACTTTAAAATGATTCGTTTAAAATGATGCTTTCATGTTTACCTTGAACCATGGTGTAGAAAGAATCGATCGAGGACAGATTTGAAGTGATGCTGACATCTTCTTCTCGACTAGATGACTCGATGTCCACTGTGATGGCCTTGTCCATGTCCCCATGCAGGTTTGTGACCACTCCAGTGGGAAACGTGACATTTGTCAGACGACCTTCACTGTCATAGCTAAGTACAAGGGGCATTAACTTGGTGTTAAATAGGAAACTGCAGTTTCTTCTGACTTATAAATACAATGTGTAGCAATATTAGTTGCACAAATTTGGAGGAGTATTTGTCTTCGTGAGTGAGCTATGCAGAGTGAGGACTTCAAACATGCTTTGAAGTAATCAAAAACCTGTTTAACATAGAAAAACCTCACCGGTGAGAACACGAGTGAACAGACCAGCTCTCCATCTCAACACATGATTCTTTGAAGTGTGACCAAAATCCTCCTGCACATCTAATTTGCTGTTTCAAAGGGAACATGTTTGCTGATATTAAATTCCTTAGTATTCCTTCATATTTTCTACAGAGTAGATTTAATTCACTGTTACGTCGGTTCTTAAAGATTTACTGACTTACTCCCTCGGTGGCAGTACAGTACAGTATGTTTACGTGCATGTATGTATTTGCATATGTAAAAAATCCTTTTAGTATCTTCAAACATCCTCAACAAATTAATAAAGTAAGAACCTTTTAAAGACTATTTCTCAGTGATTGACATACTTCATAATGGTAAATTAGAGCTTGAATGCTGGCAGTGGTGATGATAACCCATTTTGTCTACAGTGATATTGCAAGAATGGGGGATATCTTGCATGACGATTTACTGTGTTCACTGAAATGAGATGCAATCTTTCCTGACATTTAATGATTATTTGTTTTTTTATTACACGCTTACTCTTTTTAGCAAATACAAGAGGAACTTTTAATTTGAGTGTTAAAATACATTTTTAAAAGCTGTTCTGTGCTCATAAATATGCATCACAGAAGCAACATTTGACTGAAGAATTGAATTTCTGTGACTTTTATATTTGTGGCAGCACCAGAGAAAATTTCAAAAATGACAGTGTCGTCTGAAGAAAGAAAAAAAAATGCAAAATTCTGGATGAGAAATTAGGGGTTTCCTTGGGACCACAATACACTAAAGGATTTCAGATTGATTCTAAGACTCCTTCACTAACTGAAGGTTCCCAGTGAGATGGATACCTGAATCAACATCCTACTTAAAATAAGCCCAGACACAGAACTAACAGAGAAACAACACTGTTAGAGACAGACAGGTTACCAGGGGAGGAACAAAGTGACAGGGGATCATAATCATAGGTGAAAACATGGGGCAACACAGGAGTGAGGTGTAAAAAAGCTACTAAGGTGATATTTTGGAATAAAGGGATAGAGAAGTGTTTTTTTTTTTTCCTTTCCTTTTTTTTTTTTTCCAATTTCACTTGTTTATGAAATAGGGAGTTTTTAGTGAAACATTCATTTTGAAAAATGTGATTGGTCATTAGGAGAAGATTCCAGGTGAAAAAGACAGAGAAGACTCCGCCAGGACAATGTTATAGTAGAAAGAGGGAAGAAAGAGAGGAGGAAGGCGAGGGACAGAGGTCTGTTCAGTGCCAGTTGATGAACTGATCCTATTAATTCCGTGGGGACAGTATCGGTCAGATCATGGGTTTGACTGACGTGATCTGACAACCTGCCACGCTGCTCAGCCAGCGGCAGGAACGGGCACTCAGGACGGACAAGCCAGGGATGGAGACGCAGAGGAAGCAAATGCACCATTAAGTGCAATCATTGTTTAGACTCACAAAAGGCAGAGCTGAAGATGTCCTCCCTGCCAACCCAAATGCCCCTAGCAAAGGAAGGCATAAATGAAAGAAATCCAACAGAGTTTATTGCTGTCATCACTTTTTTGAAGAAATTACTGCTCTTGAAGAAACAAACATGCACTGGTTTATTTATGGAGCAAGCAGCGCAGAGTTACAGAATTATTGACAAAACCAGCCTAAAGTTCTGTCGTTACATTTGGTATAAGTCTTGCAGCACATTACACATCTCATAGGATGATGTGAAGAACGTGCTGTTGGGTTAAAAAAAAATAACGCCCTTTTGAATGCCTCCACACAGGAGAATTCTGTATTGTACTGTTTTCCCCCCTTTCGGAGATGGAAAATGAAAATATGAGGCGGTTAGCTGACTTGATCTGGCTCTCACTCTGTCTCTTGACTGGACCATAACTGGAACTTTTGTGCAGCTGACCCCAGGCCCATTAGCCCTCCTGTAGATCACAGTGCCTGATTTAAAGCTGGGAACTCTGGCTGTATATAGATGGCACCGCCTGCAAGCAGCTTGCTGATTCATTCTCCTCTGCCCTTTTTTGACCCTTTTGCTGGTTTATATTTTCTAGCCTCATTCAATCTGAAGCAGAGACTTCACCTTTCTCCTGTAGAAAGCATTTCTGCAACCTCTGACTTTGCTATTTCATTGGCTTTGCCCCACGTTCCGTTCCCTGCTGGGCAGGCATTCTGTATCACAGGACCCTGCGCACAGGGAGATACAGCCCAGGAAGCCGAGCGTTCAGACTCTCACCTATTAGCCTTTGGTTCTTTGGGAAATAAATATACAAGTAACCTTTGCAGGTAGTACAGTTAGAATGACAGAGGGTTAAGCTGGGATCTCAGTGGCCCAGCTTAACAGGTTAGCCCTGGAAGTTCTGAATTTGTGCCTTCCAAGGAGTAGCTGAACCTAAGTGCAGGCACTAACAGGGCTGAAGTGTTTGCACAAGGAAGGCTGCTCCGGCGTCAGGGTCCTCAGAGCTCCTATGTAACCCGGCACCCAACAGTTTCAGAACAGCCTTTCTGTGCGAGCTAAAGCATGAGGATATTGTGAAAACTAAGAGAAGTCTGGGTGAGCAGAGGTCACATACGTGACAATTTAACTATGAAAAATGACGGTCCTGTGAGGCTACCGTTCACCAGAGTGAGCAGAAGGGGAGATGTGTTCATGCTGGCTTAGCTGGGGAAGAGCTGCACCCAGGTGGGGACCAGGCCAGGCCCCAGAACAGACGTGGGATCAGGCAGTCGGCGGGGGGCCCGGGTGGGGCTAGGAGGGCTACGGAGGAAGGTGTCAGGGGGTGCAGGGGCCCGGCTGAGGCACAGTAGCCAGCACAGAGTCATACTGGAAGGGAGCCTTGGGTGGATCTCCTCACTGGAGAACATGAGGTGCTGAAGAAGGTTTAAAGAAAGCGAGGTTTTCATGAGGAACCTAAGGTGGGGTGAGAGTGGCTCCCTGACTTGCCAATTTTACAAACCACGAAAAAAAATCAGGGATCAACACGGGGTTTTTAAATTAAAAACTACTACCTGTTACTCCCATCGTTTCATAAACGAGGCCATTTAAACATATCAAAGAGAGGCAGGACCTACCTTCAGGGTGAGTGCTTTCAAAAGAACTGTTTATTATTATTATTATTATTATTATTTTTTGAGAGACAAGTCTCACTCTGTCGCCCAGGGTGGAATGCAGTGACACTCGGCTCACTGCAACCTCTGCCTCTCGGGTCCAAGCAATCCTCCTCCCTCAGCCTCCCAAGTAGCTGGGATTACAGGCCCCCGCCACCACGCCCAGGTCATTTTGTATTTTTAGTAGATACGGGATTTTACCATATTGGTCAGGCTAGTCTCAAACTCCTGACCTCAGGTGATCCACCCGCCTTGGCCTCCCAAAGTGTTGCGATTACAGGAGTGAGCCACCACACCCGGCCAAAAGGATTGTTCTTTATTTACGTATATATTTATTTTTTTTTTTGAGACAGAGTCTTGTGCTGTTGCCCAGGCTAGAGTGCAGTGGCGCGATCTTGGCTCACTGCGACCTCCGCCTCCAAGGTTTAAGTGATTCTCCTGCCTCAGCTTCCAGAGTAACTGGGATTACAGGCGCCTGCCACTGCGCTAAGTTTTTTTTTTTTTTTTTTGTATTTTTAGTAGAGACGGGTTTCACCATCTTGGCCAGACTGGTCTCAAACTCCCTACCTCATGATCCACCCGCCTCGGCCTCCCAAAGTGCTGGGATTATAGGCATGAGCCACCGCGCCCGGCCTAGGACTGTTCTTTAAAAGCAATGAATAAAGCTTTCTAAAACATTCTCCACATCATTTTTTTTTCCTTTCAGTGTGGACGAGTAAAAACTTTTTCACAGATTAGCACCTATGTCAACAGAAATGAAAACAAGACGAAGGAAAGACATTAAAAAAGCGACCCGGGGACTCTGACTAAGGGAGTGAAAGAAAGTGAGTCTTCCAAGACGACTGGCAGGTACTCCCATAAGCATCAGGCTAACTCTTCTTTACCTCGACGAAGGGAAACCAGTGCACCAACGAATGGCCACCTAGCCTCTGAATCGCTCTGACTCCAGGTCTTCAAAAGCCCTTTCCAACTACTAGATATGCCTCTGGGCAGATTCTCTGCTTATTTGCAACTGTGTGGCTCAATTGAATGTTGCTTGGCCTTAGTGGTGAACTAACCCTGCCCAGCTTGTAGATTTGAGAGGCAGTTTTCTTTTATTAGCTTTTTGAATGTACAATGCAATAGGCTCCAGGGAATTTGAATAGTACATCAACTTCATGCCCTCCATTGCATTCCTCTGGCCTTAGCCTCATGGTTTCAAATTCATAACACACAGCACATGCCTTCCTGCTCCTGCCTGGCCCCCCTTTACAAAGGACTCTCGCTGGAAAGGACAGACGTCCTCAGGCTCTCCGTGACCTACCGCGCTTTCACTGATGGGATGCCCTTATCTGAGGTTTATCTATTTGTTCGTCTTTAATTTGGATTGCATGTTTGCCTAGACTTGCTGTTTTAGTTTTTGTGGTATATTTTTAAATCTCTTTTTTAAGTTTCCTAAGTAATGGGATTATCGACAAACGCCTCAGAGAATAGCAGCCTCAGTCATTCTCAGCTGAGAATGCTACATTCAACCTGACATGACATTTTCTTTCTCTCTGCCCCTTGCAGATGTGAAGCTCCTAACTTTTTCCTTTTGCTTGGTAATGTCTCTCAGATATTTATCTTTCTATTCCCAGAGCTGCCCTAGACTTTTAAAATGGGTCTATCTGCCTCTTCCCATATGCACTGATACCAAATCAATCTTTTGAAACACCATGATTATAATACCTTTCTACTTAAACATCTTCAGTAGATGCTCAACAGAGAGAAAAATCAACTGATTTGGACTGTTACCAACCCAATATCAACAGCCTATTGATACTGCAGATTTATTCACGTGGAAA
This sequence comes from Papio anubis, assembly GCF_008728515.1. Classification (NCBI taxonomy): domain Eukaryota; kingdom Metazoa; phylum Chordata; class Mammalia; order Primates; family Cercopithecidae; genus Papio; species Papio anubis. The sequence goes on from NC_044978.1 coordinate 7,009,739, forward strand.
CCATTTGCAGTTCTCGAAAACTTTCTTTACAACTTGACAACGGGAGTATTTATCGTCTTCCCCATAAAATGGCTTCTTTAACCAAAGGTTATGTTTTTAAAATTATCTTCTGCTTTTGAGAAAAATATGTGTCAATGAGAGCACAGCTTTAGAGCAGCGCCTACGCCGGGGCAGAGAAGTCATTCTAACTCTGGGGGCGGGCTAGTCTGTGGAGTGACGTGCTCTTTGTCCCTTCTGTGGAGTGTTGGTCCGGAATTCAGCCTGACCCTGAGGTGGCCTGACTCAAAGACGAGACCAGCCTATGTCGTTACATATATACTGGCGGCTAATGCCCTCCCCACCCCTCTGTCATTTTCACCTAGGGAAGCCGGAATGAGAGGCAGTGAAATGTGATTGCTTTCTCTGGTCAAAACCAAGCCTGTTCTGGGCAGGCAATACAGCAGCAGATGTTGGTTTGGGCTCATTCTGAAAGCCTCCAGATGGGATAAATGTTCAAGTTTCCTTATGAGTGGGCCTTCCCCGGGATCTTCCTCAGGGCCATCCCAGAACTAGCCTGCTTTCAGAGCTGCTTAGTGGGTTCCATGGGTTTGCTTTCAGACTTGGATCCCAGTAAGAACTCACATGAAGGACTTAATTAACCCATCTTTCTCCCACTCTCACTATAATGTATATGTGTGTGATGTGTGTATATAGTATATGTAGTGTACGTGTGTATTATACACACATACACACCCACAAACACACACACACACACTTTACACAGAGGGAGAATCTAATAGTTGCTTAGGTTCAAATTTCCTTCCATAGTTTAACAGCCAACAACAACAAAAACAATCCCCTCCATCTTGTCACCAGTGACCACAGTGCTTTTCCCACAACGCTAATTTGTAACAGCCTCTTATCTGTTGTTGAGGTAAAGTGGAACACAATGGCTAACCCTGTCATGACTAAGCATGTAGGCATAAATCACTCCTGGATCCTCCTTCCTGAGGAGGGACATGTGCACAAACAGCGAACGTGGAACGGTGGGCTGATGCGGAATCTTAATGGCAATAATGTAATTTGCGACAGCAATATCAAAAGATTTTACATTTAAGTCTTCTGAGAAAGAACCTGTGGTTTATGTATTTTAACCATTATCTCATAGACAAATCGTAATTTGTAGCAAGGTAGTAAGAAATCCTCAAAAATCAGGTATTGGATAGAAAATGCTTCTATCACCAAGGGAAGTAGAGCAGTCGCCTACGCCACATCATGGCACCACCTGATTCTCCGCTGCCTGCTACCTACCTGTCATCAAAAATGGCAGGGAAAATGCGAAAGAAGAAAAAGACAGTATTACTTTACGTGAGTCTGGTCTCGGGGCTAAGGGGGTCCTGATGAGAAAGGGGTGAGAATTGTATGGGGTGGGGGTGGGTAACCCCAATGTGGATTTCTTTGTTGCTGCTGCATTTAATTAGGAGGTCTGGCTGATGGGGTGAACTCTGACCCGCGCTTTGCTCCATAAAACCAGAAAGGGTAGCAGTCTGCAGTCAAGCTGCTATTCTTTTTTTTTTTTTTTTTTTTTTCAAACACCCCAGCTAACATGAGTTCAGAGGCATGTAGACAAGGGCAGAGCCTCCCCCACTCCTCTCTGGTTCAGCCCTTTTGAACACTGAGCATAGTGATAGATGGTCACAGAAATGCCATTTTCTTCAAGGATCAAATTCAAAAATAGTGACCCAATGCCTCTTTCCTTTCATAGTCATTACCACATCATGGAGAACTGACAAAGTGGTAACGCTCAGCGCTGACATTCGCAGGCCTTGAGACAAAGGCATCCAAGTCAGGGCATTCCAGAATTAGTTCCCGTAGGGATTCCAAGGATTCTGGGTTAGCCATCATTAAGAGAAGAATCATGTTTAAGCCAGTCTTTTTTTTTTTTTTTTTCTTTTTTAAATTGTTTATTGAGTGAGGAAGGCTGACATGGGTAGGATACGCTTATTTGTTTAGCAATCTGGTCTTGAAATGGAGACCTCCTAGACAGCTGATGGCAAGGAAAATTTTTGTTCCAAAGAATCTGTAAAGCAGAACTGTGCATGCCCTCATCCTCCTGGATTTATTCCATGGGTCTGGAAGTGCTCAGAGGAAAAACTCCTCCTTCTCTTTTGTTCTCCTTGTATCCTGGTGCTTGTTCAGCCGTACACAGACCCACACCCTGGCAGTGAGCGAGGACAAGGAGGGCTGTGGGAAGCTTCTAGTAAGTGGGAAAGATTTTTAAAAAGTAGGTGCCCATTTGGAAAGAGAAAATTCTATTTATTTACTATAAATTGCTATTTCTACCACCAACATTAACACATAAGATACTAGTGTGACTGAAATGCAATATGCATAACTGTTTTAGCAGAGGGAACACGGTAATTTTTGTCAAGTGTTGTTTCTTTTGGAATACACCTTGACAGGGGCCTATAAGAAGGTGGAAAGAAATGGTAGAATCACATATTTTCTTTTGAATAGGAAGTGATTTTTAATTACTAAGGAGTCTTTTATGTTACAGGTGAGGACAAGAAAATCCAGAGAGGTGCTCTGACTCTCCCAGTCATGCAGTTAGGAGTAAGCAACACAATCGGGACGGGAACCCAGGTTTCTAGTTTCATCTTATGAGTGTCAACGACTTGGAAAACGGAGGTGAGTAAAGAGGAAGGGGAAGGAAAAAGAGTCTAAGATGAGACAATATGGAGACTAAGATGTTACCTACTCACAAGCTTTAAGAGAGAACATGAACATTGTGCAAAGTGCAACAAGTAAGGGGAGGCAACGGAATGACCACATTTGGGCAGTTAAGGAGCAAAACGGAGCAAAGAAAGAAGATCAAATACAGAAAGTGATTGAAAATACAAGGGAAGATACAGATTGGAAGATTTCAAAAAATGAGGGACAGAGCATCCAGTAGGAGAAAGTGGATCCTTGAGTATTAACATAGTTGTTGTCTTTTATTATGAAGCCACAGGAAACTCCAGTCTGTAAACTCACATATTTACACCTTTTTTTCCCACTGTCTTCTACACTCCCTTTCAATATGATTTGATTCACGCTTATAGCTTCGGCTCTCTCAGTAGCTCTCGTGTCCACATATTTGGAACTGTCCTCTCCTAAGTTCCAATCAGACATTTTTTTTTTTTTAATCACATGCTAGACTGTGCTACGGTACTCTCAAAGTCATAATTTACAAATCTGAACTCATCTTTTGTTGATCAATGCACAATTCTTCCCTGTATCTCCATATCCTCTAGTCACCTAAGTTGGGAAAACAGAAACTCATCCTTGATCCCCTTTCTCCCTTACCTCTTACATTCAGACAGCAAGTTACATTTCATTTCCTAATGAGCTGACTGACCTAAACTGCCTCCTGACTTTCCTTTCCTAACCTACTTTTCTACCTTAAATCTATCCTTACATTGTCACCAGACTGGCTGTGTTGCTGTCCCCGTTAAACTCCTTGAATAGAGATCCGCCTACCCCAGAGGGAAGATCCACCACAGTCCAGCTCTTAGCGGTGCAAGCTCTGCTTGGGCAGAGGCAGCATCTCCTTCCCTGGTTTCATCTCCCTCCTCCCCACACACATTCGATGCTCCTGTCATTCTGAGCTGTGTGTTCTTTCCAAAGCCTGGCACGTTCTGCTCCTGGGTAAATGCTTTCCTCTGGCCTAGAAGTCTCTTTCTCTCTCTTCTGGGTAGCCTTTATTCACAACTTGCAACACTGATCTTAAAAATTACCTCCCTTGGTAAGTTTTTCTTGCCACATCCTGTCCCCAATTCTCAATCGGATTTAGATGCTCTTCCTCTGTACTTGCACGGCCTGTCGAACAACTATCTTAGCACTTACCCTTCTTATCACTGTTTACTTGTCTTTCTCTCCCAGTGGACTCTGAGCTCCTTGAAAGCAGGGAATGTGTCATCTAGCTCTGCATTCTCCAGCACCTAAGGCCAGTACCTGGCACATAATAAATTCCTATTGAATGAATGAGCGCATGAGTGAATAAATGAAAACCAGGAAATTAGGGGCTAAATAGGAAAAGCTTGATGATCAAAAAGTACAGAAAACTTCCCACCTTATCAAAGCCTAAGAGTCTTGAAATAATTTAATAATTTGTCAATCTGTTTGCTTTTGCAATGTAGCACGGAAAAGGCTTTCATTTTCTTTTAGGTGGCATAGCTGCTTTTGGAAACGGTGCCTCTCAGAGGCTCATGTTGCCTGGACCAGTCCCATACGGGATTAACTATGCTTGTGGTTAATTGTTGTGTTAAGGAGAATGAGGTACACTTTAAAAATTAAGTGAAAAAACTAGAAATCTTTATTAAATTAGTAATGGGTGAATGAACTAATCTTTGATTGGATATGCATACACAGATATGAACATGAAGATAACTTCCTGGGCATAACCTTTCTCACTAGCTCTAAATTATAAATAACCACTGCATAAACCCATTCTGACCTTCCTTGAGGGTTTAAAGGTTTGAGGTTTAGTCATCCTGAATATTTTTTGACTTCTCTAGGAATAGTCGGATGCATTTAGATACTCACATTGTGCTCCTCCAGATATAACATTCCTGTAACCTTTCTTTTATTACTATAACGCTAACTGACCTAGCTTAAAAACATCATCCTCTATAAATCAGTACTTTCTTCTAATTTTGGCAAGGCTTATGCTTGCCTTTATTAGAACTTGGTTCCATCTTTTCTTTCTTTCTTTCTTTTTTTTTTTGAGACAGAGTCTCGCTCTGTTGCCCAGGCTGGAGTGCAGTGGCATGATCTTGGCTCACTGCAAGCTCCATCTCCTGGGTTCAGGCCATTCTCTTGTCTCAGCCTCCCGAGTAGCTGGGACTACAGGCGCCTGCCACCACGCCCGGCTGATTTTTTGTATTTTTAGTAGAGACGGGGTTTCACCGTGTTAGCCAGGATGGTCTCGATCTCCTGACCTCGTGATCCGCCCGTCTCGGCCTCCCAAAGTGCTGGGATTACAGGCATGAGCCACTGTGCCCAGCCCCATCTTTTCTTTTCTAGAGTTTGAAACAGAATGAGGTCTTTCTTCTAGCTGATGCTTGACTTACATTCATTCAATGCTTAATCAATTAACGACTTTAAAATACACTAAGTTTTTCAGCCTTTGCTTTGTATACACTGTTTTTTATTAAAAAGCCCAGTCATGGGAAAATCTAAAGTTATATCAGACCTACACTCTTAAAATACACTTAAAGAGAACAAAAAGTAGTTTTTAGAAAGCTCTACACAGGAGTATTTCTTTACATCAATATTTTCAGAAGTTGTGGGGGTCTCTCTTGAAGAACCATAGATTCACCAAACTTTGGGATGAACTTGAAGTCTAGGAAATCTTTTTTGAAGTGTGTCAGTATGTGTGTTTACAAGAAGTGGTAGTGGTGATGATGGGGTGGGGAAGGACAGTGTTGCTAAGTGAGGGGTTAGAGTGACTTGAAGCATGTGGATCGTATCCCCAACCATCCTATCTCCTTCATAGACTGCCTTCCCCAACCTGGACAGAGCTCCAAAGAGGAGTGCAGTGTCCACGCTGGTTCTGCGTTTGCAGCCTCAAGATATTCTGACACCACTCTAGGATCCTGAAACACAGGCCAAGGACTTTCTCTGTGTTGAACACCTTCCTGGGAGGCTAAGGAGTTACAGAATCCAGGAGTGAGAGCTGCTGGCATTGATTTTATTTTGATGTCAGAGGAATGAGCCACAGATGCTGGAAAGTCTCTAGAAAACACCCAATTGTCAATCCTCAGTTCTGTGATTGTAAAACATGAAATGTTCTCTTGCAATCATCGTCCATGTGTACACTTCTTGCTTTATTATCAATCATTTTAAATGGCTGGTGTACACAGCTTAGTGTTAGGGTAAATCACCTGATAATCACTGTGTAAGGGAAGCTGATGATACACACGGATATGAGGCCATCAAATCATCTGTCTAATCTAGACAGTTGCATAATGAGTTTAAAGAGGAAACTGGACACTTGTGGAAGCTGCATTTACTCTAGAACCATTATGGAACAAGTTAGCACATGTGGAACATTGATTTGCCAGATGGAACACCCTGAAAGAGTTAATTCAACCTTGCAGCTATCAACACACTCCAGGGACACAGCTGATGAACTGAGACTATCTGACTTATTTTTTGTGTAATTTTTTGAGTAATCTGAATAACATACTATTTCCCCAGTTTCTTGTCTCCTTTGAAACCTGGGCAGAACTAACGGTTTTTAAAAACTACACTGCAGAAGGGAACTGGAATAGATCAAGTATTAATAAAAGTATTGCCTTAATAGTGTTCAGGTTAATGCTTGAAATGTCCAGCAGCCACTTTAGAAATTTGCCTATGCATTTTTTTTATTGATGTCCCTGGAAATACATGTTTTGGTTAATAATTTAAAGCAAAATTATTAAGCAATTAAACAAAACAGCAAAAATAGAAATAAACTATTCTACTAAATCAAATATTTAAAATTCTATCAATTTTCCCATGATTTTAAGTGATCTGCTGATATAATCTCTTAAAAATCATTCTTAAACTCCTAAATGTTTTCTTCCACGAAGAAAGAAAAAGGAAAAGGAAAATAAAGCAGGTGGCTGAGCACCATTTTTATGTGTGTGTGTATAAGTGTGTGTATGTGTATAAGTGTGTGTATGTGTATAAGTGTGTATGTACCTATAAAGTGGGCTGCTCAGTTTTTAATGCAGTTTTTGGCAGAAATAACAATGATGCATGGTTTCAGTGTTTGAGTTTTTAGGGCTGGATGGCAAATGCCTGTCAAAGGAAAGGATATCCTCTCAGTTTTGTCCTGTGGAAGACACCTGTATAATTCTTCTTCTTCTTTTTTTTTTTTTTTTTTGAGATGGAGCCTCACTCTTTTCACCCAGGCTGGAGTGCAGTGGCCTGATCTTGGCTCACTGCAACCTCCGCCTCCTGGGTTCAAGCAATTCTCATGCCTCAGCCTCCTGAGTAGCTGCGATTACGGGCGAGCGACACCACGCCCGGCTAATTTTTATATTTCTAGTAGAGACAGGGTTTCACCATGTTGGCCAGGCTGGTCTCGAACTCCTGACCTCATGTGATCTGCCCGCCTCAGCCTCCCAGAGTGCTGGGATTACAGGCTTGAGCCACCGCGCCCAGCTGATACCTCTATAGTTCTTCTAACATTAGAAGCGATTACCGTGGTCACTTCTGTAAGGAGAACACAGTAGGGCACTGCAGCCAGGCTGTTTAAACAGGATTCAGGGTCAACAAGAATGGGCATATCTTTTCTAATTAATGATATCTTTTCTAATTAATGAATAATTATCATTGCGTTTTCCTGCATTATTTGTGCTTTTGGTATACAATTTTGAACTTGAAATAGGCTTAGGTGTAGCACATGTGCTGTTCACACCGCCTGTCTTTCCTCTTTGGGGATCCCTTCTCTGAGGCACTCCTACAGCATGAGAACGGATGTCAGTGGGAGTCGTGCGTTTGCCATGGGCACTGAGTTAAGTTCATTAAAAAGAAATGGTTCAGAAGCTCATTCTGAAATTGCAAAGCTTGAATGAGGGACAATAAACCCCCCAAATGAGAAGCCAGAGACCCATATATACCTACATAAATGTGTAAAAGCTGAAACTCATTGATTTGCTCTGTGAATCTGAATATAGCTCACAAAAGATCACAGAGTCAGCTCCACAAATACAGAGCTCCAAATATTCAAAGTCCCAAGATTTAAAAAAAAAGTCACTAACCTGCTGGTGTGCATGTACATATCGGCCAGAATTCATAGTTTTTCATGTTGTCTTCTTTAACCAGAGAGAAGAGCCTCTAGATATGCCCAAACGGTTTGTATTTGATGTGGGTAAGCAAGCAGAGAACTGTGAAATGCCATTTACTATTAAATAACTTATTCTATTCCCCAATTCAACACACTGGATTTCCTTTCTTTGTGCATTTGAGTGTAAGAACCGTGGTTTCTTTTGGGGCATACACTTTTTAAATAATAAATATTTAGCAGGTGAGATCTTTTTAGTTTCCCTGGAATTACTCTGGCTAAGGAATCATTGTGTGTGGCCACTGTTTAAAGTGGTATGAAGAGCAGCATGAAGCAGTCCCTAATACTAACTGAAGACATGGTGTCTTCACACAAGGGGACCCTGTTAGCTAGTTGGGGTCCTTTCCACGGGCCAGCAAGTCAATGGAACAGGAGGTCAGAGCCAAGATGGTTTACTCAGTCAGTAATGAATATTTAGCTCATGAAACATATTAGTCTAACTCAGTGATTTCAAAGCTGAGTTAGAAACCATCTGATACCTAATGTAGTCTTCCCACCATACCATCCAGTAGCATGCCTAAAAATATTGGCCACTTCTCTAATGAATCACAATAGGGACATAATAATTACAAGTAACATGGAGAGAAACTGCTGCCAAATAGCAGGTGATATCTCTAGTTTTCAAAATGACAGTTATCATGCTAAAGAAACCCCATCTGTGTACCCTGAAGAATCACCCTATCGACTTTATTGGTGATAAAAACTTATCAGGAATCAGGCTTTCTTCTCCTAGAATCCTTTCTGATACCAGATACAATAATATCCTTTAACTGTATTTGCATGGGATAAGTTTTCTGTGCTTACCACCAACATTTCAGAAGTAAGTGCTATCAACAGGAAGTTTTTTTTGTTTAATTATCGGACTAACAAGATCAACTGAGGAAGTCCTTATTTCATAAAGCAAAATACAGTGAGCAAACATGCAATTTTGGGTAAATATTTTTAAAAATCAGTAACAAAAATGGCTAATGTTAACATTTTCAACATTCACTATTGGTACGGAGGTGTGAACTAACTTAGAACGCCAAAGAGCATTTATAGGTATTCTCTCAGTGGAGCCTTGGCAAATGCCAGCTTTTGGTTCTACCAGACTCTTCTCGGCAAAGAAACACTGACCTGTCTACATCTTTGATTTATTCTTCTATTTCTTAATTCAACAAATAGCTACTGGGAGAGTTCTATATGCACGGCAACATTCCAGGAGTGGTGGGAGCCACAAAGACAATGAAAGTTTGCATTTTATGAAATACTTCTACATTTCATTTTGTACTTATACCAATACTGTAACATGTTAATGGTACACTAAAGTTTGTACCAAGAAAAAAATAAAAGAAAAACATGTAAGGTAAGTAATTGGAACTAATTCTCTTTTAAAATTTCTTTGGAAGGAACTATGACAAGTATATTTTTATCAGTAGGCAAATTTATTGATTCCAGATCTTCTTCCATCTGTTTCTATCCTACAAAAGCTTTAATCTCAAGGCTTTTTAAACACCAGGCTAGTTAGAAAGCTGGCCATATACAAATGGGAATTTGAGCTGAAAAGTTTAACTTTTCTGTGCAAGGTATTTGTGCAGGAAGATGAATATAGAGCATGTTATCAGAGCTCAAGGGACTGGTGTCATGAAAGTCATAGAAAACAGGTGTTTTTCAGTGGGGGGGTGGCAATTTTTTTTCACAGTCTCGTTTGGTTTTGGTAACACTCCGGACATTGTCAAACCTGTCAAATCCCTTCTTTGTGAACTTACTGGCTACCCTTTGTAAGGTCTAAAGTAGACACATAGACGCGTGGCACTCTAAAAAATGAAGGGAAATATTACAGATACGTACTAATATTCTGGGAGTAGGCCAGTTCACCAATAACTACAAAAACAAAGGCATTCCGACAGGGACTCAGAGGCCCCCCGCTGCCTCTATTAGGATGCTCACATCCCACCGCACCACCAGGTCAGGAGACAAGCAGCAGAAACTCTGTTGTCAAGGCTCTGATGAGTAGCGACAGGGGTTGAGTTTGCCCATTAACAATCTCAAACTTACACAGACAATACGTGCTGCTGTGTCTGAACACAGACAGGGCTGCTGCAGGGGCGGCCTGATAATGACACCTCCCTCCACCCTTTTCTTTTTGCGCATTTCCTTTTGAATGTGTTTTCAAGTTTCGGACCCTTAGGAGAGGCCGGGCCTTTGCTCTTTCACAGCCAAATTACAAGAATGTATGGGAAGAAAAAAATGATCATTTGTCATTCTGACATGATAATTCTGAATTCCTTGGGTTAAAGTGCTCTTTTTTAACACATTATTTTGAAAAGTGCATAAAGGTTTCTTAGACATTTTTTAATCGTCTTTGCTGTAGACAGCTTATAAGGAAAATTAAAAAAACACTGGTTTTTAAAAATAGTATTTCTGTTAATTTTATTAGAAAAGTTAATTTTATATATATCATATATATAAAATTGTGAGGGTGATATTTGGTAAGATATTTTAATAATGCTTTTTGGAATAGTTTAGTTGCCCTGACAGCAATTTATCTAGCTCTAAGATTTAATAGATATACTTTAAATAAGAAATGTAATGAGTCAGTATCGGTGAAAACGTGATTTTGATGTGTTTTAATTAATTAAAACCTTTCATTCTTTAAAATACTGTTTTCCCATTGTAAACAAGATTGGCTTGCCAACCTAACCCCTACTTCAGCCAGTCTGCTGATTCCTAAGTCTGAAATTCTTGGAGGTTATGTGTTCATAGAGAAATGTATCTTCTTTTTTGCACTATCATTTCTTTAAAAGGTAAAAAAATCCAAACTGGTTTATACTATCCCACATTAGCACCACCAGTGACATTTCTCTAATTTTCCAAACTTGATTAAAATGCATTTGCAGGCCATAAGCAAAGCCCTGTGTCTACTGCAGGAAGTTCAGGTGTCCGCACTAACCCGTACGATGAACTCCTGGGAACGAGTAAGGACATATTCAAACATGGCCCAGAGAGCAGGGTCTGAGTAGTAGACTCTACTAAAAACTTATTTCTCTCTGTTTCCCCTGCTTTCAACTAAACTGAAACCCTACCAATGCCGCCACTGTCTCCTGAAGATCTTATAATCAGAGCAGCTCTCCTGCCCAGTCTCATCTGATGGCAGCACTTTTCCTCTGCTCTTTTTTGCCTCTTTGGCAGTCTAGCCTGCTATCACTTTGAAAACAGTGCAAAGGAAGTGCTTTCCATTAACTTCCAATTTATTCCTTTCCTATTGCGATACTAAAATGAGCAGAAGGAATGCTAAGCACAGAATTTTAATGTAATTCAATTGAAAAGGTTTGTTCCTCTGACAAAATCATGCTGCTGGGTAACATTCATTTTATTAAAAGGGAATCTGTCGAAAAAGAAAAGCAATTCAAGCTACAGGAGAACTAAGCTTTATGTATAAGATACATTCCAGAAAAGTTGTACAGAAAATATTTGTATATTGAGTCATTTTTTTCTACTGACTTTTATTATAATTTTAGAGGTGTGCTCCTACAGAAAGAAATACTCTTGCTTCAGCATATCATGGTGAAAATCACACTAAGGAACTCAGGATTCATTTCAAAGACTATTTTGCATTTGTCAACACGCCATCCCTGCACATCTCATTTCACCTCATGGCTTGCACAGCTGAGTCAAATGAACAAGCAATTGAGAACGCGTTTCTACATGCCATAACATACACAACGGCTGACTCTCCGTGCACTCTCAGTGACTCCCGAGATGTGACTGTTCAGAAGGCACAGTGCCCGGGCCACCACTCCACGCTATCTATTGCAACACCCTGGCTGAATGAGCCTCTGACCTCTTCACATGCTTTCAGGCAACAAATGGCAATTCCTGACTTCACTTAGTTGTAAGGTTCTTTGAGGCACAGTATAGTTTCTCCGGTAACTGATTACAAGAACTTAAGCCCTTTTATGTAATCAGCAAAGTTCACTGTGAATGTTTTAGAAGTTTTTCTTCAATGCAAGCTCCTGATACAGTCAGCATTATCAGGTGGGCAAACCTAGAGCCAAAGGCTTTATGCCCCAAACCACAGCTGCAGGATGCTTCTCAGAAGGTTTGCTGCTAAGATGCTAGGTCTGTTTGAAGCAAGATGTTAATCCTTAAGTAAAGGTAAATTTACCATGAAGCCAACTGAAACTTAAGCTTTGGGCTTCTCCCTCACATGGTCCCTCCCCTTTCCAAGGCCCTGCATCTAACTTTGTATCTTGCAATTTTGTCTTCTTTCTCAGAAAGAGGAATCTAATTTTTTTTTCTTTAGAGATACGTTCTGGCTCTGTCACTCAGCCTGGAGTGCAGTGGCACAGTCATAGCTCACTGTGGCCTCGAACTCCTGGGCTCAAACAATCCTCCCGTCTCAGCCTCCCCAGGAGCTGAGACTACAGGAATGAGCCACCATGCCCAGCCAGGATAAAAAAACTATAGCAGCTCTAGGCTCTCAAAGACATGGAATCCTCCAGCCCTTAAGATTATATTGTTATTATAGATGATATTATTGTATCACAGTATTTTATAATCAGAGTAGAATTTTCATATACTTACTCAAAAAAAGTTGTCCATCCAGTTTCATCGCTTTTAGTGGCTAAAAGGCCACTATTGCCATGGTAAGTAAACAAAACTAATTCTAGTCCTTGAGCAGTCATGCTTTTCAAACATCCATTTGTTCCTATCGTCAACCATATCACTTGGTTATCGGGAGACACCACTCGAACTGGCATGCGATTTGGGTCCCGTCTAATTCTAAGGGTGTTGCCATTGCTGTCCGTCACAGCAGTAATATCATTGTCATTGCTGTAGCTAAAATTGTACAGGTAATCACCAGTGACTAAACTTACAGTATATTGGTGAGTACCATTGATGTCAAAGATGTAGAGTTCTTGATCAGTTGGAGATGCAACTTCATAAAAGTTCATAGAGTTAAGTAAAGGCTTATTCTTTGACACAGCCCGGATCCGGATATTCCCTAGATCTGCAATATACAGTGTACCATCTGGAGAAGCAGCCAGGGAGGATGGGGCATTGAGTTTGGCATCCTTGGCATAGCCATCTCCACTCTGGTAACAGTCACAGTTGGCATCATTTTTGCAGTCACACTCTGAAGGTATTCCGGCCACTAAGGAGATTTCCCCATCTGTTGTGACCTGCCTTATCCGGTTAATTTTCTTCTCATCAGTTTCAGTAATGTACAGGACCCCACTGTAGGACACAGCAATGGCAGTAGCTGATTCCAGTGTTGTCTGCACTGCATGCTTCCCCACGGGATATTCCACTCCAGGAACCTGACAGTGCATGGGCCGCCCAGCAGCAATGCGAACCTGACGATTTTCAGTGATCTGTAGAACTACATTATTATCTAGGACATAAATGGAGTTATCCATAGGGTTAATGGCTAGGTCAGTGGGCCATTCCAGACGTACCTAAACAAAAAAAGAAATGGCCTGGTTAGTCAGTTACTGCACTACAGTTAATTCACCAGAAGAGTAAATTAGACCATTCAGGGAAATTGGCATTAATTTGAGATAAACTGTTTTGTAATAGTTTTTTCAATGGCCTCAGTAAAATAAACCAAAAAGTAATGAATGAATATAAATATAAGAAATAACACTTTCTTTTAAAATTCAGCCCACAGTAAGATTTGCTAGTTATAGGCAAATCGCAAATAAGCCTCTAAGTAGTGAGTCAACAGATACCAATGAGTTATGAACACACATGTTCCTATGGCAGCAATAACCACCAAATGTTGGGGCTTTCTAGGTTATGAATAGATTAGTGTTCTATTGTGTTTTCAATCAGCCTAACAGTAAACTTTCCAATTCTAAATATAAGTCCCTTGGGACTAATCATAGTGGGTTCTCTCTACTACTCAAGGAGCTCATGCAATCAAAAGATTAGAGATTTAAGCTGTTTGGTTCTTTTTAGAATATCTGCATGCTGCTACTTTACTGGTATTTTATTACAAATGCTTAGCATTTCTTAGTGATAACTGTTCTGTATCCCACTGAATTCATCAAATGCAGATGACACAAGAAAATAACTTTTTATTAGCTCCTGTGATACATGTAGATGGAACTGCCCTATCAGAACCACTGCAACACATGATATATGCAGTTTCATATGGTGCAATCACAGCCTACTGACTGAATCAGTCAAGTCACCCAGAGGAGAAACAAACGAGCCAGCTCAGTGTTGAAGCACCTGGCTGATGTGCATGCTGGTGTCACAGGTTAAAGGTCTGGCTGAAGTCAAATCGTTAGAGCCCAGCAGAGTTGATATGATTCCATTTTGGTCAACTTTCCTAATCATGGTTCCATCAACAAAGTAGATTAATCCATTCTTATCAATTGCCATTCCTGTATTTGAGAGAAGCAGGTATTAGTACTTTTTCAAAAATGGTTACTTTTGATTAACTATTAGGCCCATTATTAAACTCAATTATTTAACCCCAGTGACGACATCGGTGACAGGCAGCAGGTAGGGCTGCAGATTGCAAACACATTAGAAAAAAACCAGCATAGGCATTTATAATACAAATAAATAAAAAATTCAGTAAGGAGGCAGGACATGGGGGCTCACGCCTGCAATCCTAGCACTTTGGGAGGCTGAGACAGGTGGACTGCCTGAGCTCACGAGTTTGAGACCAGCCTGGGCAATATGGTGAAACCCCGTCTCTACTAAAAAATACAAAAAAATAACTGGGTGTGGCAGCATGAGCCTGTAGTCCCAACTATTCAGGAGGCTGAGGCAGAAGAATGGCTTGAACCCGGGAGGCAGAGGTTGCAGTGAGCCGAGATTGCGCCATTGCACTCTAGCCTGGGTGACAGAGTGAGACTCCGTCTCAAAAAAAAAAAAAAAAAAAAAAAGAAAAAGAAAAAAATTCAGTAAGGAAATAATCCAGTTTTGTCAGAATCTCCTGTGAGTATATGAATCACACAGGTAATACCTGTATGTTTCAAATATAAATTATAATGATTATATAATGTTGTGGTCTATAAATTATAGAACCAGCTTCAAATTCCATTCCAGCTAACTTACAGCAACCATATTCTTCTAACAAAAATAGATCTAAGCCAAGGTTAGTGTTTTGTTGACCCTGTTACAATGAAATTTTCTATGATGAATAATTCAGTACAGATACTTTTTTCCAGTCCTTGTTCACATAATAGTCAGTAGCTATCATGAAAAAAATAAAGGCCCCAAACCAGAAACATTGCATTGAGTGGCATAATACATGAGCAAGGAGTCAGTCCTGCCTGGTTTAAAAGCCTTTATCATGTAGAATTTTTTAGCCCTTGTTACCTCCAAAAATTCCTCGCAGCAAGGATTTTTTCCCATGGCATAGAAACAAAAGTTGAACAGGTCCAAAGAGGGTGAGGGCTCACAGGGTTGCTTAGTGATGTTTTTTAAAGAAGCCTGGGACTCATTCATGACAAAGAAATTCCAGGACTATGAAAGAATTTGGATACTTTCTTGAAGTTTAACAGGATGTGACCTGAATTATATAGAGTAGTTGCTTCATTCTTTGAAGAGCTGAAAAAAGGGTATGATAATAAAGAATGCCAAGAACCTAATATTTACTGTAAAACCAAGTTAGGATTCTAGCAGTTTCATGCTACATGGCTTTTAAAAACCCTAGATGTGAAACAGCTTTTCAGAACACTGTCAAAGGTAAAAAGTTAGACTCAGCATTAAACATGAGAAGGCACTAAATGGATTTTCTACCTTTTTTTTTTTTTTTTCAAATAAATAAAAAGAAATCCTCAAATCGCCAACTGCCAGTACCTTTGGGACTCATGAGTGTGGCTTCCACGGCCTTCCCTCCATCCCCACATCTCGCCTCATCAAACGGAAGGCACTGCTCCCCGGTTCCTGCGACGACTTCTGCATTTTTAGTTAAGTCTTTTGCCCCTGTAAGTGACTTTGGGCGATAAATTCTGCGGGTGTTTGTGTCAGAAACATACAAATCTCCTGTGACTGGATCCGTTGCAAGGTAGTATCTATGAGCTGGGTTGCTGCTGTGAAAAGGATCATACATAAACATCAAAGGGAGTTACTCCTAATACACAGAGGGAAATTAAAAGCAAAATAAAACAGATCATGAGAAGCTGATTCTAGTCTGGAATCCATGATCAAAGATGAGACATGAATAGTACTGTCTATTTAATAATGACTTAAAAGAATATGCTCACAGGTAGAATTTCTCTGATATTACTGTTTGTCTTCCTTGCCTGATGCTGAGGATTCAACAATTTACTAACCGTCATCTTAAAAATATTACCTTTAAAAGGCACCATGTGTCTAGCCTAAAACAAAGAAAAAAATTCTCTAAATCTTTTTTGCTCAATGCAAAGCCATTAAAAAATGCCCCTGAATGAGGGACATAAAGTTTATTCCAGGCGAAGGATGTCTCCATCAAATTTTCTTAGAAGTACAATACGCTACTGATTCCACTCATACCTCGCCATAGGGTATTATCCTTTCAAACTAAACACCCTCCCCTTGAAGAAATGAGCACTTTATCTGTCTCGGTTGCTCATAATCCAGAAAAGTGCCGATGTTTGTCCTATGGGGTTAAATATTAAAATGAGGTCATTCAAGTGTACGGGGGAGTCTCACCTGGTGGCCTGTGGCAGTGAGCTAGGATGCTGGATCCTTCAGTTTTCTTTCTAAAGTTCATATACTGAGCTGCTCTGAAACCTGCCTATGAATTTAGTGACATACAAAATGTAGTGCCTCAATTTTATAAATATAAAGAAATGCAAATGTAAAACATTTTTATGTCCCATTACTTGTAAAAAATGGTAAGCCCAACACTATCAAGGAGGGGACAAATTATGACATATTATTGGAATTAAAAAGCTAATATCCTTACAAACACTCAATGCCACATTCTTAAAATTAATGTAATCTTGTACATGTGCCAAGATTGCTTTCTGAAAAAAATCTGAAAAATAATTTACATGATTTGGTGTCCCAACCAAGATGTCAACATGATGGGAATCTATCGAACTCCATTGATCTTCTGATGATGAACTTAGTTATACTAATTAATTCTCATTCTCTCTCTTCCTCTCCCTCTTTCCACATGCAGCCAGACACACACACACACACACACACACACACACAGAGTTATATGCTTGCTTCCATTTATTTTATTTGTGAACATCTAAAATATTTAGAAGAAATCTACCTATATGAATATTTTTATTCAAATAGTGATGCAGTAGTTTCCTCATTACTAATGAAGTTGGGTTCTAATAAAACAT
The DNA here is from genome assembly GCF_008728515.1 of Papio anubis. Taxonomy (NCBI): domain Eukaryota; kingdom Metazoa; phylum Chordata; class Mammalia; order Primates; family Cercopithecidae; genus Papio; species Papio anubis. Next base: position 7,026,878 of record NC_044978.1, read on the forward strand.
TTTCACTACTTAATGATTTTCCTTCTAAGTGCTGAGTAGATGTACTTTATCATTCCTGTAAGAGAGTTTATTCTTAAAATTGTTGAAGTGTTTCTCATGTTGTTAGAGGAGGAGAGGAGATCACACATGGAGTCTGTAGAGGCCTTGTGGAGCGCTGAAGAGCTCTTAGGCTGTGATGTTAGTGTACAGAGAAACACAAAGACATACAAAGGCTTGAATACCTTCAGCTCTGGGATCTCCTTTCCAGACTTTAATATCTTTGACAAAAGACAGACTAGAGCAAGAGGTCTTGAGTGTGTAAATGTGTGTGAAATGGTAAAAAGATGAAGAACTCAGAAAGATGCAAGTCATTATGCAAGAAAAACATTTCAGAACAACTGGGTTATGCCAAATGATCAACTTGCTATGCTAAGTGTTATTATATCATTTTCCTAAGTTGATGCCTAAAATTTTAAATGCAGCAACACATATTGCATCCCTTAATGTGGTAGTTTATTACTTTGTAAGAAGTGAAGAGTTACATATCAATATAACATTCAGAGCAATTTTACAGGGGTTTTCTTTTTCCTTTCTATAAATAGTCTAATGTTGCCAGAGCTGGTCTTTCAGGTATATATAATTGGTGACAGAGTTGCACCTCCACCAAACTAAGTCTACTTTGAAAGACATGACATTGGAGAGGTCCCTTTAGTCTTTCCTACCTCCCTGAATATACAGTTAACTGTGAACAGCTGTGTACATGGTATGCATACACTCATGTGTATACATACACACATATTTTTTTTCTTATCAGTGTATATCTTTGAGTATGAACTCTGTACCAGAGAGACTGGGTTTAAAGCCTAACTTCATCACTAACACTAAATGCATGATCTGGGCAAGTTGGCTAACTTATCTGTGCCTCAGGTTCCTTACCTATAAAGGTGATGATAATAATACATATTACATAGGATACTGGGAGGATTACATGAACTAATATATGTAAGATCCTTAGAACAGGGCCTAGCGCATACTACATACTCACTAAGAATTAACCGTCCTTATACTTGCCTTTGCCCCGTCTCTTCTTACAGTGCAATGTCTTTTGCCTTATAACCTTAGAAAGTGCAGGAATACAAGAATTAACTAAAGTATGAGTTGTTTCTGAAAACATTAAAAGAAAAAAAAACTGGGTTTAAACTTGGTTTAGGTTTAAATTTGTTAAACCTAAACTTGGCTAAATTTAAATTTGTTTTCTTACTTCTGCTGTTATTAACAGCAGTTTATAATATCCTAAACTATTAAAGTAATGAAGACTCATCTTAAAATACCCACTTTAAATTGTTTAGAGAGTAATGACGAACAGTGCTGATTCACTCACGGTAAATGAGCCATACACACTTCCTTGGGATGCCTTCATTTTGGGAAAAAACAAACCGATTTTTGAGGTGGCAGCTTCAGTGGTGGTGGCATCCTCTTAGCTATGGGACATGAGTTTTCTTGGTGCAAAAACGAATGGACATTCAAGTCATATAAGCTTGCCTTTGTCATCAGTTTTATTCTAATGGGGAAGTAATAAGAGAATGCCCAAAGTGGTGCTTATATTTGCTTATTTCCTGTCCTGAAGCATCTCCTTCCTAGAAGACATAGACATTTCTCCATCAAGCAACAGATGTCAATGGCTTTAAGAATGTCTGACAAACGAAAGCTGCGCTTTTGGATGCAACTCTGTTGTCCAGAAGAACAAATGTGAGGGAGTCTCTGTGGCCCTAGAGAAGAGAATGAGCCTCTGGAAATATTCCGCACAGGATGGGAGGAAATGAGATGTTGACAAGTTCCCAGCAGCGCAGGCCGGCATGGTAAATTAGAGCTGGTTGTTAGCTGCTGGCCTCTCCTAAATGAAAAGAGGGATCAGCATGGAAGTACTAAAGGGAAAAAAAAGTGAGTCTGGGTATTTCCAGTTGACAGACTGGTGGCAGTGAAGCTCTGAATCATATGCCATAGGACTGGGATTCAAGGTCACCTAATTTCAGCATAGAGAGTTGACAGGGTGAGCTAGTGCTTGCTTTCCAACTTTCCGAAAACCCAAAGCACTAAAGAGGCGGGTGTGTGGGTACGATGAGTGGTGAATTTTTAGGTCCGTGATCTATCTAGTGTGAAAACGTGAGGCTACCATGACCGAAACAGGCTGCAGCCAACAGCTGGCGCACGAGGATTTTCCAAATGCTTGGTTTTGGGAAATCTCTGCTTAGCAGAAGCACAGCAGCATCCTTATGTGATTGATTGAGATTTTGCTATTTCAGAAAGGTTTGAAATATTACAATTTTGACTAATAGCAAAACGAAGGAAACTGAGATCAAGTTAAGAACCTTTAGTATATTACACCTTGATTCTTAACTCATCCTGAATTGCCTAGATCATCACAATTATCAAGATATCTTCTCTACAGTCTCATTCAATTAGACACAGATCCAGTGGTAAGTGCAGCCTGGATTTGCTCATTTATTTTGTCATAATTCAACCTTCTTAGACTAGAGAAATATTCACAAAGAACAAGCCAGAGAACAGACATTATTAGCACTTCTATCTTTTGAGCTGGAAACTGTGCCACAGTCCTTAGAACACAAGACATTTGAAGAAGCATAAAAAACTATATTTATACAGAAAAGTAAAAAGACTTCTTTTATGGTAACCAAAACACTGTTTAGAATATTGCAAGCAGGGACTGGGGGTGTGATATTTCCGTGCCTGCTTGATTTTTAAATATTAAGTCAATAAGGAGTGCTGAATAAAATTTTTATAATTTGGTATCTAAACTTTAATGGATTCAAATTCACAGAATTATGATTGACACTTTCTTTGATCCTTTAATTGGTAATATAAAATTCACAAAGTTGATTTTTAGTTCTACATGTTTAAGTGCCCTTTGGCTGGTATTAATTAATATAATTTTAAAATTCTGGAATGTGTGAGAATTGGAACAAGGATGATGTAAAATTTACTACATATTAAACGGGTTAGTTAGCAAACTAGTACTATAAACATCAGAGAAGGAAATGTTTGGTATATCTAAAAGAAACACATTTTTAAAGCATTGTAGCAGCTTCTATTTATGTAAAAAATTTAATATGTTGATCAGTAATATTTATATCTATTCATTAAAGTATAGCTAAGAATTTTTATTTCATGTAATATCCTGGTGGTGCTTATTAGTTTGATATAACAGAATACTCTGAATTTTAAAATAAGAAGATGTGTTTTTATATTAATTTTTATTGAATATTTTTATTATTCCCCCATTAGTCCAATTAATGAGACTGTTTATAGTATATGAAATATACAAGAGGATAAAAAGTGTGCATTTTTATATTTTAATTATTAACAACTGGCAATACCATTCCTTTTGTAGATTTAGACACACTTTTCAATTTCTTTTTCTTCCTATGACCTGTTCCTAAGCCTCTCATGACTCTTAGGCTGCCCAAGAAAGCGAGGATAAGAAGCATAGCAGGAAGGCTCTTATTAACCAGGAAAGGGGAGGTGATGACAGGCAGGCACACAGGAAGAAGCATCTGAAAAGAACTTTAATTTTTTAAGCTAAAAGAAGAAGTTCCAATGAACTAAAATATGTTGACTTTGCTAGGTCAATTTTATTACCTACTAAACAAATGGAATCCCTATTTTATCAATGACATGAGATCATGTTTGATGATTTGGGCTCAAAGACCTTACGCATTCTCTACATCTTCCTCTTTCTTACCACTTAGACAAAGACTCTCCATTCTCTCCTTCCCTTTATCGCTTGGCTTCCTTCACTGCTAACCATCCTGTTTTAGGTTATCTAGCATCTCATAGTGCAACAGCTTTCTAACTGATCTCATCTCGAGTCATTTTGAACTCTGACACCAAGTTATTCTTCCTTTCAGTATGCCACTTTGCGTATGCCACTTGTTCAGGATGCTAAAATGGGTCCCCACTGTCTCAGGTATCCTACAGGAGAGAATAATTCCCTAGAGCACTCAAGGCCCCAGGCAATCTGGCCCTCCCCTGCCTTTGTGCCTGTATCTCTCACGATTACCACCATGAACCCCCTGCTCCATTCAGGTGGGTGTGATTACCCTCAGAACATGTCTTGCTCAGCTCTCCCCCAGTCCCCGGTCACTTTACTTGCTTTCTCTACTTCTTCATGACTGCCCTCTTTTCTTCTTGCTGTTCTGTTTCAGACTTCATTTTTAGACCTAGCTCAAATATCAGCCCTTCCAGAGAACGTTTCCTTACCATACCGTCATCTCCCAGTAATCTCTTCCTTCACAGAACTATTCTCACATTTGAAACCATGGACCACGGGTATGATTAAGTGTCAAAGAACGATACTGAAAATGTTATTTAATTTGTCACGTATATACCTTGTCTCCCCCGCTAGACTGTGAGTTCTGAGAACAGGTATTTTGTCTTACATTATTATTTTTCACAGTGCCTAACATGCGGTAAGTGATCAGTTAACATGATTTATTTCATACAATTAAATATCCATATAAAAGCCAAAAAGTGTACTCTGCATGCACGGCACATAAAGGAACTGCAGAAGCGCAAATGTAGTTAGGATGATGGACAGAGGAGAAGGGTTATGGAGGATCATGAGAGAGGGATTACAATAGTATCACTGCCAAACACCAGAAGTTAGTACAAAATGAATTCCTACTGTTTAAATAAAGATGTAACTCTAACCTCAGAGATTTTTTTTCCCCAGAGGGAGAGATCATGGCTTTAAGTAACAGGTAAAATGATTGTGAAGTAAGTCTCACTTTTTGCATACCCAGGGCATGAGCCCCTAGAAACTTAGGCATTGGGAGACAGAAAAACCGGCTGTGTGGTGCAGTGGAAAGAACATATTTTCAGAGTGGTTTAACTGTCTGCTACCCATTTCTTAGGCATGTATTTTGGGGAAGATACATAACCTCCTGGAGCCTCTACTACGTCACCTATAACCCTGAAGGACTGCTGTGTGGATCTGCAATAACAGATATAAAATATCTGGCACCATGCCTGGCATGGAATAGGCCTGCTTGTTAAAAGGTAGCTGCTTGGATAGTTTTTTCTGTATTGCCTCCAGCACTTTCACATTTAGTTGGTGTGCAACCTGTCTGTCTTCCCTCTTTTCTCCATGGCTACCAAGAAAACAAGACAAGAAAATTTTTGATATTCTACTATGGTTTCTGAGAGCAGAGCTTTGCATGCTCAGTATTCTGCAGAGATGAAGTGCTGATTTTAGCATGTGACTAAGCTATTAGCTGAGAGTGTAAGATCAATAGGGGATCTCAGGAAAAGATCATGGGGCCACGTCTGGTCACCCTGATATGCAACAGCTATCCATCTTTCAGTAGAACTTTGCTTTTCGTTTGCTAGTTGTCAATCACCACACAACAGGTTAAAGGGGTTTTGTTGACTAATTCATCTAAAAGACCTCACATAAAATATTATTGTTTCCATGTGATATCATTTCCTTAGCTATTTTAATGAGATAAAATAGATCTAGCATTTCTAACCTGTCTAGCTTTTTGCTAGCTTTACTTTAAAACATTGGTTTTCCCCGCCTTTTTTTTTTCTATCCTTCGCAAAGTTTTTCAATCAAATGTGTCCATACAAGTCTTTACTGTATCTTCTGCAGCTACGTGTACACAGAAAGTGGAACATGAAACACTTCTGAGTCTATATATTTGCTTCAACTATATTTGTCCTTCACTTTGAAGAAAGTCGTTTCCTCCATAATAATGGCAATGAAAACATTACTTCTTAAATCCAGTAATTCTTCCAACTTAGGAAAACATAAACTATAGGCAAAGAGGAATTTACCAGGAAGCTAATAATTAAGCTTCAGCTTTGGGGTCTCTCACTCTGCCAAGCCACATGTTCACATAATTGTACGTTTTAAAAAATTTGCCAAGGAAAAGTATTTCTACATTCTTTTTCTTTAAGAGTCTCCAATAAAACACAGCCTGTCCTGGGTATTCATGGAACAATGCAGGCCTTCTCAAACCTTCCTACTGTGCTTCAGGTTTCATTCTGTTCAACATGGCTTAGATTGTGTTGGTCAGTAATTAATGCTTGGAAATCATTTTTGTTATACAGAGATACTCCTTATACTTTTTTGTAGTGAAATTTATTTTGTGAACCAACTGAAAAAAGTTTCTCAAATTATACCACGTAAATAACTTGCAATATATTGTATAATAATTGTCCAATTAAGCACTTTTAATTCCTTTGATGATCTGTGATACTGTTTCCTCTCTCATGATGAAATATTCTTAGAAAACAATTTTAGAGGGTCACATTGCAATGTCAAAAGGATATTTGAAAATATACAATAACCTTAAGGTATGATGCTTACCTATGTCTAAAATCTTTATTTCTTGGTGGAAGCAGGTAAAAACAGGTAAAAAAAAGAAAGCACAGTTAGAAAAGGCTTCTAAAATATAATGAGTTGAATTCTGGGATTTAATTATTTGTATGGAAAGTTGCCAACTTGGCAGAAATGATACTGGAAATGAATTTTGTAGTCTAGGGCTTACCAACTAACGTACAGAATAGGCTGATTTGAAAATCACACTTACATGAACAAAGCAAAGACAATATGTTACTTTTCCTATTGTCATTATGGCTAATGGATTAACCCAACCTGAGGATCCAATATTCTAGTTAAAAGTCATAGCCTTAGTTCATTTAATATCAGGTCCTGAAATCACAGGAAAATATTTTATGCCTTAATTTCAACCACTGAAATAAAAGAGCTATGCCTATTTCACAGGGTTATTCTAAAGAAAACAAAAGAGATTTAAGAATCATAGCTCTATCATTTTAGAGCACAGAAAATTCACTGAAATCAGTAAGATATTTGATATACTGGGTGACTTTATGCTCTTTAATACACTTATGGAACAATATATATGTGCTGTGCTTCTAACTTAAAGCAAGAATCTGGCTTCTTTCTGGGGGAAATTGTAAACCTTGGGATGGTATTTTTATATGAATAAATTAGTACATCAGACTCAATATTTTTTTAAAAGGCAGGTTTAGCTTTGCTTAAAAGCCCACATTTAGAAAGACATACCTTAGTTCTAAGACACTTGTTACATTTCCAGAAGGGAATATCCGCCGCACATAGTTGAAATCGCCTACATATAGACTGCCATCGATCCCACAAGCTAGCGCCACTGGGGCCAGTAGCTTGTTACCATCAGCTTGACCATTGCAACTGGGGCAGGAAATGCTGCGTCTTCGCCCATTGCCCATGATACTACTCACGACTGGAGGCTGCTGGGAGATAAACTGGTTTTCCCCATTTCCCTTGTACAGTATACCTACAAGAAATAAAGTGCGTTTTTTTCTTATGATGAAAAAGTGTAAAGGTGAAAAGCAAACATGTTCATGATTGTTTTAACTATAATTCAATGCCTGTTAGGTCTGGATTAAGACATTCTTATTTGAAGCTCCATTGGAAAGAACTGTATTCAATGACCTAGCGTAAAATATTACATGATAAAGTACATACGATATACACAAAAAGTGCTGTCTACTGTGAACTGAAGTCATGTCTGGCGAAAGGAACAAAAGACTAAGAAGAATTAAAACCCCAATTCTCAACCTCAGCGATGACCAGTCATGGCTGTACACTGAAATGGCCTGGGGAGCTGCCAAAAAGTGTTAATGCCTGCTTCTCACCCAGAGAGGCGGTGCTTTCATTTGTCTGAGGTACAGCCCTAGCCCTGAAATTTAGAAAAACTCTCCAGATGATCTTCACGTGCAACTAGGTTTGAAAACAGGCTCTACATAATATTCTTTAGGGAATAACAAGTTTGCCTAATTGTTAATCAATATTGAAAATATTCAATTAATAAAAATGTGCACCAGGAATATAAATTTCTTTTGAATTTATAATTTTCTTTAAAGTTAACAAACTTTATGGAGAACAAAGGTAGAAAATATCAAACTCCAAAGCTGTTAATGATAATACAGGCTTATTTTAACTCTACCTATACTGTCAAAGACTATTCCTACGTACACTCTCATCTGATAGGATAATGCATATACATGCAGTTATTCAAAATGTCAAACATGACAAAACTGTTGTGGAAGACCAATGTATTATTTAAAGTGAATTCTGCTTTAAGGCATGGAAGTGCCAATAATTTTATCAAGACAAAATGCCAGTCTGCTCTTTTACAGTCTTCAGTGAAAATCGGAGAAAAGATTCCAAATGAATGTTAAATATTTTCATAGTTAGAAATTAGATTTGAGTTGAGATTCTAATTTTATTCCTTTTGCCACTGATATATACAGATCAATGGCTCCAGTGCGGTGTGATGCACACGGGGTAGTCAGCTGCTATTGTTCCATGCATATTTTATGACACTTCTCAATGTGTTCTCATCTGTATACACCACCTGCTGCTTTCACTTTAGAGAGGCATATATTATATTTATTGAATGTTCTATGTTCCAAAGCAGTTCTCAGAGATGACGACTCTCCTTCTTAGCAGATACACTGTTAAAAGAATAATCCCACGAAAGCACAATCAGGACACTTGAGAAAGTGCTTTTTCCCCCACTTTGGGATAATTTTAAAGTGAAGAAGAAATTAGAATAATTATGTTCTCCTTATAGCTCAGCACATTTTAGGTGCATTCTGTGATTACTTTTTTAATCCTTTGCTATTTGGGTGATGTAATAATCATAGCAAATTTACATAAAGAAATCAGGGAAAATAAAACAGGTTTATTTAAATTTAAGAAAAATAAGCTAAATAAGGCTAGATCATAACAAGAGGTGAAATGCATTTTGCCTTGAATATTCAAAGAATGCATTAATGATATCTAAGATTCTTCTTTCTGTGATTACGTGAGTTGATAATCATGGAGCTATAATTTCCTATAAGAGCCAGTTGTGTAATTTTCATCAGAAGAATCCTACAAGTCAGACTACCGCTCTACGACATCTGATTTATTCAGTCATTACTTTGAACGATTGGCCCTTCATGCGTCTTCTCTATGATGGCAGAACAGAAAGATGAACATTAGAATATTTATTTCCATGTTTCAGGGTGCCTGCACGAATAACTGTCAGCATCTACGTTTCCGTCTTCTCCCTCATGTCTTTCTATAGCTCATCCACCTTGTCATGACTACAAATCACTTTGTTTATTCAATTAGACACATGTCACTTTGGAAAGCCACTACTTGTCAAAATGTTCTTGGCTAAAATTCTAAACTGCAATCTGTTCACCTTGTGGCTGAGGTTATCTCACATTTAAAAATAACATATATTTTATTTTATTTATTTATTTTTGAGACGGAGTCTTGCTCTGTTGCCCAGGCTGGAGTGCAGTGGCACAATCTTGGCTCACTGCAAGCTCCGTCTCCCTGGCTCAAGTGATTCTCCTGCCTCAGCCTCCCGAGTAGCTGGGATTACAGGTGCCCACCACCATGCCTGGCTAATTTTTATATTTTTAGTAGATACGGGGCTCCACCATGTTGGCCAGACTGGTCTGGAACTCCTGATGTCAAATGATCTGCCCACCTCAGCCTCCCAAAGTGCTGGGATTACCGGTGTGGGCCACTGTGCTCGGCCTAAATATATTTTATAATTTAGAACATTTGTTTTGAGGACAGCATTTTGGAAAGTTTGGTTTTTACATCTGCCCTGATATTTTAATAGAAGTTAACCATATGTTATTCTGGTTTAGAATGTGTATTTATATTATACATATACAGAATATCTACACATTGCTGAATCGTCCTGAATATAGTATCCTGTGTTGTATCACACAATGGTAATTACAGAGGCATGGGCTTTTTTGGAGCTACAGAGATGCCTGTAGTTTTCCTATTGATTTGTAATCTCTTTAGTGAAATCCTGTAGCTAATTGGTTATGAACTTTACCCTATAAAATAAATGCCATCATCACTAAATGGCATCTAGAGACGTTTCCCCTAGTTTTGTTTGTAGAGGGCTTCTGAAGGAATACAGAAATATGTTCAAACTGTGTGAAATATAATTTTACATAATGTCATCAAGAGCAGCTACTAGCATGTTTGGCATATGGCCTCTCATTTTAAAAGACCAGGATTGAACCTTGTGCTACTAATATAACAGAATGAGACCACTACTGCTCCAGACACCACTGATGAGTTGAGAGGCTCTGAGAGAACACTGGAGTCCCCTGCTTGGTCAGGAGTCCCACCTTTTCACTGTGTGCTGCATGTGGCACTAGACAGCAGCTCTGCTTAATTTGGGGTGCAAATTGAACTGCATCCTGATGTCCAGGACATAACTGGAAGGGGTGCAGAGCTTAATATACTGCTATAAAATAGTGAAGCAGGGAAGGGTTTTTCTGCTTTTTTGTTTGTTTGTTTTTCCTTACTACTGATTTTCTCAGACTATTATTTCCTGGAGGGAAGGCACTAGCATTTTCTTCCTTGTTTTGTTTTTTGAGACAGAGTCTCACTCTGTCACTCAGGCTGGAGTACAGTGGCACGATCTTAGCTCACTGGAACCTCCGCCTCCTAGGTTCCAGCGATTTTCCCACCATAGCCTCCTGAGTTGCTGGGATGACAGGTGTGCAACACCACAAATGGCTAATTTTTGTATATTTTGTAGAGACAGGGCTTTATCATGTTGGCCAGGCTGGTCTCAAACTCCTGACGTCAAGTGATCCACCTGCTTTGGCCTCCCAAAGTGCTGAGATTACAGGCAAAAGCCACAGCATCCGGTGCAGTAAGAGCATTTTCAAGCACTGGTCTGAAAACTACTTTAGACTGCATATATTTGGAAGGTTAAAATGCACACTCTCCAACACCCACAAAAAATTGTTTTAAGGAGGAATGAACATTGAAGCAACATTAATCTGAAAAAGTGACATTAACTATAAACATTTAATTGTACTACACTGTCAAGTCAACATTCTGACCCTTCCAAAAACCTCTGCAAAGTCAAGAGCTAGATTATTTTGCTGAGATTGTGACTTTTTTCTCCGGCTATCAGTAAAAGTAGAGTACTAGTATGATATGGTTTAGGATGGGAGGCCAAAGTATAACAGACTAACTTAAGGTCTTGCTTTTCTAGCAGAGCACCCTTTAAGTTGTCTGAGATGCAGCTAGTATGTGGGCAAAATGTTGGAAACATAGCCTAGACAACAGAATTGTGTTTCATATAAATAACACTCTTGATGAGATTAGGCTGGTCATATTTTGCACATATTCCTCTTTTGGTTTGCGGCATCTGAAACATGTTTCTTCAGAGCATATTCACTAGCTCATTATCAGGTCTACTCCTAGGAACACTTTTGCTTCTTGCTTTTTTCTCAGATTACTCATTTTTTCCCCTAATATTCATCAAGTCAAGTAACAATATATGTGACCCCATTTGAGTGGCAGAATGTTTTATTTCCCTAATAGTCTAAGAACCGAAAAAAAAATCTAGATACTCAGAATAATTACCCAAGAATTAAAATCTAGTAAAAATATTTCGGTGAAGTCACATGATTTTTTTTTCTTTATTTTAAAAACAAATCCCCCTCCCTCCATTTTTGGTAAACCTTTCTACAGTACTTTGGCTCACACTCACTGACTCGCTGTGGAATGAGACACGCTAGGTGAATCCATGCTGAGGACTCCCACTCAGAGATCCTTCACTGCAACACCAAAGTCAGTCTTTCACATTCTGATGGGAAGATCGTTTCGGCGATAAATACATGAACATTTTAAAGTCTATTAAGAAAGTGTTATATAGTTCCCACTTTAGGCTTTTATAATCTTTAAAAATTCACCTTTATTCTTTTTCTGCCATTTCTAATCCTACAGCATGGATAGGATAAAATGTTGCTACGATCTCGTGAGTTGGAAAGTAGGCGACATTAGCTGTCTATGAACAATACATTACGATATCATATCAGCTATCTATGAACAAGAGCTCACCGTTCTGTACATCCAGCACGTGATGTTTATCTAATGTCCAGCCACCCATGTTGGATGCATCCAATTCATAGCCCTGCAGAATGGCAGTCCTCTTTTCCCACAGAGTCAGGTCCAAACACGACTCATACTCATATCCAACTGACACTGGAATCCAAACAAATCACAGCTCATCTTTCCAACTACTGGGGGAAATGCAATTTATTTTCTTACTTGGAAAAAACTGCCTTTTTCGCATCTGTGTTCTGAGACTGTATTTCCACTTATTTGTGAGCAGTTTATTTTTTAATTTAAGAAGATTTGACCATATACAAGATTTTTAAAAAATGATCTCCAAATATTATTTTCTACTGATTTAACAGAAAATGAGTGTTTTCCTTCCCCATACCACCCCTTCATGAGGGGTTCACAGCACAAAATAAAGTCCAGATTGGGCAGCTGGTTAAGTAATTAGATCAGCCTCAAATAGTGATTAGATAACAAGTAAAAATAATGTTTGCCATCTGAATAATTAGAACTCTTTAGTTTTCAGGAGTGTTAAATCATGGAAAATATTTATGATAAGTAAGGTTCAATGGAACAAAAAAACTAGCCAGATTATGACATTATATTGACATATTACTATCAGAAATAAACAAACTAGCAGTGATATGAATAAATCACAGATGAAAAACTTTCCAGGGTTCACAATGAAACAGGGATTTTAAAATTTAGAAAGAATGAAAGGAGAAGTGGCAACTACTGGATTGATTTGAACTAATTCAAATCCAAATTACCTATTAATATCAGAGTACAATATCCTATTTTAAGGTAAAAACTAAAACAAAAACATATCATTCTTTAGTTTTTGATGTTCTGAGCTTGAAGCTATACTATATACCTAATCTCTTTCTCTCTGTCTCTCAACACGTCACACTTTGATTGCGTTGTCCAGTCATTCAATAAAACAACTGGTTTGATTGTCCTTTCACTGAATGAACTGGCCCTTCTAGTGAAAACAGCTAATGTAATTCATGGACACAAATGTCTGCTATCCTGTTTAATATCAATATGCATTGAAAATACATTAGTGTTAAATACAGACACGAAAACAAATAAGGAAATCCAGGGAGGTAAAATTATAAAGAGAAGAAAATGAAAAAAGAAAGGGACATAATAAGGAAAGAAACATGGGGGGAAAAAGGATGTGACAAGCTGAAATCTCACTCAGAGCATTCCTCAACAACAGAATTTCAGCCAGGAAAGACTGATATTTTCTTCTTGCCACATGGAGTACATTCCTTTTCCCATCGTAGATCTAAACTAGCCAAGGTATAATATCCCTAGGACAACCTTATTCTCCTTATATTCTGTTTATCCACTGACTTCCTTGGGTTACAATTAATTTATGATAGTTCTGGCTTTGAGAAAAACTTCACTACAGCAAAGATTTATATGGAACTTACCTACAGCTTCAGATAGACCATAGACCTTCTGATTATACGCATCTGTTTTATCCCATATGAAAGTATAGGCCAAGTTTGGTGAGGCAGGAAACCATTTTTGGAAGAGTCTTCCTACTACAGCTACCATAAGATGAACCTTCATTAAATTAAATGGAATAACAGACTGGGTCATGGTGATCTTGAGAACTGACTTATACCCTGCAGCTCTGGAACTCAGGTAGGAGAGTTTCAAATCTGTTCCTGGAATTGTAGTTTCCTCGTGGAGCACCTAAGTTTGAATAAAGCAGAAGTTTCAAACTGTGATCATGTATGACTATTAGAGAAAATATATTTATGTAGTATATACTCACTATATTTGTGAATAGTGACTCTTTGTGTCTTAGTGTAGTTACTCTTAAAGACAATGTGTTTATTTTAGTTGCTTTCGGACAACTAAAATAAGACACAAAAGAATCACTATTCACAAATATGCATTTGAGCTGTTATCTTATTGAATAATTAAAAATAACTCTGCTGCCAGCCCAAATGTCTCTTCCTAAAAGCCTCTTGTCATTTATTCTGAGTTAATCATACCTCGGGTGCTACTCTTCACACGGGAAGCACTGTGACTGCTCCATCAGGCTGACATGCACTGACTCGTTAGTGTAGTAGTCACAGTGGATTCTCACTAACCCATCTTTCACCCCATCACCCTGGAGAATTAGAGCAGACATTTGTAAGATGGTTAGCTCGGAACAGGGATGCAGTCTAGGCCAAAGATCTGGCCTGTGCCAGCTGGCTCATTTAGGGACTAAACCAATACCTACAGCCTCATCAGCTGGCTGGTCACAGCCTATAAAGACAGTAAGGATAACAAAAAAGACCCAATCATTTGGGTTAAAGTGTAGCAAATTCCATATCCATGTTGAGAGGTAATGTAATAATAGCACCTTGTCATAATTAAAGATTGAGCTCCAACTTACCATGGGTTTTTGGTATGATGGTAAATTAGGTAATATTTTAAAGCTCCATAAAATTTCTCCTAGAGAGCAACTATTATGTTATTAAATGCACACAGAACCTATCAATTCACACTTTTTTATTTGAAACTGGACTGTAAAAATGAATATAATTATGTGCATAAGAATTATCTCCTTTACAAATTAAAAAAAGATTATACTCTTAACCCCACAGATTACCAGTGTGACCAGCTCCGTGAATGCCGACAACATTTATATTAACAAATGCAAAATACATTATGCCAAAACATTACTTATTTTGAAAAATGTATTTCATGTGGCATATACAATTTTTCTAAAGAGTTCAGATTCTCTTTACCAATGCTCCCGTGAGTTTGATGAATAAGAACAGCTCTCCCTCGGCTTTCCACACAGGCTGTAAGTGCAAGGCTATCTGTGTTCAAGAACGTGCACCAGGAACTCACTACTTTCTCCACGAAGAATTAAACAGTACTCTCAAAGCCTTCCTCATATTGCCCTATCAAGATCCATTATTCAGATAGAAAGGACTGCCTTTTCATGTTGGAAAGATCTCAGGATACTGATTCAGTGTTCAGCAATGTTTCCCCTTTCCCCAACACCTCCACATAGAACAGTTAAAGATGATGTGTATCTGCCATCTCCAGACTTTAATAACTTCAGTAAAACCCTCCAAGACCCCTTGTACTGAGGGTAGAGCTGTCAGCTTCAATATAAACAATCACACAGTTGGAAGTAGCACAAATGAATGGATGAAGGAAACTTCCATTCTGGCCTGTCAGTCGGTGTTGGCATGAAGAGGGATGCGATGTGGTACAGTAGAGTAAGAGGCATTTCTAATGTAGATACACAAATTTATTACCATTGGAGTTTTCCTTCAAACATGCTGACTGAATTCAGCCACAAAACGGTCTTAAGCAAAATAGTTTACAAACATATAGAAACTGTGTAGACGTGGGGAAACCATTAAATTTAAGGCTGAGGGTACTTTTGTAAGACTGTAGGTTGTTAGGGTGAAAGGTTTAAAGATAACTCATTGTTCCCCCATAATCAGTGAAATATCAATGAGTTAGTTTGAAAAATAGATTCGGTGACTCCAGAATGGTCCTGATAATATGCGATTTAACCCTAAAGCCCATCATTTGCTGCCTCTTATTTTCAAAATAATTTCCCATCCATTTGATAGGTCTTCCATGAGTAAGGGACTCTCTTGTGAATATTGTATGTATTTCCTGTGACTTCCAGAAGCTGCCTCTCTATTTCAAAATATCATGTGTTATGCTTGATTTTAGTATCTGTAATTCTGTTCATTAAAGCATGTGTTCCTCTGATGTAATTTAACTTGACCATGTTATTGTGCATTAGAAGGAAAGGTAAATCCAGCCAAAGTGGGAAAATAAACCATCAGGACTACTTTTGCCAGCTGCGTGAGCTGTAAATCCTATTCCTGATCCTGTTAAGCATTTGGTTAGGAACCATGTCCTGCCAATTCTATCTTCCAGTCCCTGTCTAATGTGTTCCCTCTTCCTCATTTCCACTACCATTGTGACTGCAAGGCCCCCTCCATGTGAGCCCTGGATACGCATGGATATACACGTCACAAGAAGACCCTGTTCACTCATTTCTCTCTTCTCTCAGTATCTTCTGCACTTCTATCAAGTGCGTTTTGCCACTTGAGTTAACTTTAGAGAAATGCCGAAAAAACTCCATTGGGGCCTGGGTTTTGCATCACCTAAAGAATTCAAGGTCCCCACTGGATTGCGCCTCAGGTCCATTCATAAACTGGCCCTGGGGTCATCTTCTGCCTCCTTCCCCATTATCCCCTCCACAACATGACTTGTTTTTGCCACTCCACTGTTGCTTACACATCTTCAATCTGAAACATGCTTTCCTCCCTCTCTAGCCTAATCCTTGTTTAAGACCAAACTCCTCAGTCATTCTCTTTGGCTTACTCAGGAATTGACCTCTCCTTTGAACTTGTACGATTTTTCCTTAAAATCTTTATCACATTTAGAATGGCAGGATGCATGTCTTATTCTTCTTTTTATCCTAGTAAAGTACCTTGTACACAGTAGGCTCTCAGTACATTTCTATGAAATATTTGCCTACTGCATGAATGAATGCAGAAAAGACTCCATGTATTCATGGAATTGTTGACTATGTGAAACCCATTTTAATGCCCTAGTTTGCTAAAAATTTGACACCTACAGACAGATACTGACTCTAGGTAAAGTCTATTTTAGGACTGACTACGAAGTCTAGAGTTCTTGCAAGATGGGCCTGGGGAGGAAGTATTAAATTGATTGAGGTTACAATGAACTTCTTAAAGTTTCAGCTCAAAGTTGGCTTGACCACTTCACAATGAATCCCTGAGGTGTTGCTGCTGCAACATCTTTGCCTGTCAGCCTTTTTGTTTTTTTGTTATCCTAGACCTTTCTGGCTCACCTCTTGTAGTCTCTAGCTGTACTCCCTCCCTAGGTGATCTCCCCCAGTGCTTTATATTTATATGCGAATGACTCCCAAATTTACCTCTTTAGTTTCAACCTCTTTCCTGGACTCCACTCTTCCGTGTCTACTTCTACCCTCAAAGACTTTTGTCCAAGTCACCAAAATTTCTCCTGTGGACAACTGAAGTTGCTTCCTAACTGGTCTCCTTGTTTCCACCCTTGCCCAATATAGAATATTCTCAGCACAGAAGTTCCTTAAGTGAGTGTTAGTGATCTGCTTAGACACCTTCAATGGCTTCCAATTCTCGAAGAGTTATTTTCGCCATGGTCTTCAATGGCTTGTGATTTATTGACTGCCGCCTTCACTCCAGCCGTGCTGCCTGTCCTTTTTGCCACTCCTCAAACAAGCCAAAAATCCCCTTCTATTTTCAGGGCTTGTTCTTTTACTTGCTTAAAGTTTGTGCTGAAATGTCACCTTATTGAAGAGATTTTCTCAGACTCTACTACATTAGATCATACCTCTATCCACTGTCCCCTGCTTTATTATTTTTTGGTAAGTCTCATCGCAACCTGACGTATTTCTGTTGACTGCCTCTCTCCACTCATGAGTTGGGAAGCTCAGTGAGAGCAGGCACCTCATCTCAGCGGTTTACTGCTTTGTTCCCACATAACAGCACCTGCTACAGAACAGGTGTTCAATACATATCTGGACAGTGACTATGACAAAGCTGCTATGTGCTAGTGTATTTTAATGACCTCAGATTTTTCCTTACCTCTTTACGAATACAGTCTATTATTATTATATACATATTTTTGAAACAGGGTCTCACTCCTGGCGCCCAGGCTGGAGTGCAGTGGGACTCATGGTTCACGCAGCCTTGACCTCCCTGGAGTGATCCTCCCACCTCTGCCTCCTGAGTAGCTGGGACTACAGGTGCATGCCATCACACCTGGCTAATTTTTTGTATATTTTGTAGAGACAGGGTTTTGTCAGGTTGCCCAGGTTGGTCTCAAATTCCTGGGCTCAATCCATCCTCCTGCCTTGACCTCCCAAAGTGCTGGAATTATAGTAGTGAGCCATGCCGCCTGGCAAAGTCCATTATTATTATACCTAATGTCCTGCTTGTAAGATCTGAAAGTTATTTCTAACTGGAAACATGTGGGATGGAACACAATCCTCAGATGTTTCAGTAGATGAAACGAATGGGGAACGCATGGCTATTCCTTAGAAAGTTATATTAATGAATATTTCCTGTCAAAAATACCTTTTCCAAAACACTTTTTACTTATAACAATAATTAAACAGTAAGTTATTGAGACTAATAGCCATGTGTAATAGTGAGTGGTGTCAGTAGCACTTGGTACAATGTCGGTCAAGCTGTCAGGTACATTTAGACACTAAAGTTTTTTTTTCAATAAATAAATGAGCAAAGAAATTATTAGTGATTGAGTTGAAGCTATATTTTCATTTGACTATTACTAATAAATATGTAAGATATATCCTGAAGAAAAAGTATTTTGTTTGAGCAGATCTTTGAGAAATAACTAGATAAACCAGGCGCGGTGGCTCATGCCTGTAATCCCAGCACTTTGGGAGGTAGGCGGGTCACTGAGGTCAGGAGATTGAGACCATCCTGGCTAACACGGTGAAACCTCGTCTCTACTAAAAATACAAAAATTAGCCGGGCGCGGTGGCGGCGCCTGTAGTCCCAGCTACTCGGGAGGCTGAGGCAGGACAATGGCATGAATCCAGGAGGCAGAGCTTGCAGTGAACTGAGATCGCGCCACTGCACTCCAGCCTGGGCGACAGAGTGAGACTCCATCTCAAAAAAAAAAAAAAAAGAAAGAAAGAAATAACTAGATATCCTACTATAACAATATCTACTCTAGGACACACACACACACACACAAAATAATTCATTCTATAGAATTACTTAAAGATGACACTGGAATTTCATAATCCATGGTTTTTTGGTTTTTTTTTTTTTTTGAGACAGGGTCTCACTGTGTTGCCCAGGCTGGAGTGCAGTAGTGCGATCTCAGCTTACTGCAACCTCTGCCTCCCTGGTTCAAGCAATTCTCCTGCCTCAGCCTCCCAAGTAGCTGGGACTACAGGCGCTCATCACCATGCCTGGCTAATTTTTTTTTTTGTATTTTTAGTAGAGATGGGGTTTCATTATGCTGGCCAAGCTGATCTTGAACTCCTGACCTCATGATCTGCCTGCCTTGGCCTCCCAAAGTGCTGGGATTACAGGCATGAGCCACCGTGCCTGGCCTCTATAACCTATTTTTAAGATTCTCTGGCAAAACATGATCTGAAGATCTTGTATTTACAAGTACTGCCTGTGAGAATATTTTACCTGTGTTTCGGGAATGATGGGACTGTCTTCAGGAGAAGATCTGAAAAAGGTGGATAAAGGTGATGACACAATGATGGGATTTGGTCTCACGAATCCACTCAGATCACAGCTGGGAATGTCATTCTCTTCTTTCTTCATGACTAGGGTATCCATCACATAAAAGACATTCCATGGAATCCACACAGTATGATACTGAGTAAGGAATGGGGATCGTTCAAATACCAAAGTGAGAGAGGCCCCACCATTTGCCACCAAGTCAAACCTAAGAAAAAACAAGGTCTGCTTAGTGAATTGTCTGGATCCCACAGAACTACCAACACACATCTCCTTAAGTTAATATGCTTTATAAGGAAAATCAACTTTTTCTCCCAACTTTTATATGAAATAGTTTCAGATCTATAGGAATATTCCCAGAGTTATACAATAAATACTCATATGCCCTATGTGTATTCACCAAGTTCACCAATTTTTTTTTTTTTTCAAATTTGCTTTCCGTTGACTCTTTTTTCGGAACCATGTGAGCTCAAGTTATAGACATTATGAAATATTACCCCTAAGATTTCAACACACATGTGCTGAGACAAAGAGCATTCTCCCACAAAACTACAGTACTATCACCACGCCTTAGAAAATAAAATCAACTTTTGAAGAAGTATGTGAGTATATGACTTTAAATCTCTGCCATACGTACTGTCACAAGTTTCTAGAGTCTAAAAGTTGCTGCATTTCCACATTAAAAAGGACAATCAAACATGACAGTGGTACAGGAAGGTCTAGTTTTTATATTTCAAATCCTTCAGAGACAGTGTGATGGGACTAACTCACATTCCATCCTGGCGGGTAATAGTATATCCATATTCTGGGTAATGGAAAAACGAGACATTTACTCCAATAAGTGGAGTTCCATCAGCAGTCAGTACTTGGCCTCTGATGACAGATGCAAGGCTGTTGGAAAAGTAGAAGAATGAGAATGAACATCTGTCTTTTCGGGCCAACATTATCATGATTTATAGATAATTCAACCTAAGGATAAAATAACACTATTCTATGCAATCAATCGTTATTCACAAAAACCAGACCTGAAATACTCCCAAGACAATGTCCCTTTTAATTCAGTGTAATTCATATTCTCTAAATGCCTGTGTTTATCCTGGGTTTTAATTTGTGGCAATCTGTTTTCTGGAGTGTTATCAAGACCAATAATTTAGAGATGAATTTTTAAAATGATAAACTCTGTGTTTTTTTCATAAGTCATATATATGGTGCTCACATGAAGAAAAGTAGACTTTCCAATTAATTCTGAGGCAATCAGTAAATCTTCAGGGACCAAGAAGTATAAGATTTAAGGGGGCAATAAGGAACATTTGTACAACTTTTAATCAACTGCTGGCTATAACTGCATTAATGCTGTTAAATTACTGCAGACCCAGGAGTTCTGGTGTAAATCATCTTCTTTTGCTCAGTGAGACACAAGACACCTGCTTTCACTTACTGGTTTATTTTCAGGTCATTACTGCTCTGTAAAGCACCAGTCAAACAGCTTATGCAATCTTACTGCCATGCCGTCAGCAGTTCCATTACATTAATTCATAATTTATATCATTTAGTGAGCTCAGCTAAAAAAAAAAAAAAGGGCACTTCTGTTTTGCCTTTTGGGGTCTTTTCATTGCTTCTTTTGAAACATTTCCAACTGTGCCAACAAAATCAACTAGTTAAATGAAGATTTATTGACTCTTTAATGTAATGTCCTGTTATGTCTCAGGCACTGAAATTCACAAAGTATGTGAACTGCGTTAAAAATGCTTGAAATGCAAAGTTTGGTGAAGACTTTGCAGAAAGGGGAAAAACTGTATTTAAAAAACAGCACTTTCCTCAAGCTCACAGTCATGAGTATTTCACATAAAGTATATGTAACTGCTGATAACATCATTACAAATCTACATACAGAAAAGAAGCATTAACCTCTTATTGAAAGGACTTTCTCCAGGTATAACATGGGTGCTATCAGATCCTATAAGAAAACTGACTCGATCATAAAAGGATTTGGCAGCTTGCTGAGAAGGCGACTGAAGGCTTTGGCTAATGATGTCCTGAGGATCCGGCAGGCCCCGACAATAGGGTTGATTCTGGCAGGAACTCTGTAGGCAGCAATCGGGATCCATGCAGTCAATGAGTCCATCTGTAGAGAGAAATGATCCCCAGTAAGGGAATTTTCCTTTCAATGCCATAATGTAGAATCAGTTTTGTTTCTTGACTGTTTTTTTTTTTTCACATCAAGTGATTTTCCACTGACTATCTGATAGTAATTTCTACCAGGCACACTTTTTGAAACCAGAAGAAACAGAAATACAACACAGTCATATGCCACATAATGACAGACCACATATAAAAGGGTGGTCCCATAGATAATAATGCTGTATTTTTATGGTACCTTTTCTATGTTTAGATACACAAATACCACCATGTTACAACTGCCTCAGTATTCAGTAGAGTAACATGCTGTACAGATGAGTAGCCTAGGAGTGTAGTAGGCTGTGTCATCTAGATTTGCGTGAGTGCACGCCACGATGCTCCCACCGTGATGAAATTGCCTGACAACACCTATCTCAGAACATATCCCCATCATTACGTGACATACAAATCTACTTGCATCTGCGTTCACGGAGAGTAAATACTTGGATTAGAGATGGCTGAAAAGAATTATATAATGTTTGTTCTGAGTAAGAAATAAAAAATTGGTGATTAGAACAATCTATTAGTAGTAGTATGAAGGCATATGGATTAGTTATAAGTAAAGCTACTCAAATATCCTACATTTTAGAGATAATGCACTAGGAGTTAGCACAGTGTGTATGGTAAATAGGAATCTATGTAGGATGAAGCTCTAAAATTTGGGAAGGGTCAGAAAATGAAGTTTATGAAGTGTAGCAAACACAAATCAATATAAAATGGATGAGACTAGCCAACCACCTTTCAATAAAATAGCTCTTCTGGCCAGTGCAGTGGCTCACGCCTGTAATCCCAGCACTTTGGGAGGCTGAGGCAGGCATATCACCTGGGGTCAGGAGCTTGAGACCAGCCTGGCCAACATGGTGAAACCCCATCTCTAAAATTAGCCAGGCGTGGTGGCAGGTGCCCGTAGTCCCAGCTACTCAGGAGGCTGAAGCAGGAGAATCACTTGAACCTGGGAGGCGAAGGTTGTAGTGAGCCGAGATTGCACCACTGCACTCCAGCCTGAGCATAACTGTCTCAACAACAAACAACAACAACAACAACAACAACAACGAATAGCTCTTCTGAGGAAGGTTAAGTGTGTTCCAGATAAAATCAGGCATTTCCCAAATTTTAAACAAGAGCCTGGACTCCTAGAATACACCGACTAAAATGGAGGCATTAATTAAAATGTGGTAAATGTAAATCGGCCATAATATTAGAAATAATAAGAAATCCATCATGAAAAACTGACCTATAGTAGTGATGACATGAAAGGAATAATGGATGAGAAGGATTTGCCAGTGCTTTCTCCAGGAACATCAAAGGCACACTACACTCAATGGCCCATGTAAGTCTTCTGTTTAAAAGCTATAATCATCCAGTAGCAGTTGAGTGTTTCAAGTTATGATCATTTGATAACATTATCTTTTAAGGTCAGGCTTTACTGACCAGTTGAAAAACATGAATTTTTTTTTTTTTTTTTTTGACTGAGTCTTCCTCTGTCACCCAGGCTGGAGTGCAGTGGCATGATCTCAGCTCACCGCAACCTCTGCCTAACTGGTTCAAGTGATTCTCCTGCCTCAGCCTCCTGAGTAGCTGGGACTACAGGCACCTGCCACCATGCCTGGCTAATTTTTGTATTTTTAGTAGAGACGGGGTCTCACCATTTTGGCCAGGCTGGTCTCGAACTCCAGACCTCAAGTGATCCACCTGCCTAGGCCTCTCAAAGTGCTGAGATTATAGGCTCAGCCACTGAGCCCAGCTGAAAACATGAATTTTTATCTCCTTGATAATTACATTTATTGGTATTAATAAAAATATCAGTTTCTGAAGACTTTAATCTTAGGAGAACTGACAAAATAGTTTGAAAATCTTCCAACTGAACTATCAAGTCTGGGTGTGACTCTATGATAGCAAGCTCAGCTGAAAATATCTAGATGACCATTATGTTTTATTTACACAATTAAAAAAAAGTATTTTTTTTTTTTAAAAAGAAAACTATACTAGCCATTGATTTACGTTAGGCTATTCTTATTAATAGAATATTAGCTTGCCCCTTCATTATCTGACAGCAAACTGAGATAAAAGAAACAGACAAAGTTGAATTAAATTGCCCAGTCTAAAAGGCAGGTCAGCAACAACACAGGTAAGGTAAGAAACAGGACGTGAGGAGGCCTGGCTCAGCACGTCATTTTGGCCATCTGAAGAAGACATGTAGTGGACACTGTTCTTCCCCGGACCCATTTCCCTTTCTCTGGGCAAGAGATGAAACTTTTTGTTTGCGTATCCGGCCTCCCCCACCTCTTAGGCCATGTGCATAACCTTCACTTCGTGTTTGGTTCAGAAATGTACAGGTGACCTAACATGTCTAACAAGAATGAATTTCAGGAACAATCTAAAAAGAGATTCTTACCCCTCAACGAGGCTTGAGATCTATGAGGCTGTGTGGCTGAGATTGCTGCAGCCACCTTGCTGCCGTTATAGAAGCTTCTGGGAATGGAGTCATCCCCAGGCAAGCAGAGCAAGGGCTGGAGGAAAAACTAACAGGTCAGACACAGACGCAAAAACCTTTGAGGTTTTTGCCATAAGCTGCATTTGACCTGCTGGGCTTTTTAGTTATAGAAATGAAGGCATTCCCTTTTTCCTTAAGTCTGTTTGAATTAAATTTTCTGTCACCTGAAATTGACAGAGACCTAGCTTATCCAGAGACAGTAACTAAAAATCTCTTCACTAAGTTGGGGGAGTGGGGAAAGGCTTAATAAGTGAATACCTGAATTAAATTTAGGAAGTTGGACTTTTTCACACTAATAGTTTAATTTTTTTGTTACCATAATTTCCATACACATGAAAATGTGTGGGTCAGGATTTCTGATAAGCAGATCTGATGACACAAGGTTTCCTGATGATAGTATATGTATTTTCATGTCTGTTATATTTCTAAGATAATGAGTTGTTAATCATTTGAAACTGCATGTTTATTTCTCTGGAGAAAACTAAAATCATGTTTTAAGATAATCAAGCTGGGCGTAGTAGCTCACACCTGTAATCCCAGCACTTCGGGAGGCTGAGGTGGGTGGATCACCTGAGGTAAGGAATTCGAGACCAGCCTGGCCAACATGGTGAAACCCTATCTCTACTAAAAATACAAAAAAATTAGAGGGGCATGGTGGTGGGCGCCTGTAATCCCAGCTACTTGGGAGGCTGAGGCAGAAGAATTGCTTGAACCCAGGAGGCGGAAGTTGCAGTGAGCCGAGATCGCACCACCGCACTTCAGTCTGGGTGAGAGAGCAAGACTCCATCTAAAAAAAAAAAAAAAAAAAAAAAAAAAGAAAATCAAATGAAACTGAATTTGGAAATTTCATATAAACTTATCAAAATATTACCTTCCTAGGCAAAAGGGCATGAAGATGAAAAATGCATAAATATTTCTCAATATTTCTAGTGGAAGAAAGACAACAGTGTGCTATTGGCTTATTTTTCATGAGCATATATAATAATAATGTAAAACATTTTTCCTCCCTCTCTCTAAAAGAAATAGAAGCATAGTTGTTAAGACTTGGACTTCTGAAGTAGTAGACTATAGACCTACTGCTCCCATATCATTTCTGGCTTCAAAAAAACAATTAGCCAGGCACAGTGGCTCACGCCTGTAATCCTAGCACTTTGGGAGGCCGAGATGGGAGGATCACTTGAGCCCAGTAATTCAAGACAGGCCTGGGTAACATAGTGAGACCCTATCTCTACAAAAAGTTAGAACACTTAGGCAGGTACAGTGGTGTGCACCTGAAGTCCCAGCTACTTGGGAGTCTGGGGTGGGAGGATCACTTGAGCCCAGGAGTTCGAGGCTGCAGTGAAGGATGATCCCACCGCTGTGCTCCAGCCTGGGTGATAGGGAGAGAAACTGTTTCAAAAAAAAAAAAAAAACCAAACAAATGAAAAAATTTAAAAAACCTCAACCTTTGCATCCCAATCATAATTATATGCTGATGTTTATGGGGAATCTTTCAAATGTGTTTTATGATATGGTACCTTTAGTTTGTACTCGATGGATTTAGAATGGCTGCATATGATTGGGAGAGTAACACCACAAATATCTGATATTCTTGCAGGTTTTCCCTTGTAGTCATTCTTCAACAAAAGTAGAAAAGACTCAATAGGAAACGTATTTCCAAATATTATATTTTATCTCCATGAATCTGGTAAATTAAGGGTTACGTGCTCCTTACCCTCTTCTCCCTCGCCATAATGCTCCCACAGTGACTTCCCTTAGGCAATAGATGGTACAGTTGCCAAAGAGGAATGCTCAAATTTAGTCATTCATCTTTGTTAGTTTATAAAAAGCAAATGTACATCTGGCATGTAGTCTGCAGGTCATAAAACTGCATGAGATTGACACTTTCTGAACTAATCAGTTGGAAATGCATTTTTACAAGCCTCTCTGCTAACATCAATCAGAGAAAGAATCTCATTTTCAACAGCCAAGGTGCAGGGACACACTATTTGTTATTTTTCTGCAGAGTTTATCAGTAACTTGCCCAAGCAAGTGACGGATGGTTATGAATCTGGCTTCCTATAACTTGAGAAAACATTTTTCATTTTTTGGTCTGTATTTATAGAACAGCTAAGGCTATCTAGTATAACTAAGTTGATTACCCACTTGCCCAAATGTATAGTGTAGTAAAATTGTCTTTGTGGAATAGCTTTCCAAAAATCATCGAGATTCCATTTGAGTTTCAGGAATATTAGGTTGGTTTAAATTTATATTGGTATAGAAGCCATATCTAATAGCATTAATCATAAAAATCTACATAAATCAGAGATGCTCAAAACCTGCTGAATAATAACTGCAGCGATCAGTTAAGAGGCTGTCTTTCTTCCGTTCAGGCTTTGCAATCTACGTGGTACTCTGATGTAAACTAGATCATACTGTTTATGCTTCCCTCCGCTCAGTCCGTAATATCATTGCTCTGGTTAGCGTTTCTGTCCACTATTTTGAAACATGCTCTTGTCTTTCTTTGTGCATTTTCACTGGTCTTTTACAGTGGCTGGCAAAGTTATTTTGTAGAGCCAAAGAGTAAATACATTCGGCTTTGTGGGCCATATAGTCTCTATGGCAACTGTTCAACTCCGCCTTCAATATGTCAATGAATGGGCATGAATGTGTTCCAATAAAACTATTGAGAAAATCAGGCTTTGGCTCAGAGACCACGGTTTGCCAATCCCTGGTCCTGCTTCAAGGTCTCTATCCTGTCCTATTTCCTATTCTTCTTTACATCACTCTTGATTTTTTTTTCTGGCAAATTTACACAATATACATTTTGTTGGATTATTAAAACTCTTCCTAGGTTACCTTCTATGCTGGCTTTACGCTGCTTGTCAATACTCTCACTTTCTTCTTTCAAGGAGCTATGGATATTTTTATTTGTTTTTCAAAATTTTGGTTTACAGACTGGATAAAAAGTCATGAATTTTCTTTTTTACTCAAATGATAATTGATACCCACTGTCCTTCCCCACAGTATTTGGTACTTCCCCCCATGCCTCAACCTCCAAGTTTCAAGTCTGAGTTAGAAATCCCCATGTAATATTTTATTTGTGCGATTCAGAATTTTAAAAGTATACAGGTGTAACTTTTGTTATTCTTTTCAGTCACATTCTGTAATGTGCATGAAACAAACTGAAATAAGCATTCATTTCTGGATTGGGATCATGCTAGGTTTTCCACACATTCTTGGTTGTCTACATTAGTGCTCTCCTGGTGACTCCGGACCTCATGTTCACATCATTTCAATGCTAATCATTAAAATGCTTCCTTTACTTGGTCTCCATTGCCTTCTGAGTAAAGTCACAACTCCTTAACATGGCTTATAGACCTTTCACCATATTCATTTCCTCTGCCTGGAGATCTCTAACGTTCTCTCTTACTTCTCCATATAGTCCTCAATTCCTTCAGCCCTCAACTCCAGGCTGGTCATTCTCCTGAACTGCAAAGCCACCAACTGCCTTCAAGATATCTGGCTTGGATATTGCACAGGCATCTAAAGCTTAACATGTGTAATATGATTTAACATGTCTGTATGTGATCTCCTCCAAACACGCTGCTGTTCAACTTCCTATTTCAATGAATGGTTCCACCATCCACCCCACTCAGCTTCTCAAAGTAGAAAACTGAATGTTGTCCTTGACTCCTTGTCTCTTCCTTTTTTCTCCACCTAATCAAGCATCAGTTGCTTTTCTTCATCTCACATCTCTCTTGAATCAGTCTTTCTTTCTCTTTCCCTGAAACTACCCATCAGGCCACCATGGTCCTCTCTTGACAAATTCCTACCAACAGTGTGTTTTCCCAGGTTCCAGTCTTGCCCCAACTATCCATTCTTTACATGTTAGCCAGAGTAACCTTATAGAAACCAAATCTGATTATTTCACTTCTCTGGCTAAAATGCTTCCTTTACTTGGTCTCCATTGCCTTCTGAGTAAAGTCACAACTCCTTAACATGGCTTATAGACCATATTCATTTCCTCTGCCTGGAGATCTCTAACCTTCTCTCTTACTTCTCCATATAGCCCTCAATTCCTTCAGCAATCATCTCAGACAACTGTCTCATTAAGCTCCTGGAGGGCTCATCTGGTTCACTATCCATCCCTACTGTCGTATCCCCAGAGCCTTGCACACTTGCTGGTGCCAAGTAGGCATTTAATACATTTGCTAAATGAAGGAAAAACTGAATTAAGTTCTTAAAGATCGTTAATTCTAAACAGTTAAAAAGGCTTAGAAGCATAAGAGAGATGCCCTGTTTTTTTGTCTATCATGCTTTCCCTACCCTCAGACACTATGCTAATCTTTGAATTCCTATTTCTTTTTTACTCCAATAGGTACTTAAAAATGTTCTTGATTAATTGAATATTAAGCAATCCACAGAATTATAAAAAGTATTAGAAGAAATTACATGAAATCCTATGTATAATACTATGTCTAATCGCAGAAAGGCTCTATTTAGGAAGACATGTAACCCAGAAGTCATGACTAAAAAGATAAACCTCAGACAAATTTATGTCATATCAACTGAAAACTTCTGCATGCACCATAAATTACAAAGTTAAAAGGTAAGTGAAAACCTGGGATAAAATATCTGCAACACACCTAACAAAGAATAAGTGGAATATATAAAGAAGTCCTAAGAGTTAAAAAGAAAGTATCAAGCAGCTCAATAGAAAAAAAAAAGAAGGGAAATAAATAAGCAATTAGCAAAAAAAAGGGAAATAAATATAAAGATCATCAATCTAACTAGTAATTAGGAAAATGCAAATTAAAATGATAAAAATGGGGTCATTTTCATTCATCAGACAAAATTGATATTTTTCATTTTGTTGAACATTTTTGTTTACTTACAATGATTACATATAGACTATAAACACCCTCAGATTGATGAAGTGTGCAGTGGTGAAACCTACTTGCAAAGCAATCGAGCAGTAGCTATCAAAATTAAAAATTAAAATACCTTTTGAACCAGCAAGTTCATCTCTAAAAATCCATCCTAAAGAAATATTTGTACATTTACACAAAGATTTATACGCACACACACACACACACACACAAATTCGCCACAGATTTGTCTCTACACGAAGAGCAAAAAAATTACAAACAATTAAATTATTATCAGTGTAGCAGTTGTGAAATTAATTAGTACACCCTGTTTCTGTTGTAAAGAATGAGATGGGCCTATATGCATGGGCATGAAAATCTCTAAGATATTGTCCTTGGAAGAATCAAATTTAGAACAGTATTTAAGTTTAATAACATAAATGTGCATATGAATTCACTGAGGAAAAAGCAGAAAGATGCCCACCAAGTTACTGATGGTGGCTAACTCTTCTGACAATGAGAGTGTAGTTACCTGTGTACCAGGACTACTAATAATACCCCTTGCCTTAATGCAGGGGTTCTTAACCTGGAGAGATGAGCCTGGAGGCCTGTTTCTAAAGAGATGCCATGCAGTGCCCACGTCTACATTCTTAAGCATCAGGTGGCAGCTGATGGCCATGGGTGTAAAAGAGAGGGTAGACTTTTAGGCCGGGCGTGGTGGCTCATGCCTGTAATCCCAGCACTCTGGCAGGCCTAGGTGGGTGGATCACCTGAGGTCAGGAGTTTGAGGCCAGCTTGGCCAATGTGGTGAAACCCCGTCTCTACTAAAAATACAAAAATTAGATGGGCCTGGTGGCGAGCGCCTGTAATTCCAGTTACAGGAGAATTGCTTGAGCTGAGACTGCGCTACTGCACTCCAGCCTGGGCAACGAGAGTGAGACTCCGTCTCATAAAAAAGAGGGGAGACTTTTAGTGACAACTCGTGTGGCTCTGATTTTCCTCTCCTTCTAAAACCCATTAAGATGCAGTGGTTAGCCGGGCGCGGTGGCTCAAGCCTGTAATCCCAGCACTTTGGGAGGCCGAGACGGGCGGATCACGAGGTCACAAGATCAAGACCATCCTAGCTAACATGGTGAAACCCCGTCTCTACTAAAAAAATACAAAAAAAACTAGCCGGGAGAGGTGGCGGGCACCTGTAGTCCCAGCTACTCGGGAGGCTGAGGCAGGAGAATGGCGTGAACCCGGGAGGCAGAGCTTGCAGTGAGCTGAGATCCGGCCACTGCACTCCAGCCTGGGCGACAGAGCAAGACTCCGTCTCAAAAAAAAAAAAAAAAAAAAGATGCAGTGGTTAAACCTTATGTTCCTGGAGTCCTAGCAGGAAGCTACTGAAGTCCTTTGCTTCATAGGGCATAAGCTGGATTTTTTTCCCCCAGAATGGGATTCACTATCCTCTAAAAATTCTGTGGATAGCCAAAGGGTTCAGAGTAACCTGAATCTCCTCCTTCCTTTAGATAGGATCCAGTAGAGTCTTTCAAACTAATAGTAATTTTCCCCCAAACCATCATCTACCTGAATCATACAGTGTTTAACGCTCTAAGACGCTGAGCACCACTCTATGTCTGATAATATCTGGATTCATTTTGGGAAGTACTTGTGATCTCTTGTAATTTTTTCTTTTTTTTTTTAAACTCCCTCTCCCCCGCTTCCTTTCCAGTGCTGTTTCCTGCCATTTCGTTATTTTTTATTTTTAAATCTGTTTTTAGAGAACGTAATAGTCCATCTTCCTGCAAGATTTTTAAAAATTCTATTTTCAAATGTTTCCTTATTTTCATTTAGCAATCTACAAATATAGATCTCTCCGTTTATTATACTCATTCTCATGTTTATATTAATACTTCATCCATTTGTTTTCAATCCTTCACTCCCCTTTTCTACTGACAGCACATTCCTACTTGTCCTTGCAGTTTGTGTGTGTGTGTGTGTGAGAGAGGGGGCCTCACTCTTTTACCAAGGCTGGAGTGCAGTGTCGCGATCATGGCTCACTGAAGCCTTGACCTCACCTGGCTCAGGTAATCCTCCCACCTCAGCCTCCTGAGTAGCTGGGACTACAGGCGTGTGCCACCACGTCCGGCTGATTTTTATATTTTTTGTAGAGATGGGGTCTTGCTATGTTGGCCAGGCTGATATCAAACTCCTGGGCTCAAGTAATCCACCTGCCTCAGCCTCCCTAAGTGGTAGGATTACAGGTATGAGCCACTGCACCCAGCTTTCTTGCAGTTTGAATTGTATTTTTGCTTTTTTTGCTTATTTATCTAATTACTTATTTATTTCTATCTTTCTTATTTTTGAATAACCTCAGTTGACTTATACTTTCTTCTCAACTGTCATCAGCCCCTACAGACTTGGGGAACAAATAGCCTGTTTTAGGTACATCTTCCTGATATACCCCAACAAAGTAATAATTCTAAAGGATAAAAGATAACTCTAGGCCTGGCGCAGTGGCTCACGCCTGTAATCCCAGCACTTCGGGAGGTCGACAGGGGTGGATCATGAGGTCAGCAGTTCGAGACCATCCTGGCCAACATAGTGAAACACTGTCTCTACCAAAAATACAAAAATTAGCTGGGCGTGGTGGTGGGCGCCTGTAGTCCCAGCTACTCGGGAGGCTGAGGCAGGAGAATCACTTGAACCTGGGAGGTGGGGGTTGCAGTGAGCCGAGATAGCGCCACTGCACTCCAGCCTGGGAGACAGAGTGAGACTCTGTCTCAAAAAAAGAAAAAAAGAAAAAAAGAAAAAAAAGAGAACTCTGTTTGTTTACTGGTATTCTTCTCGGAAGGCGTTATGCTTTGGTATTCCACCATTCTTGCAAAAAGTTTAGTATGAATCTTTTAAAGTCATTCTTGTGCCCTCAACCAGCCAGTCTCCAGGATAGGGCTTGAATCTCATGCTTCAGGTACCCACAGGGGAGCTGGCCACTGCAGGACGAGACAGGGATGCAAGGTGGCAAAGGAAACTGACTAGATCTCCCTCTGGAGAAGATGGGAGCATGGTAACGACTGCCAGGGACAATGCATTGTGGAGAAATCATCTTGTTAAAAAAGTATCTTAAGTTTCCATAGAGCTAGAATTATCTCTGGCAAGCTATTGCCTTTTGGTGCTTGCATAGTGAGACCATCATTTGGAGAGCTATTTAAAGTCAGGCAACCCCTTGCTGAGTGAGTCTTCGCAGCAGGCTAAATAAAAGCAATGATGCTTTTAAAAGTACATGGGGAGAATGAGATGGCTGCTTGCTAATCTTGGGCACAAAAAGCACATCAGAGGTTCAGCACTGGTGTTCTTGTCAAGTCAAAAGGCTATACCTTGGCAAGGAAGGAGGAGACAGAGAGAAGATTCCTTCTGAAAGTGACAGTCCATCAGCACGTGAACGAGTTCCTGCAGTACACGGTCTGACTGTACTAACGCTGAATGCTATGGAGAGCTATTCTTATTCCTAGAGTAGACTGTTTTCCTGCCTGCCCAGCATCCAAGCCCCTTTCTTCTGGTGACAGCACTTCAGTTTTCCTTTAGGCAGGTGACCTAATTCAGACCAAGGAGAGTCAGGCTCAGGCCCAGGCCCAGACCCAGGCCACACATAACCATGAAGAAAAGTGTCTTCTTTGTGGTGGAGTTATTAGGAAGAGAAATGTAGACTCAGAGCTGGTGGTGGCCTTTTTGGGGAAGAGATGGCCTGAGAATGATTCTAAGGTAGAAGAAAGCAGAGTTAACAGACAAATATACCTAAGTTTCTGGTGTCATCATTTGAACACCTGGGTACAACTGTGTCTGAATTTTTTAGTGATATAAGCTAATCATTTTTTTTACATGTAATAATGTTTGAGTCCAACTTCTCACATGTGCGACCACGGTCTTTCCTGGTAAGAATGGTCGAGTGGTCGAGTAGAACCTTCAAAAAGAGGTTTTCCTGTTGAGGGGAGTGGAAGTCTGTGGTAGGGTTCACTGTGAGACAGGGCCGACTTCAATGCGAACGGCCGGTGAAAAGAGGTACTTGAGGAACTGAAGACTGTGGTGAATTGTCTTAAACCCCACTCCAGATTGCACATCCTTCAGGAGTGAGCAGCTCCCATCTCTTCACCTTCCTATTCTCTGGTCTCAGCAACTTCATCATCAGAGTGTTTTGGGATATGAGCAACCAATGGCTCAGTTTAGGGGACTGTTGTCTTTATAAGTAAAGTTGGAGTTGAAGAAGAAAGATTTACAAGCCACGTGTAGGTACCGGTGATCATTTGCTTTAAAAGCTTTCTCAACTAGGATAGGACAGCAACTAGTTGCTCCCAAAGTGTCTACATGCCCCATCTGGTGAGGTTATCCACAATTATCTGGTCCAGCGAGAATTGTTTCTGATTTCCACGGTGGGATTTAAAAATCTAGTAATCCATTGCTTGCCTTTGTCAAAATGATCTGTTCCCAAAGCCCCTATTTAGTACTTGGAGCTGGATTTGAGAAGCAGATGAAGGGGATACCTTGTTGATTTCAGAGAGAGAGGAGATCTTTGTCAGGGCTCTTATTATGGGGAACAGATTGCCCTTAGCTCTGAAAAGCTACAGTTACCCAGCATACATGACAGCTGTTTGTTTGAAAAGAAACAAGGGCCTATTGGAAAGCAGCACAGGTGTTAAAAGTGGCTGAAGATACGTTGCCCCCATCTACGTTCTTCCTATTCCTCATCAAGAATTCCCTTCTAAAGCAGCTTTTTACAGATAAAGGGGAACAGACATACATAAAGGCAAGGAGGAACACCTATTTAGGGAGATTCAGGTGTTTAAAATCTTTAGCATTCAACAGTGGTGATGGGGCAAACCTGACTGGGTGAAGTAAAATAAATTTTGCAAGGGAAGGAAGATGCTTGGTTTAAGAAGATATTTCAAGATCTCCCTATATGATGGATGTCTTTTCTAAAATTTTTTGATACTTCTTCTTTAGTTCCAGCAATGGTACGCAACTTCCTTTGTTCTTCTTTTACAAACACTGTGTTATACAAAATTGCTCAAACTATAGTAGCTATTTATTGGAAGTGTTCAATTTCTGACTAGGGCCACACTGGACTCTTCACCCTCTCCTCCTGAGTTACTTAATACGCTAAATCAAGTTACTTAGCTACTCTCTGGATAAGTCACCATTTTGATACTAAACTTAGACAATGGATCTATAACACTACAGTCAGTCACCATATATCCTAGAATTTCAGTCTAATAAAATCCACTCTGGGTCTAAATAAGGACTGGATTTATAGTTCTTAAACACTCTGTTAGACTGTCTCCATATAATTGACATCCTTCATTGTCATCTTTCGTATTTTGATTTGGGGTTTGGTGTGAAAAATACTGTCTTTATACATGTAGCTTATGCTTAAGTTCAAAGAACCCGCTGACTTAGGTTATAAAGCATCCAGGTTACAATCTCAGGGCATAAGAAGGCTGGCACTGAGATTTCTTCTTAGAAGATCAGCAAAATTAGGTTAGGGGCAGGAATACAAATTATGTGAGATAGGCAGAGAATCCGCAGGAGGCCTTCTGTCAGCTCAGATTTCCCCTCCGAGAGGGGAGCCTAGAGATAGCATAGTTTCCTGCTAATCAGAATAAACAAAGGGGAATGAGGCCAATTCACAGCTGATAAAGTTTGAGGAAAAGGAAAAACCTCTTTAGCTGATAACAATACTAAAGAGTTGATTAGCCCCTAAATTAGTCGGCAGTGTCTCTGCAGACTTGGTCCTGCAGCCCGCTTCCCTCTGAGAGACTCTGTAACCTCCTCAGTGCAATCTTCTCTTAGAAGCAAAATCTGAACTGTAAGATCAAGGAGAAAGAGAAGCTCTCCTTCCTCCCTAGGCAATAGCAGCCATGGAGTAGGGGGTTCTTTGGGGGAAAGTAATGAAGACAGGTGCCATCTGTACTGTGGTTTTGAGAGGATTCATGCTGCCATGTCTATAAAGCACACGGTTAAGAGGAGTCAGGGGCAACAAGGTATTCCTGAGCAGGAAAAGCTGTGAAGGCTAGGGGCCACCTAAACCTACCAGGAGCAGAGAGGAAAGGCTTTAGCTCAGAATTCGCGGCTCAAGTTTCTTCACAGTCCAAGTTAAGAGAAAACAGTGAACAGTCTGCTAGAAACTAAAGGAGAGAATTGCAGCGCCTTGTCAGAAGGATAAGGCACAAATAACATTTGCTTTGAGAATGACTGTCAGCCCAGGCTGGCTTGTGTGTGTGTGTGTGTCTCTGTGTGTGTGTGTCTGTGTGTGTGTGTGTGTGTGTGTTTTGGGTTGGAAGGGAGGTTGAGGGGTTGGTTCTGGTTGCTCTGTTTCCTACAGAATAGTAGTTGAGGCCCTCTATAGGTATAGAAAGGTAAAGGCTATTCAAGCTTCTCTGACAACCTTCTATGAAGTTCACTTAGTCGAGATGAGCACTTTTGAAAGCAAAAGAAGGAAAACTGGATAATACTAGCTGCTACTCAGAGCAGGCTCTGTGCCTGGTAATATGCTACATACTTCACATGCATTTTCTCAATCCTTTCAAAAACTCTTTTATTGCTACTTTATAGACGCAACCATTGAGGTTAAAGTGATTACACATTTTGTCTGAGGTCACATAATTACTACATGGTTCAGTGAAGATCTGTGTGCTCCAAAACCTACACTGTCACCAATGCTTTATCGTACGTGTGTACAGTCTCAAAAAGAGCAGGGAGAATGGCTGGGGCTGGTGGAGTGGTAGGGAAACACAATCTAAACCACAGGGCAAGTGTCCATAGAGGCCCAGAGAGGAACTCCAGCCCTCCTAAAAATGCAGTGCTAAAGCTATGTCAAAACTGAACAGCTGGCCGGGCGTGGTGGCTCACGCCTGTAATCCCAGCACTTTGGAGGCCGAAGTGGGCGGATCACCTGAGGTTGGGAGTTCGGGACCAGCGTGACCAACATGGAGAAACCTTGTCTCTATTAAAGACACAAAATTAGCCAGGCGTGGTGGCTCATGCCTGTAATCCCAGCCATTTGCGAGGCTGAGGCAGGAGAATCACTTGAACCCAGGAGGCAAAGGTTGTGGTGAGCCGAGATTGCGCCATTGCAGTCCAGCCTGGGCAACAGGAGTGAAACCCCATCCAGAAAACAAAACAAGGCTGGGCGTGGTGGCTCACGCCTGTAATCCTAGCACTTCGGGAGGCCGAGGTGGGCATCTGGATCACGAGGTCAGGAGATCGAGACCACGGTGAAACCCTGTCTCTACTAAAAATGCAAAAAATTAGCCAGGTGCGGTAGGCCTGGCCTGTAGTCCCAGCTACTCGGGAGGCTGAGGCAGGAGAACGGTGTGAACCCGGGAGGCGGAGCTTGCAGTGAGCCGAGATCGCGCCACTGCACTCCAGCCTGGGCGACAGAGCGAGATTCTGTCTCAAAACAAAACAAAACAGAACAGCTATCGGAGCCAAGTATTCCATCACTGGAGAGGTAATCACCAACTCTCACTCCATTCCCTGAAATTAAAGTAGAGTACGTGGAGGCTGAGCTCAGCGGGGAAAAGAATTATTCTTAACCAAGGGCTTCAACTAGGTGGAATCTCACCATCTTTCTAACCAAGTATCAAGTTAAGGATAAAATGTCACTAGAGTACAGCTTCCAGGGGACTGTTCTCTGTTACTGTTTTGTTTTTTTCCATCCATGCCTTTCAACAGAAGAGGCTGGAACATTCTTTGCATCTTTTGGAATGTTAGTTATTAAAACACTGCTTTGGAGCTCCCAATTCACA
Organism: Papio anubis; assembly: GCF_008728515.1. Taxonomy (NCBI): domain Eukaryota; kingdom Metazoa; phylum Chordata; class Mammalia; order Primates; family Cercopithecidae; genus Papio; species Papio anubis. The sequence goes on from NC_044978.1 coordinate 7,063,411, forward strand.
GAGCCCTAAACACTGTGGTTGAGGAGAAGAGTCACCTGGGGACCAGGAAAAGGAACAGAGAACAATGGACATTATGCAGTAGCTTGGTTACCTTGCCTTTTCCCTGAATGATAATAATCTTGCATTTGTTTCAGGAAAAATGGACAGCAAAATCATTCTATCAGCACTCATACATTTTTCAATCAATCTAATCTATGGGGATCACGGTTTTTTTTTTTTGGCAACAGATATCTATGTACTCACTGTCACTTATGAACCTGTGCTCTGGCACAGACTTGTGTTCACGCTCAGCATTTCTTACCTCCTTCATTGTCCTTGCTATCTGTGCAGAGAGTCTCCATGGCTACATCACAGCCCGCTCCTCTCCATCCAGGCTGGCACACACAATGCCAGCCATTTTGGTCCAGGGTACATCTTCCGTTGCTGTTGCACAGACCAGGACAACCCTCTGTTGAGACAAAGAAGGAAAACACCAGTGATTTGAGTATTGAGTTTTTGTACCTAAAATAAACAGATAAGGGACACTTAGTGGGAACAGGCCTTTATAAACAGCACAAATACTGTAATTGCACATGGATAGAAACAGCAACATTATCTATGGAATCTAATTCTTATCCAAGTGGCATCTTTGATTGGCCTGACCCTTGAGACACCACTTACCTGTGCAGGACAGAAATATATGCAACGATCCACTAAATAGTTGCAGGCCAGACAAAATTAACTTACATTTTTTCCCTTTAGCAAAGCAACAAGGTATATTGTGTGGTGTGGAAAAGCATCTCAACAAAATAATTTCAGAATCCCTTGTCTAGATTTGTAATCTGTTTTAAACATTACTGGTCATTTATCAGGACATGCCTTCTTAAAACACCTTGTTGCTTAAAAAAATTCCCTCAAACTCCAAAAGCATGAAAGTGGGTATAAGGATATGAATGATGTTAAAAAGAGAACATTAATTTTATCTGGCCTCAGAGTTGCCGTATATTCATGTGAAATTACAGTGCATTAAATAATTGCACAAAGTATAGGCCAGTATTAATGACTATACTTTATGCCAAGAGTACATTCCTTGTCACAGAATAAGCAAAGCCCAGGAAATAGTGAAGCAGCTTAGCATCTATTCTAACAAACATTAGGATTCAGGCTGCATACGGATGGGACAGGACCGACAGGATTTCCAACTAAATGTAATAGCTGTGCATATTGGATTACTTAGGACGGACAAAATGAAATACCATAAGGACCACAATAAAACATTGATAGACTGAACAAAAACACGGTAGTGACGTGCTTCAAGACAGATAGCGAAGAGTGATGTTTTGTGACAATCTCCCTAAGGCTTTTATGCTGTTACCTTTATATCCTATCTTGTCTGCTTTTATGGGCAAGGAGGGAAAATTTGGGAAACAATTAAAATAATTTAATATATCCAAAATCTATAATTGTTTCAGTCTAACATGACATTTTAAAAAAACAATTTTTGCCACTTCCTACTGATGATATCTGGCATGCAGCCAACGTGATCTGTTTATGAGGATGACACTTGGGTAGATTCTGGTGTCCTTGTTTATGAGTGTGATATGACACTGACAGAAGCGAGGAGAGAAATGCTCTAACATTCGAAGAATAACTGGCTATTCATCAGATCTCTGTGGACAGAGCTATTTATAATTTGGTATAAAACATATTAATAAAAACACTTGCTACAGCAATTGGGGTTTGTTTTACAGCTTCTTATCATTTGAATGCTACTATTGTTCCAGTGACAAAATTTAAGGGAACAATCTGTTTTTAAAGATGTTTATTTTAGGTCTGTGTTAGAAGAATTATTCATATATTGGTGTCCCCTCCTCCACTGTGGAACGTGAAAAGAAAATATCGTAAAGAGACATTCTGTCTCTTAAGATCAGAGTTCACAGAAAGAAGACTATTTTGGCTGTCTCTCATGGAAGAGTACAATGAAATAACACTTACGGATACCATCAGGTCAGGAAGAGATTAATTTTGCTGCTTCTTTTCGTTCAGACAATTACCGTCTGTATTTATGGATTATTCAATAAATAAAAGGTGAATCTTCTTGATGGATGTGTTTTTTTGTTTTTTTTTTAATGAAAACGCAAGGTTGAATTGCCCCACTGACAAGGAGGTGCGGCAGCTGACTGACTGCACGTAAGATTTGGTATATGAAAGCCTGGATATTGCCATGAATATTTTCATATTCTAATGAAAAGCACAAACAAGGAATAGAAAGTAGGTAATCTGAGGAGAAAGGGAAGGGGAATTTCCTCTTCTGAAAAAACTTTTTCCATCTATTTCTACGGTAACTGAAGATGTGAGAATCTGCTGTTTTCTGCTGAACAAGGTTATCAGTTCTTTTTTTATAGAATGTACAGTATTTATAGTTTTTAAAAAATAACAAGACATAAATTATGATATCACATATATTTTGAAACATTTAGGAAAAAACCAAAGAAGTTTCCGTATGAAATAAATGAGATTTCTCTCAACAAGTTAACCAGAATCTTCTTTAGATTGACAATTTCTTATTCTGTGATAAGAGTATTTGTGATTCTTTAGTTTAGAATTTAAAGCTCATTAAGCTGAATTGTCAACAATGAAGATCTTAAAGCAAAAAGAAAGAAAGAAAGAAAGAAAGATAGAAAAAAAACCCCAAAACCAAAAAACAGCAAATATACCGTTATCTTCAGTTTCTGGTTCTAGAGAAAACGCTTTTACAAAGGAATGAAATCTGTCATAACCCAAAATTATAAAAATGAGACACAGACATTTAAGTCTCAATACTTTAAATCCAAAGCATTTTACATAATTTAAGTCTGATTTGTAATTTACAAAAATATGCATGGAAAACAGTCTATTGTCAAACCTAGTGATACACGGTTATATATAGATATACATGTAGATATGTCAACAAAGAGCAGTATACAGTACCTTTAACTATCTTATCCAAATAGTGAGCTTGGGAAATTAAAAAGGAAAAAAGAACAGACAGACATTTCAGAAGTGTCACATGGGACAAGAAAATTTTCAGAATTTACATGCAAATTGAGTAGCTGCAGCTGACATAAGACTCACATCACACGACAGAGATGCACTTCATATCTCCTAAAAATGCAGTCTATTCACGTTTTTAGCAAATGCAGTCATGATTCCAGGAAATACTCAGCATTTTCAACTAACTGAACTAACACCACTTTTCACAGATCCTTTGGAATGCACTCTACTCTCGTCATTTTCAACATTCTCCTTGATAATAGCTGAGCAGGACAAATGGAATCAATTCTTTATTCTTAAAGAACTTTGGAAATTTACAACTATGAGATCTACAAATAACGAAACTTTAAAAGTTAATAAATAAGCAAAAAGAAGAAAGAAATTGAGACTCTTGAGCAAATGTAATATATTGACGTTATATTTGCAAAAGGCACATATAAGTTCTTTAGAAAATGATTACCCAGTATCTCTTGACTGCAAGTCAGATAGACAATGATTTATCACATATATAGCCCATTAGGAAACAGGGACTACTGTAAGATCCTGTTTATTTTCAGAAACCTACCGGAATAGGCTCTTTTTTCTCACAAAAGGTGTGTAGGAACAGTCAGGACTAAGACTGTATCTTTTTCTGTACCTGTACCTGCCCCTGTCCACTTGTTTCATGAGGCTACAATTCGGCTATACCTTTCCCCTTGAACTGAGACATAAATGCCTCCCTCATTGTAGAGACCTAATATATTCTTAATAAGCCTCCAATCTCCTCGCTTTGTCAAAATTCATACATCTTTAATGATCTTAAATTGCGTTTCAAAGATGCTTATGTTGATTGGTTTTCACTACTGACATATACAAATGGTAGCAGAACTCCTAACAGAATGATGGAAACTGTAACTTTCAGTTGGGCCACTCAGGTGTGGTGGTTCTGTCATGTGTGTAAACAGAACTGTATATGGTTTTGACACATCTGTACTGTGTATATGAAAGGATTCTTCACTTTGCCACAGGATTCTATTAGAGGCGTTTGAATTGCATTTAAAATGAGCATGTTTACAGCTCATTGATAATATGATGCAAGGAAAATTACGGTGAAGAAGATATGGTGTTAGGTACTACTCTGAAATTATAATAAAAATAATTTACCTTTTAAAAAAATTATTTATTTATTTATTTATTTTTTGAGATGGAGTCTCGCTCTGTCGCCCAGGCTGGAGTGCAGTGGCGCGATCTTGGCTCACTGCAAGCTCCGCCTCCTGGGTTCCCGCCATTCTCCTGCCTCAGCCTCCTGAGTAGCTGGGACTACAGGTGCCCGCCACCATGCCTGGCTAATTTTTTGTATTTTAGTAGAGATGGGGTTTCACTGTGTTAGCCAGGATGGTCTCGAGCTCCTGACCTCATGATCTGCCTGCCTTGACCTCCCAAAGTGCTGGGATTACAAGCGTGAGCCACCACGCCCGGCAATAATTTACCTTTTAAACATTAAAATAAAAATGTATTATTGCATAACCGTCATATAATTTCTTTATAATTCCTTCTATATGCTATATACTTTACATGCCATATAAACTAGTGGAGCTCTGTAATAGCTCTATTGATGATTCGAACATAAAGAAAGTGCCATCAAAACTTCTGGAGTCTCTGATTCTCATAGGGTACTATTTCTATGGAAATTCTTAGTTTACAAAAATTAATAACGCTGATCACTGTTAGAGAGTAAACCTTTGCTTTTACATTAGTCCTGCACAAGCAAAATAAAGAACACAACTTAATTCTGATCTGGATTAGCCGTTTTAATGGTGGACAAAATTATTTCTAATCAGCCAATCAGATTATTTTTGCCAAGAGACTCAATTATGCAAAACCTGTAGACTGATTTACAGGTAAAGGTAGGTCTTTGGGTCACCAGAACATCAGAGGTAGAACTCAAAGTAGAGAATACATTTGAAATATACAGCCAGTCAAAAGTAACATGATACTTTAAATATTTGCAACACTTAACACAAGTTTTGCAAAAAACTAAAAGCCAACCATAAGAAAAAATATCTGTACTGAGAAAGATACCAAGATTTTTCATTTGCATTTTATATCACAGAGAATTGTGAGGCTGAGAGCTTAAAACTAAGAGACAAAGAGGGAAAAACAACAAGGACTATTTTGACATGGAAGAAAATCTTTCTGATAATACCACAAAAACCTGGTTCTACATAATGAAGGAGTTAAAAGGATACGTCAATACATGAGGTTCAAATAATTATTAAAAGTAATAATTGCAACAATATAAACATCATTACATAAACCACAACAGGAAATAATAAAAAAATGCAGACATGTTGGAAGAAGCCATTAGAAATGATAATCATAAAAATAATACAGTATATTTAAAAATTAATGTACCTAACAATTGCTGAAATGCATATGAGGTTGTAAAAAATTACTTTGAAAACGAGTATGTTCTGACACTAGAGAAAAGTCATTCTTCGATCTACTAAGAAGTTGAAACTTGATTTATAGAATAAAATTCTTATAAAAATGGGTGCTAGACGTATAAAGGGGGTCCATTAAAAAACTATTTTCTGGAGCTGGATAAGGTGGGTCACATTTGTAATCTCTGCACTTTGGGAGGCTGAGGCAGGAGGATCACTTGAGGTCAGGAGTTCGAGAGCAGTCTGGTCAACATGGTGAAACTCCAACTCTACTAAAAACACAAAAATTAGCAGGGTGTGGTGGTGCATGCCTGTGGTTCCAGCTACTTGGGAGGCTGAGGCAGGAGAATTGCTTGAACTCGTTAGGCAGAGGTTGCAGTGAGGTGAGATTGTACCGCTGCACTCCAGCCTGGGTGACAAAGTGAGACTCTGTCCCAAAATAAAAGAAAACCACAAAAATCAAAAAAACCTCCACTACTTTCTAGTAAAATGCTGCAGTCATAAAATACCTTCCCTGGAGTTTCGATTATTTATCTTGGAAGAAGACCCACGTGGGACACACGGCATGAGTAGTACCATATTTCCTGTGAGATGGCAAGTCTTAATCTTTTTTGGGTCTCAGATCTTTGAGTAAACTGGTGAAAGTTTTGGGTTCTCTTCCCAGAAAAATTCACATATGCTCACAAACACAAAATGCCGCCTTTGATTTCAGCTCTTCCATGAGCCCTGGCTCTGTAATGTACAGATTATGAACACCTGGCTGATGTATTAATGATTCCTAAATTTCTAGCTCTGGCCCAGCTCTCTCTCTCCTAGCTCTGACCAGGTTCAGAATGATCCAGGGTGACACACATGAAGCGCTTTGCCGCTAGCCTTGCTCACTGTAGGTAATAGGTAATTACACTGTAGGCAAAGGAGGTAATAATAAAGGCTTCCTTTGTACCAAATACTGTTCTAAGTGCTTATATTATTCTCTCATTTCCTCTTCACCACAACCCTGTGATGTAGTAACAGTTGAGACAGTAAATATAGATGAGGGAACAGAGGAAAGGAATGATTATCTTGGGCAAGGTAACGCCTTGGTAACCTAGGCTGACTGGTTCCAGAGCTCGCTCTAAACCACTCTGCCACAATGCCGTCTCTTGGAGATTTAGAAAAAAAGAAAGGTTTTGTTTTTGTTTTTTTTTCCCCAGTAGAAAAAAATTGATGAAAGGAGCTCAGAACCAGACACTTCGTTCTCCAAAGCCACAAGGCAGTTCCACCTTCTTTTACATGTCTTCTACATGGATTCTGTAGGAAAGCACAAGGTAGATCTATAGATTACTTTAAATGCCAAGGCTAATTCTTGGCCTTAACTGTCTTTCAAAATGCATTCGGATACACAGCCATCCCTGGAACATAACAAATGAAGCAACCATTCAGGTTTCAAGCCTATGACCCGCGGGTCCTCGGTCTGCTTGCTGCTATAGGTAGGCAAAGACTCGTGGAAGTTTCGAATGTGAAAGAAAAATGTGGCGCACCGAAAATATTTGTATTATATATTTAGTCCATAAATTTTCAGTATCAATAAAGCAAATGACTACTGCTGTATTCTTTTCACACATCCTCCCTCTAGGTGCCTCCTTTTAAGAATTCCCCTTTGTATTTCGGGAAAGACTAGGACACAAGATAATTTGCTCTTTTCTGCACCCCTTAGTGATGGACCTGGACTCTCAGGCCTCTGAGGATGGGCCTTACGCACATATAGTATTGTTGTATGTTTCATTCCTCCCATATAGATCAGGAAGGAATGGCATCTTTTTTGGAATTCTGTCTTCAGGCTGTTGCCTCATCTGCTTATCTATCAACATTCTGGGCACCCCTCCATCTCTTCTGTTACCTTATTCTTCCTTTTTCCTCCCCCTTCCCCAACACCTCTCTTGGATAAAGTCTAAGAGTATGCACATCAGAGTACCTGTAACAGGAAAACAACAATCAAGAACTAGCTGTGATGAATTCACTTCTACTAACAGATGCCATGAAAATACAAGACTTTAATGAACTTTCTAGGCATAGGTGACTTAATGTGTAAATTGTCCTCATTAGAAATGTAAATTCTAGGCCATGTAAATCACTGCATTCCCACTGCCTGGCTCACAGCAGGCTCTTTTTTTGTGTTTTTGGATACAGGGTTACCCAGGCTGGAATGCACGGGCACAATCACAGCTTGGCTCACTGTAGCCTCACCTTCCCGGGCTTGGGTGATCCCCCCACCTCAGCCTCCCAAGTAGCTGAGACTACAGGCGCACCCCAACCACACCCGGCTAATTTTTCTATTTTTTGTAGAGACGGGGTTTCACCATGTTGCTGAGGCTGGTCTTGAACTCCTGACCTAAAGTGATCTGACTGCCTCGGCCTCCCAACCTGCTAGGATTACAGGCATGAGTCAGTGTGCCTGGTCAAAGCAGCGTCTTAACATCTGTTATATAAAATGATCAAATGTACTTTTGGTGGCCTTAGTATATCCTCTATGTGTTTACAGCTTTTGAAGAAATTCTATAAGTAATATAGAGACCATTTTTTGAGAAAGAAGCAAAAGTGGGCAAAACCTCATTTATACCATCCTCCCCCTCTCCTTCACCCATCTGTTCCTCTCCCCTCCCATGTATTCTAACTATGGACAGTAGTATTCACAATAACTACCATTTATTATGTGCTGAAAATTGCTAAGCATTTAATGTGAATTAACACGTTTAATTTTCACCACCCTGTGGGGTAACAGGTACATTATTATCTTCCCCTATTTCACAAATGAGGCAACTGAGACACAAGAAATTAGATAACTTTCCTAAGATCAAAATGCTAGCAGTGGCAAAGAGAAAGTTCCAACCAGGTAGTCTGACACCAAAATCCATATTCTAAATAAATGTTATAGTTACAACTCAGAAGAACCAGAACTGTGTACCTGTGTAAGGTGGACTGGAAGCATCATCTGTTTATAGATTGGTCAAGGAATTTACTGGAATAAAAAAATCAGACTAAACAACATGGAAATCATTAGTTCCAACACTGACAGTTAAAGGAAATGAGATAAAAACCCGAATGAATTTAAAATACTTATATAATTACACAGCTTCATAAATGAGAGCACCTTATATAAACTAAAGAAAGCTTTAATGCTGTCATCTGTTCTAAAAAATCCAAAGTTTGGAAAACCAGTGGGTAAGAGAGTAGAACTAGGGATAAAACCAGGAAAAATAAAAACAAGTAAGTTTGAAAAAAACAGAAACCAAAAAGCCCCAAAGAACAGAAGCAGTTGAGTGGATGTACAAATGTTGGACGAGAAATATCTGCTGAGTACTAGTTCCCAAGAAGGCTGCTCATTTAAAAATGAGGTCTAAGGAGTATATGTGCCTGTCTGGCTGAGACATGGAATAAGATTAATTCCAAGTTTGCTTCCTTTTACCATCAGGCTGACTCTCGTAAACACAGAGAAGTAACAAAGGCAAACCAAGTTGGTTATATAGACATCAGGTAGCTCACAAAGGAAGATCAAATCTGTTTCACTGTGTATAAGCAGTTGTTGATATGTATGGCTATGAACTACTCACATTGTTTCTGCTGTCAACAATGGGCTTGGGGGGAGCATATTAAACAGTACCGTATAATATTTTCACCGGGCTACTGGCTTGAATCCTCGGTACAGTGTAGACATCAGATGCGTACATCATAAAATATAGACATATTCTTCACTATGACAATTACTGTGAAGTCCTTGGAGTAGAGGGCAGATTTTTAGTTAGCATTGAGCATTTCATAATACTTCTGAACACGGACTTAAAAAATGACTCACATCAGTATCTCATTAAAGTTGTAAGTAGGTATCATTCTTAGATTAGTCAAGTACCAATTCCTGCAGGATGACAGAAAAGCTACAGTCTGCAAATAAGTACATATTAAATCCACTTATTCCAACCAGCAACTGTTTAAATCAGCATGCAAGCTGCATACCCATTGATTTGATGTTCCTTAATTGGTGTTCATTGCACTGTTTTATTACTGATTACCATATCATAAAGGATTATGACAGTGATATAAGTTTAAACACCATAAAACAATGTCATATTCTTAAGAGTTTACTCAAGACTCCTTAAAATATGTTCTCTTTTGCCACAGAATTATCAGATTATGGGCAAGCTCAAAAAAAATTATTTCCTATTTAGGAAAGTCAATTAATTTGCATTTTACCAACTAGGAAGTGAGGTGGTGTCAGCAAAAAATAAAAGTATTTTTTTGTATGTGTGTTTGTGTGTGTGTGTGTGCACACGTGATTTAAAGGGATTTGCTCCCCTACAATTGGTAATACTTTTTCAAAAATTTGCTTCACATAAATTGTTTTTGAAAGTTTGCATATTTTATTCTTTTTATTCTTTTTACAGTTTGGAAACTTGGTGTAAAAATTATCTGAATAAATACACTGCCTCTTACATGCACCTACCCAAGCAGAATACCACACTTCAATTTGGAGCAGTATTTATACCAAGGCATTCCAAACGAGTGAAGTAATATTTTTTCCTGATTTAAGTCAGCCCAGAAAAATCCAGATTCTATGGAAAAGGTACTTTGAGATAAATCACATTTTATAAAGTCAGCACTGCTGAAAGAGTGCCTTTATAAGCTGCAGAGCTTTGTAGAGATGACTGGTAGAACAGAATTTGGTATTTTCCTTCAATTGAGATTTCATGCCTGACTATGGACTACATACACATAATGGAAGTAACAGTGGAACACTCAAAGTCCAGACGGCTGGCTCACTGATGTTGGGATGTGCACAGCCTATGCAAAGAGATGCCTTGTGTGCTGTGTGATGTGTCAGTTTTGTGGTAGCCTTTGCATGTGGGATGATTTCATTCACTGAACCACAAACATACACATGTTAGTAACGCATCTCCTTTATTTTTTATTCCTTGTGTGAGTTTATTGAATGACACAAGCAAAAAACACATTTTAGGATTTCCTAGATTAAAAAAATCAGGTATATTTTAGTATTCTGATTTGGTAATGAAAGTAGTCAGAGACAGCTCTTAACATTAATTAAAAAAACTATAATACAACTATACTAGGTGAATATTTGGCTATTTAAGGTTTTGGAAAAATGAAGTTGGTTATAACAATGATTAGAGTGGTGTCTGGATAGTGTTAACAAATCCAATCACAGGAAGCCATAACAATGATCTACAGATTTGGGCAATATCAATGGGTATAATTTTTGGCCTACAATTGCCACTTTTGTCTATTCACAAGATTTAATATTTAAGAAAAACTTATAGACTAAAACTTTAAAGTATGAAAAATATAATGGGTCTTTCTCATGTCAGTTTTCTTGACCATATCTGGAAAATAATAAACAAGACTGAACAATCCTTTTAACTTACCTAGGATACATTATAATTTATTTTATGAAAATAGTAAACAAATGGCTGTTCTCAAAGGTGATTTATACAGAAAGTAATTTTTCTTTATTTGTAGGTGAGAGTATGCAAGGATGTTTACTACTTGTATACACTTTTCTCAGTCTTTTCTCATGAGCTGATGCTGGTGACACAAATAATCTACCCACTTTCTGTAAGTGTTTTCCATTGGCCAATGTCTACATAGATTCCAGCCTACTAATTTCCAATGACAGAAAAACGGGACATTAGGCCGGGTGCGGTGGTCAAGCCTGTAATCCCAGTACTTTGGGAGGCCGAGATGGGTGGATCATGTGGTCAGGAGATCGAGATCATCCTGGCTAACATGGTGAAACCCCGTCTCTACTAAAAAATACAAAAAAAACTAGCCGGGCATGGTGGCGGGCGCCTGTAGTCCCAGCTACTCAGGAGGCTGAGGCAGGAGAATGGCGTCAACGTGGGAGGCGGAGCTTGCAGTGAGCTGAGATCCGGCCACTGCACTCCAGCCTGGGCGACAGAACAAGACTCCGTCTCAAAAAAAAAAAAAAAAAAAGGGACATTAATTTGAATTTTGAAAGGAGGTGGGCAGAGTGTTCAACAGCTCATAATGTTCTTAAATTTTCCATAGCATAAACTGATTTTCCTCAAACTATTTTTTACTGTTTTAATTGTTGTTTTTTATTTTGGCAAACTACAAGTTCTGTTATCAGCTATCATTTAAAATTTCCTGGATTAAAAAAAAGTGGTACTTTATTAAGACATCACTGGCATTATTGTTTTTGCATCTGTTTCTATGACAATTCAATCTTTTGTGACAGGAACATAGATACTAATTTATTTTCATTACATAAAAATTAATTTTCATCTATTCCACTATACACATACACACAAGAACAATTAAAAAATAATTCAGGAGGCAGGACAGTCTATCTAGGGCTTAAGAGCGTAGGCTTGGGCCAGGTGCGGTGGCTCACGCCTGTAATCCCAGCACTTTGGGAGGTTGAGGCGGGTGGATCACGAGGTCAGGAGATTGAGACCATCCTGGCGAACACGGTGAAACCCCGTCTCTACTAAAAAATACAAAAAATTAGCCGGGCGTGGTGGCGGCACCTGTAGTCCCAGCTACTCGGGAGGCTGAGGCAGGAGAATGGCGTGAACCTGGAAGGCGGAGCTTGCAGTGAGCCGAGATCCCACCACTGCACTCCAGCCTGGGCGACAGAGCGAGACTCGTCTCAAGAAGAAAAAAAAAAAAAAAAAAAAGAGTGCGGGCTTGGAAATTGCTCACATGGGTCTGGAGTCTGATTTTGTTGCTTACTAGCTGTGCATCCACAGAAAAGTTACATAACCTTTCGGAGCCTCAGTTAAATCTTCAGTGGAGATTTTACTAGTTTCTAGCTGAGAATTAAATAACATAATTAATGTAGAACAGTTTGCATTGTGCCTTAGCAAATAGTAAACGCTCAATAAATATTAAATATTATCGATTCATCTTATTAATAGGGATAGTTTAAAAAGGACAAACTCATGAGGCAACTGGTATTTTTTTAAGCGACTATGAAGAAGAAAAAGTCTGACTTTGAGGAAAGAAATGTGCGATTGGCAATGATTTGGTTTCATAAGCCCCAGGGTCCATTCTGCCCCATAGCGGCAGGATAAGCCCCTTTACTCTGCCTCCCTAAGCTATCCTCCTTTTGCTGAGACCTTTCTTTATATGAACTGGCTTGTTCCCAGAGCAGGGACAACTCCATTTCACAGTCAGGAAGTTTTCTTCTTCCTGGTCTCTCATAAACCGTCTGCTGGTTAGATGCACAATTCCTGGTCAACATGGAGTTCAGCTTTTTGGAATAAAGAACACATCACAATTTGCCCTTATATATTTTCTGCTCCCTCACTAGTAATTTTATTTGAGCAAGATAAATTAATGTTTTCTTGAAAAGTGTCGGTACTCACACAAATATTCACATACTGCACTCACAAATTCAGAAATACAAGCCATGGATTTACAATAACTATTTGGAAACTAAAATATCATATTTTACATGCATATCCCTATCCTTACATTGTGAATTTGCTGCAGATTTTTCATTCTGAAATACACTGAGCAGACAGGATATATATTGCTAACTTTTCATAGCAGAATGGTATAAGTTTATGTGTCACCATTCTTAAATACAGGAGGAAGCCCACCCTTCGCGGAGACAATCCCTTCCCGTAGCTGTGGGTGGCACACAAACCTGTAGTCATAATTGCATATCTAGACTTTTACTATGTGGTTTGTCCCTACAGTGGTCACAATTCAGAGGACAATGCTTTTAGGGGCAGGAAAGAGTCAGAGTAAGTGAAATAGCCACCTAGTTTCCTCTCTGCATTTTATGGCAGCTATATGGTGATTTTTTCCTTATGTATACCAATGTACTGCAGTGGATTACTCATATACATAACAATCACTACTGGGGACTCATCTTAAAAGTCAAGAGTCACACTGGCTCACGCCTGTAATTTGAGACTCTGTCTCAAAAAAAAAAAAAAAAAGTCAAGAGTTGGACTGTATGTGAAAAGTATTATTTAACACCTTATTGTTCAGATGGGGACTAATGAATGAATACCTTATGTCATTAATTCACAATTAGATTGCTTATGTGTAGCCACATGCTTTCTATGGACACATATGTAAATATTAATTTTGGACAGAATGGTAATCATTCAGCACCGTAACAATGAAGCAGCTGTAACCTGTCTGGTGGGCTAAGCGATGGAGCTGCAGGCGAGCTCCACAGGCAGATGGCTTTACCCACCCATGCTTAAAGTTAAAGACTTTTCTAAAAAGAGGTGTTGACAAATCAGAACAACTAGGCATAGTTTTGATGCAAATTGACCAATTTGCAATGTAGATTACCCTAAAAACTAATTTAGTATATAAGAAAAATTAAGCTCTGTTGTTAAAGGAAGACATTATATCACATTTAGATATAGTAGATTCCCCACCAACATAATTATTTACTAATTTCATTCAACCAACAGAGTTTAATGGAAAAGCAGCTGGCAAAGTATTCACATTTATGGACCTCCTCTGACTGCTCCTTAATTTATCCAAGGCACATGCCTGTTAAATCCCAGAAATGATAGTCATATTTCAGACAGCTGGTTTCCAGCTTCATTAAAGGGGCATTCAAAAAAGAGAGGGTCACTGAACTTATGAAGAGCAACAGACAAAAATTGGCTCCAGTCACACCCTCATCTGCAAATACGTTAAATATAAAGGCTGCAGGAAGGCCGTGCCTCTGTACGGACAGACACCATAACCAAACTTGCACTTTAAAATAGGGAGGTGGAAGAGGAACTGTTTTAAGATGAAAAGAGGCTATTTTCAACTTGTCATATTCAAGAAATGGCAAAGATAAATTCAGCCATTGAAAGGATACCAACATACCATGTGCGAAGGGATAATCATACTTCTTCAAATTGTGGGCTTAATTTCTCTACCCTTACATTAAACTCAATGAAAAGTCCCCAACATTTCATTTACTCCATGAGGTAATAAGGATCTCAGCATATAAGGAAAATTACTTCAAATCCTCATGAACACCTCACTAGCTGCCTTTCACTCCCCAGTTACCTGGCTTACTTTCGGGAAGAATGTGGCATCCTTATAATCTGGAACTTGAGATAATCTTTCTCTTCCTTGCTGATATCGTGAAATACCTGACAACATATTATTTTGCACCTGGTTTCACTCTCAAATGCCTTGGATCTAAACTTTTCAATAAAAGGCTTCTGATGAACTTGGCAAGCAGAAGAAGGAGCATTTTCCATCTTTATTTCTGGTTAAATTGTATATCCAGTCAATTGAGCTTTAAAACCTCCAATATACTAGGTTTTGGTGGTAATTAAGATTGTAGATGGTTTTCAAAAGATACAAATTAATGAGGTGTTCCAAATGGAAAAAAGATACTCTAGTATATTAGTAAAGGAACACAATGTCAAGTTTCTAATGAAATAGTATAGTACAAATTTGACATATGACTTACTTGGCTTTTATTCAGATACTACGTCTCTCAATAAACTTTTTAAAAAACAACTTATATTCGTTTAAGATGGGACATGTGGTTTCAGAAAGAAAAATGGAAACCACAGGCATGAATACATGAATATATTCGTATTTTAAGTTTCTGGCCTGGCCTATAACTGTAATTAAAATTAATGGATTCAAAAATTTCCTTGAGATAACAATTATGATTTATAAGTTGTTTCCCTAAGACACAGAGCCACTACACAGTAAACTATTTTGAGACTTAAAAGAACTAGTTAGCAAACCACTAAGTTCACGGTGGGAAACAAACGCAAGGTACGGGGAAAGGAAGGAATCGGGTGTGCCAAGCCTAAAGAAATCAGGCAGATTTCAATGACATCTAACTCATCAAAAAACAATACAAATCCTCACAGTGTCTTACGTATTGCTCCGAGTCGAGAAAAATCACAACGGGTTTAACTCTCCATTCTTTCTGGAGCAGCTGCTTCTAATGCCAGTGGGCCTGCCTGCCAGTGGGCCCTCCAGGAGAAAGCTTCATTTGTCAGGAGCTATTGGGACTCAAGTTAGACCACAGGAGGCAGACTGGAAAGAAATTCCTGCACAAGCAAACACCACAGTATAGAATTCATTTATCATATGACCCTAAACAAGCGTGTGAAGCGTATTTCTTTGAAAGAACTCTAAATTCTCATCCTCATAGGCTACGTGTAAATTACTTCAGTGGGAAACGTATGTTAAATCCAGATGTATTCACCCACAAAGCAGTTATTTCCATTCAGAATTGAGTCTCAGAAGGCCTAAAAAATGCTCCTTTTCTAAAGTATGGAAAAAAAAAAAACATCTAACGTTTCCCAAAACAACACACCTGTCCTAGAAATTTACCTCTCAGTAGCACTGGCACTGCCATCTGATATGAAACCACGCAGCGTTAGCTGATGACTATGCTGTTGTCTCTCTTTCTTGTGAGGATAAATTATGGCATGAAGGACAGGGTGGAGAAAAAGGGAACTCAAGGCCTGATGTCAATAGTGAGAGCTGTTTATCCCTACACTTGCTCCCACTCTTAAGGACAGAAACCGAGGCCTTGGGAAATTATTTAGAGGAAAATAAATCACCAGCACAATTGGAGATTACGTATGCACATGGCCCTCGGGACTACGACTTTTCCTGACAGTTACACGGCAAGTCAGGTGTAGAAGTCAGTGCGGAGTCTCATCCACTTCTTTGAGGATGTAATCGGTAATCTGAGTTGCAGATGTAATTCTAACCGGACTTTTGGAGACACCGTATGACTCGCCCAGGAAGGCGAAGGAGATAAGGAAGGAGGGACGCTACAAGGTTAAATTTGTAACACACTTCACAAGAAGTTGGTAGAAGAGTCCAAATTAGTAACACCTTTGAGGCTCTATAGTATACAGACTGTAACAGTAGAAATTGAATTACTTGATAAAACCTTGGCGTGCAGTATTTAAGGCTAAACTATGATAGAAACACAGAGTCAAACTTACTAAAGTTTCCAATTTAGGTCACTAAATTTGTTTTTGTTGGTTGATTACTCTCTCACTCAACAGGCTGTGGAACACTGAGCGAAAGACAAATTTGGCTCAAAGTGCAGATCTGCCATTGCTCTCAGTGCTGGCTGCAAGGAAGCAGAACCCCAAGCTCCATGTCCTTTTCTTGATGAAATTGGTATATGCAAAGAAAAGCAAATACGAAAGAATGATTTGAAGGACAGACAGATTGCAACATCAGAATAAACCTTATCTTTGTAGTAGTTTAAAAAATATTGAAATAGTAGAGAACACTGACAACCCAACAAAACAGGGCCTCCACCTTTTAGAAAGGTCACAGAAACCAGGCATGCATTTGTAGATAAGAGATTAAGTGACCTCTTCTTTTAAAAATTACAAGACTGAGGCCGGGCGCGGTGGCTCACGCCTGTAATCCCAGCACTTTGGGAGGCCGAGACGGGCGGATCACGAGGTCAGGAGATCGAGACCATCCTGGCTAACACGGGGAAACCCCATCTCTACTAAAAAATACAAAAAACTAGCCAGGCGAGGTGGCGGGCACCTGTAGTCCCAACTACTTGGGAGGCTGAGGCAGGAGAATGGCGTAAACCCGGGAGGCGGAGCTTGCAGTGAGCTGAGATCCGGCCACTGCACTCCAGCCTGGGTGACAGAGCGAGACCGGCCTCAAAAAAAATACAAGACTGAGGGGATTACAGAGGCTAAAGACTATATAAAACTGTTAACTGAAGAAACTAGACTAAAATGAGAAAAACAGTATTGAAAGGCCCCCAAAGGATACTGTTATCTCAATGGAAGAAACAGACACCTAAATCAGCCCGGTTCTCAGAACATGGGCAATACTCCTGAGTTCTGAAGGGGCTTTCCATGACTCACTCAAGGATCTCTGTCCCCGCTGTCCATCAAATTTCTTATTACTGAGAATCACTGGGACTTGCAGAGCAGGAGGGACCTCAAGAAGTTCTCGTTCTGCAAGCTTCACAGGAGGTTTTTCAGCCTGTCAGTTTAGGAGACTTTCCCCTGGATTTCCAGGGCCAATCAAGTCAGTTTAGGAGAATCTCCCCCTCAACTCCATGCCTGCCGCCTCCTTGGTGACCCACTCTCCACTGTGAATGACAGATCATGAGGCATCTATGTCCAGACTATTCATGTGTCAGGAAGTAGAAGGGATTAGTTCTCCTTGTATCCAGCATGCAATCCTGTTTTTCTGGAGGAATTAACCGAGGCTAATTCCTCTGCCTAGAGACAAGATTTAGCAGGGAGGAATTAGTCACAGTCAGTTTGTTATGAATTTCAGCCCAGAGACTAGCAACAACAACAAGAAGACACATCTATAGGGTGTTTACTGCATGCCAGGCACTGTGCCAAGTGCTCTTCCACATGACCTGGACCATTTAATACCCTCAGGAACTCTACAAGGTAGTTATTATTTTCATTCCCACTTTATAGATGAGGAAACTGAGGCACAGCAGGCTTAAAGTAACTTCCCAAGATCATACAGACATGAAGTGACAGAGCTGGAACCAGGGGGAAATCCAGGGTTTATGGGTCTGAAATTTACTAATGTGGGAGGCCCTCTTTAAGAAAAAGAATATCAAAATATAAATATGAAATTGGTATAAAAGGATGTAGAATGAGAAAAACCACAACAAAACATTATTTTTCAGTTATACCACAAATATCAGAGAAGCCATACACATTTTTTTTTTTTTTTTTTGAGACAGAGTCTTGCTCTGTCACCAGGCTGGAGTGCAGTGGGGCAAACTCAGTTCACTGCAATCTCTGACTCCCTGGTTCAAGCTATTCTCCTGCCTCAGCCTCCTGAGTAGCTGGGATAACAGGCATGCACCACCATGCCCAGCTAATTTTTGTATTTTTAGTAGAGATGGGGTTTCACCACATTAGCCAAGATGGTCCTGATCTCCTGACCTCATGATCTACCCGCCTTGGCCTCCCAAAGTGCTGGGATTACAGGCATGAGCAACTGTGCCTGGCCCCATATACATTTTTTTATTCAGTGCTTGCTATGCCTCTAATGAATATTTCTCCTATATTTTTGGGCTATAATTACTCTTTAATTGCCTCTTTATATGACAATGATTTTTGTAATATTTTCTATAGAGAGATACAAAGATAATTCAGTCTATATTCTGTGCGATAGTTTACTTTTCATTATTGATAAAACTATCAGTAGTAGTCCAAT
Organism: Papio anubis; assembly: GCF_008728515.1. Taxonomy (NCBI): domain Eukaryota; kingdom Metazoa; phylum Chordata; class Mammalia; order Primates; family Cercopithecidae; genus Papio; species Papio anubis. Next base: position 7,082,037 of record NC_044978.1, read on the forward strand.
TGACTTCAAAATTTGTTATTAGTAATATCATGTAAATTTGTGCCATTATTGTCAAGTTTGGAAATGCTTTTTTTTTAATTGTGTAATAAACTGATCTTAAATATGCTGAGTTGATAATACTCATTAACTATTTTGTTGTGATGTCCACACAGTAGAATATTTTGAGTTTTATGTTAATTTTGCAATGTCAGTATTTCATGTCACATAAACAAGACTTTCTGGTGCACTCATGTGATTCAGTGATACTCTGGGATGCGTAACACATGTGATTTCACACACCGTTGAACTTCATATTTGCAGTACTGCTACGGAGTTATACCCTACAAATACAGGAATTCAGACAAATACTCAAAGGAGAAATACTCATCTAAAAGGAAAAGCTATGGCATGTTTATAATTATATAAACTCTATTATCAAGTACACTCCTGGTAGGAGAAAACTTCCGCTTTAATTAGGCATTTTAGGTATTTGGTGACGTGAGGAATTTTCCAGACCAGCTTCTATTTCCATACATTTCAAACCTTATTTCTCCTCCAATACCTACTTGCTTCTAGTGCAAAGCTCCACAAGACAAAGTCGTATCTTCATCTAATTACTCCCTGACCCTGTACTTTCGTGTCACTAGGTGAGTCAGTGGAAGGTAGGAAGATTCCTGGGTGGCTAGCAGTAACACCCAGAGAAGTGATTTCACACCTCATATGCACATCCCATTAAATCTAAACTCAATGTACCCCCAGATCAAATTCTTCTTATCGGAATTCTCACAACGCCCACAGCCACCCCAATGCCATCCTGCATGAGGAAAAGTGTGGTGAAAAGGAAGTTGGAGTGTGAAGAGTCAGAAGTCAGCTGATTTGCAAGTTTTATATTAACATATGACACCTGAACCCATGGTGTCCCCTTGTGGGATCTTAGGAGGGGCCAGTGCAAATGAAACCCTGACATTCATGCTTCACCAGCTTCACAGTAAACCTGTTTCTGGCAAGGTCAGGGATGCTGGTAGTTTGGCGCAGGGTTGCCTTTCGTCACCACTACCAACCACTGACTGATGTGATGCCAAATGCCTCCCAGAACAGCCATTTGTGGGCATGATGTGGTGTCCTATATCCACTGTGAATGGAAATTATCAACAAAATGTGACTTAAAATCTACAAAGACATTTTTAGAATTACATGTTGTTTTATTTTGGATACGATGCTCAATTTGGGAAACACTGCAAAAGTTTCGAAGAATACTGAGTTTTGTAATTTAAGTCAAGCATTTATCAGAGCGGTCACTTTATTTTCAAATTTGTCACCTACTTTTTAACAATTAAAATACTATTCTTTCACCATTATCTGAGATAAGAATTAGAACACCAAGCCTAAGCTTGCCCGTACCAGTAAAAGTTTTGATCTTTCTCTCTTTCCACCCCACATTGTTTCCGGAAATACCTCCCCGGCTGTGTGCATTTCATTTGCAGTTTCTAATCTTCAGCCTCCCAAAGCCCAAGAGCAGCCCTGGTGTTTAACAGACGATGCTGAGTACTGCATGTGTAAGTTTTGTCTGAGCAAACAAAGCCCGTTTTTGTGATCATTAATGATCTCGTTTCCCAATGTACTGAGAATTAGAATAAAAACAAATAGCTGGTCTTTTGTAGTTTAAAGGAATTAGGATGTCCCCTAGGCTACATTTCCATTTGAATTGCCTAAAAGTACATGAAAATCAATGTAGCTCAATAAACAACTCTGTGCTTGAGACATTACTAGAAGAAAAATACATCCATATCCTCCACCTTTCTTTCATCATCACGATTTTTTATTTTATTTTATTTTTTTTATTTTTTATTTATTTATTTATTTATTTATTTATTTATTTTATTTATTTATTTATTTAATTTATTTATTATTATTATACTTTAAGTTGTAGGGTACATGTGCATAACGTGCAGGTTTGTTACATATGTATACTTGTGCCATGTTGGTCTGCTGCACCCATCAACTCGTTAAAAAACAATGCTCGGCTGGGTACGGTGGCTCATGCTTATAATCCCAGCACCTTGGGAGGCTGAGGTGGGTGGATTGCTTGTGTCCTGGAGTGTGAGACCAGCCTGCCTGGGCAACATGAAGAAACCCCTTCTCTACAAAAATACAAAAAATTAGCCAGGTGTGGTGGCACACTCCTGTGGTCCCAGCTATTTGGGAGGCTGAGGTGGGAGGATCACTTGGGCTCAGGAGGCAGAGGCTGCAGTGAGCCATGGCTGTACCACTGTGGTCCAGCCTGGGCAACTGAGTGAGATCCTTCTCAAAAATAAGAAAATAAATGAAAATTTAAAAAAAAAAATAAAACCAACTCTCAAACCGTTAACCCAAACATAAAAATTTCTTGTTAAACAATATCCATTATGAGACTAGATTATATTTTATAATAATAAAATGGAAATGTCATTAACTCTTTAAAGTAAATTTCCTGGACAGTTGTTTTGTTCTGTTGTTCTTGTTTTTGAATGTTGGCACCCAAAACATTTTCTGGGTTGTACTTTGTCTCATTTATACTTAATAACAAAATTAAAACTTGAATTTATTGAACATCATTTGCTAAATGCTTTACATTCTAGTATTCCATTTGATTCTAATAATCCCATGAAGTACATAATACTCACATTTCATATAAAACCAGTTAAATGACTTGCCCAACGTCACTCAGTGGTACGGAAAGAATTCCAATTCCCAAAGCTTTTAAACATCACAGTATTCTGCTTCAAAATCTCATATGTGTACTATTACAGCCATTTTACATTTGGGAAAAAACCCAACTGAGGCTGAGAACAGTTAAGATACAAGTTCAAGGATGGGCGCGGTGGCTCATGCCTGTAATCCCAGCACTTTGAGAGGCCGAGGTGGGTGGATCACCTGAGGTCAGGAGTTTGAGACCAGACTGGCCAACACGGTGAAAACCCATCTCTACTAAAAAAATACAAAAATGAGCTGGGTGTGGTGGCGGGCGCCTGTAACCCCAGCTACTTGGGAGGCTGAGGCAGGAGAATCACTTGAATCCAGGAGGCGGAGTTTGCAGTGAGCCGAGACTGCGCCATTGCACTCCAGCCTGGGTGACAGAGTGAGATTCCAGCTCAAAAAACAAAACAAAACAAAACAAAACACCAGTTACAGTGAATAAATTGTAAAACTGACTTACAAACATTTTATTTAAAATGTCAAAGCCCATACCTTTTTATTTACGTTACCCTGAGTTTTGTAAGAAACCGTTCTTAGTATCACAGAAGAGATGTTCAATAATTGCTTACTGGACAAATAACTGAATTAATTAACAAATAAAAAGAAAGTGAGGCATGCAAAGTAGAGCATCTCACAAAACGAGCCCCAAGTGATCTGAAAAAGTAAAGATGGTTTCTTGCTATGTTTCAGTGCCACAGGAAAAGCAAAAACAAAAGTTAAATGACATAGAGATAAAAAGAGAATCCCATGTTTAAATCTAGTAGTTTTCCAAATAAAGCAGAAATTATCAACAGTGAAAAAATCCTAGAACTGCAAGAGACCTTGAGGGGTCCTTCAAATAGGGCTACTACACAAGAGACTTGATCTTTTACGATAATGGATGGAGAGAAGTTAAAAAAAAACTCCCATTCTAAAAATACTCCTTAAGCTAATAAAAAGAACTGACAAAACCTCCAGTGTTTCACACCTAAGTAATCACAGTATTAAGCTTTAACAATACTATGATTACTTGGGAGGTTCCCAAATTTCTTGAGTAGCTTGTTCCAGGATTTAAATATGCTTTCTGACCCGAGGTTCTTCATTGTATCTAACAAACATTTACACAATATAAACCCATATTCTCCACTTCTGTCTCCTGGATAAATGGAAAATGCCAATCAGCCTCCAGAAGACAACTTGCCTGTCTACAGAGAGCTGAGCCTTCTTTCCCTTCACAACAACCCTCCATGGTAGGTAACAATCAAATACATTATTCAATCATTTCCCTGCTGCGGTCTCGATCTCATCTACAGCCTCCAATTCTCTGGGATACAAATGAATGACTTCTGGGGTAAATCTCTTCCGCAAATACCAAAAAGAATAGTTCTTGTGGAAGCGATAGGTTAGCAGTTGTTAAAATTTGGTATTTAGTATTTATCATTGCCCAGGTTATTTACTTCGTATTACACTTAAAAGTGACTGATTCTGCCTATAACTATCTGTTCAGCAGAGCCTACCACTGCATTTGCATTGCATCTGTGGCCAACTAACTGCATCTACAGGTCATTCCCACAGGAGATTTTCCCTCTTTTTCTAAGCAAGAAGAAGCCCAATTTCTCTGACCTACCTCAGCTCTCATATTACAGAACTGCTTAAGTTTTTCACAGAGATAGCCAGATAATATTCTTATTATGTCAACTATTATTTAAAAAACATTTCATTACATTTACTATATTTTTAACTTGTCTCTGAATTCTCTAAATATTTTTACATCTTTCCTACCTCATGAAAAACAACGGCAGCCCATGAATAGAATCCTTTGAAGCTTATATGGAACGGTCACATATAACAGAGAGTATTTTTGTAGTGGAGCATCTGTATCAGTGCTATTACTATCAAATCATTTTAGCAGTAAGTACTGGTGCTTATTTGATGTGGCTTATTCACGTAACTTCTCTTTCTCTGTATTTATTAAAGGGTCTTATAATCATGAATGCCTTATGGGGAGGAAAGGAGAATATCTATTTTCATCACAATATTGCTAAAAGTAGATTTCTCCTTGTTTCATTTTCCATCTGCATGCATCACTAATCAAAGGGAAACCCAAGAAAGGGGGACTTGGGATGATGAACCCGCGGACGAATATGCCTAATTTGCTGAACACATGATTCATAATGAGAGGAAAATACGAATACTCTAACAAAAATAGCAGAATGGAATCCTTTCAGGTAGATAGGGCGTTCAGTGAACACTTCAAATTCATAACCTGTTTTACTCTCAAAATGCCTATGGTTTTATGAAAGCATGGACAGAGTTTATGAAGACAGTAAGATGACTCATGAAGAATGTCCTTTGCTTTCTAGTGGGAACTTTTGTTTGCTTCTGTTTACTTTCTCCTCCATTTCTCTTTCAATTAACCTCCCTGTTTAGTATTCAATGAGATGGCACATAATATGGAGAAAGAAAACAATCTTCCTGATTTATGAGCATTCTTTCATCAAGTGGCAGCTTCTTTCAGCCAGATGCATAAGAGTTGAAATGGAGAGGAAATGCAACAACAGTAACCATCCCAAGTGAGAACACACACCAGAGTTTCCTGGGTGTTTAATCCGTGGCTCACAAATGGTCTCTTAGGGCCACTTAGGGCCCTAACCCCCTAATCAGGAAACTATGGTGGGCATATACACAGGTAGTAAGGAAACATGGGAAAGGCAATTGGGTCTTTGTAGGCCAACATTGGAAATAACTCATCTTATTAGTATAAAAGAGCAGAAAATGCTTTAAAGGCACTCTGCATCTTTTAAAAGGTTCACATCTAGGATTTATTTTTAAATGAAGCAGGTCCCTTATTTCCCACACTGCTACTCATATGGAGTATAAAGCAACAGAATAAATGAAAATACTAGAAAATGGAATTGTTAAGAACTATTGCAGGGTTTATTAAATTGTAATACAAAGACCCACTGCTAACAAAAATCCTGTTTGTTCCTACATAACTAGGAATTTGTTCAAGAACAGCTCATCTACGGGAAACTATTATCCGTGTAATAATACCAAGGCCACTGAGAACAACACTAAAATGATCTGGTGAATAACTATTGGTTGGTAAGTTAAATCTGCCAATGGATAACTTTTTGGTACACTTCCTGGTTTTCAAAGCTATACACACGTGTTTGCTGTACTTCCTAAGATACATACAGTCAGATCATCACTTTTCTCCCTCAGCTAGACTCAATTCACTTCTTCTGATTGGGTATCGGGTGGTGGGGTCACAAAGAATGAGGGGATATGATCAGAGGTATAGTTTTCCCGCCCTGCCTCTGGTATATAGGCATTCTGGCACCTGGGACATGAAGCTGTTTGGTTATAGAGGTATTGCATTGTCCCTTGTATGGCCACAAAAGGATACACAAATCCTGCTCATCAATTTTTTTCTGCCTTAATGTAGTTCACATGAACAATCTCTGCCACTGCCCCAGAAGGCCTCTCTTTGGGAGGGGAAGGCCACATCAGTGGGTACGAGCCCTGTGCAAGCGCTATGACTGTGGGCATCTGTTGTTGATTTCAGCAGAAACTATACATGTTTCCCCAGCTGCAGGCAGGAAGCTCCAATTCAACCAGCGAAGCTCCAAGGATGCTGTGCAATTAAGAGCTAACAGCGGGTCTGATTCGCAGGATTTTGGCGGGCTGTCCCTTGGCTGGCATCTGGAAATGTGGATGTCCCCTACACTGACAGGGTTATTTTGTCCACACCCACTCTTCTTAGGAGAGTTGGGATTTTGGTGGTTGTGGCAGACAGAGGATACCTCCTAAAACAGCCCCAATAAAAACCTTAGACTCTAAGTCAGGGAAGTCCAATCTTTAGGCTTCCCCGGGCCACCATGGGAGAATAAAAATCGTCTTGGACCACACATAACATACATTAACACTAACAATAGCAGATGAGCTAAAAAATTGCAAAAAAAATCTCTGTTTTAGGAAGGTTTATGAATTTGTGTTGGGCCTCATTCAAAGCTGTCCTGGGCTGCATATGGCCCACAGGCCACAGGCTGGACAAGCTTGCTCTAAGTCTCGAACAGGCTTCCTTGGGCAGAAATACTGCACACGTGTCGATTCATTTCGCTGCTGGGAAAAGGAGCATGCTACATGTGACCTCTCCCAGTGGGAGAGAAGGAAGGTGGGAAGGCTGTGCATGGATTTCTGCAGACTCTGCGGGATATGTCTTTTTTTCTTGCTGGTTGTGACACATTACAGCCATGATACAACTACCTCTGGGTCCTGAGTTCTTCTTGAAGATCACCAGCGTGGGGGTGCGGTGAGACCCTTGAAACAGATGTCAAGGATGGCATTAAGACTAGGAAAAACCTTCCATGAAGTTTATAATGACACACTTGTGACAATTTATAAGGCATATGTGATTTCAATTTTCCCATGACAAAGTTTCTGGCTACCCAAAAAAGCAAAAAAGCGAAGTACATAATACTTACAGATACATCAGAAGAAGAAATCTTTAAAAGATACTGACACTCCCCACAACAGATTTATCAACTTTCACTCTAGGAATGTAAAACAATGTGGAGAAATACTATACCACCAATTCTGAAATTTTGGTAGGACTGTGCCATTTATAACTAATATTGTGTACTTTCACTGAAGTGATGTAGAAATTTATTACATACTTTTGTTGTAGTTTTAAAATTAGACATTTTAATTTTAGTGACAAATGGTAAAAGCAATGACACTGAGTATCTTGAAAATATGATACATATATTTTGCATACTTTTGTATCTACGCTAAATATTGTTTATGTACCAGCGTTTTAATCTGAAACATCTATCTGATGGTTTTATTTAACCTATCGATGTTCACAAATGTCATCATATATGAAAAAGTGTTAACCATATAGGTTTGTTTAAAAGCAGCGAGATTTGTGCATTTTATTCTACTTTATTTCTCATGATACCACAAAATAAAGTCATAAAAAGTCAAACGTCTTTTGTAGAGACTCAAGATACGGGCAAGTCTAAGCTGTGTGATTCTGGAAACCACAGCAGCCAACAAAGCCATATATTTGAAAAACATTTAAAGCATTTTTTTCTAAAGTGGAAAATCTGCTATTAAGAAATGCAATGACAATATGGAACATCAAGAAGTAATATTTGATAAAACTTCACTTATAAACAAATCATTAAGTCTGTTTTATGTGAGTCCACTTACGTGGCCATCCCCAAAACCAAGGAATAAAAGTTTAAACCTCATACTTGTGACAGCTGTTCTAAAAAGAACTGAATTGCCATCATAAAATGACAACCATATTTAAAAAATAACTTCGTGTTAAGAAAGACAAGTAAAAAATAATGCAAAGAACAGGCTTTTTCCAAGTTGAAAACAGCTGACCATGGGGGCTCTTCTCTGGGAGGAGGGGACAGATAGACACAGACGTGCAGTGAGCCTACCAATAGTGCAGTGCTCTCCATTCCAGCCCTGGCTGCATTCGCACTTGCCATCCTTGCAGGTTCCATGCTCGGCACAACGGGGATGGCAGGCTCTCTGATTACACGCTGGGCCCGTCCAGCCTTCTTCACAGCGACATGTCCCCCCCATGCAAACGCCGTGTGAGCCACAGTCCACAGAACATATTTCTGTGTGGGAGGAAGAGGAAGCAAAACAGGAGAGAAGGGTAGCGGGAGGGAGAAGGGGAATTAATAAGCAGCGCTGCATCTTCCACTCACATTTGTTCAAGGGAAACACAAAATCATCAAAAAGAAATCAGAAGTATTTGTATGCTAAGTAAATTTCAGCACCGACTACTAGGAAATTATCAATGGTGGAACTCTACATCTTTATTCATCATTTAATTTTACATGCTGCTCTAATCATGCATAAAATACACATGACAATTACTAGAAATCATTTCTTTATATATATAATACTTTAGATAGAAAACATTACATATATAGAGAGCAGTCATGTTTATATACATCTATCACCAAGAAAACAGGTCCCCATATCCCCACCCCCAAATTAATGAAATATTTCAGCATCTCAGGTATCTAACAGGCTTGGGTTTCATACATATGGCAAGAATTTGAAAAGGGGTTATTTCTAATGCCACATTTAAATGTTTTAAATATTCAGAAACTTTCACTAAGAGGAATCTACTTTGGTAAGCAAATTAGCTTGCTTCTGACACAGACATGCATGTAAAAGGAAACTGTTTTTCCTATTCAGTAAATTTGTACTGTTGACAGATACAAATTTCTTAATCCACAGTATAAAACCAGTTTAATAATACATATAATTGACTCTCCTTTGAAAAACAAAGTTTTTCAATTCCTAGAATTACTGAAAAGAGCACAAGTTACCAAATGACTTCAAATGTTATACCAGGTTAGCTCTTTAAAAAGAATTCAGATGTGTAAGAAAAATTTTTTAAGCTTTCTTAAAAGCTTTCTTTAACTAGTTCCAATTGAGAGACAGGGAGAGGGAAAGGTAAAAGAAACTTTGAAGGTTATTTCATTTTACTCTTTACATATAAGGTTAAAGTTAGCTATAGTTTTTTGGGGTAATACCCCTGAAATTCTAAGACTGTTGATTAGTTTTCGTTTTCTTGCAAAAATAAAGCACTGAACAATAAAAACCTAAAATCATTTCTAACAAACAGAAAATGTACTAAACCTTTATTTGATTAAAAAATAGTAGCTGTTTATGCAGTCACATGTTCTGTTTTTCCTATTCATTCCCCAAATAACATTTCTCAGACACGTGATTCTCTATCTTACAGGCTAACTTTAAACACCTTATCAAGGCACTATGAGAGTTGTAATATCTTTTATAAACAACACCCAGGACTATTAACTGGAAGAGGGTAGCACACAGGTTTTTTCAGGCAATATTTTCTATCTCCTTTGAATTAAATTTTTGATTAAGAGATCCAAGATAGTTTGATTAACTTCAGAGCAACATAATATCAACCCAGCTCTAGAAGCGAGAGGTTTCTTTCTGAGGTACCCTTTTTATTCAATCTAATCAATTTTTCATTAGGGTGATGGTGTTTATCAGCATTTAGCACACTAGCTTTGAGCAAGGTGCGTCAATCTTTGTAATGAACTTATTAATTAGAGTTAATTTAATTGAAGTGGAATTGAAGGGCTAATTAATGAACAAACTGCTGATGAAGATAGAGGAAAGCCCTGTTGCTTTCAAACCTATAAACTTTCAGATGGAAATAATTCATTTATTCTCTTTTAGCAGCTTAACCAAATGTTTCTTCCGGTGTAAAGTCTACTCTCTTATTGAATTTAGATATGTGAAGGTCATTTCCACAACAACAGAAGAGGTAGTGAGTAAAGTGTTTTCCTCTAGCATTCACTTAGAAATTCAGAATTATACTGCTTGTAAACTTTAAGCCACAAATGTAAAATAACAGTGCTTTTATAAGCTTTAAATGAGAACTGTGCAATAATCAGATAAATTTGAGGCACACAAGACCAGATATTTTCACAGCATGATTGGAAGCATATTTGAGATCTTTACTATTAATTCTAAGTGGGTTTTCTGTCTTTCTGCAGCTAATAGCAAAGTTTCATAAAGATTTTTTTCTATACTTATTATAATTACTTTCTTCAAAAATGGAGTATTGTATTCATTATGCTACTCTATTTATCGAGAGTTGAATAGATGTGAAATTTCTTTTTTGCATTGAGGATATCAAGATGAATAGGATAAAGATCTCTGTTCTCTATGACTAAACAGTCATTTAGTACACAGGTAAAATTAGATTTAACTACCAAAATAATTATAGCGGCATGAAAAAAATTCAGTCTAAATACGTAAAATAATGATATGTGATTTTTGGCAGCCAATTTAATCTTTTAATTAACATTTATATGTATATTTTCCAATTCATAGCAGTATCATTTTATGAAGAGGGCTGAATTAACTTTTAAGTTATTTAGTATCAGTTACAAACTACCCTTTATAAAATAATTCAAGTAATACACTATAATAACTTTATATGAAAAAAGGGGCTATTGTGCTTGTTCCTTTCCGACTCGGATAATTGTAGGAAGCAAATCTGAATGACAGTATTTCAAGCAAGTATTATTCTACAGCTAGTCTTAATATGCCGTTTTACTGATGGAGGCATAAGAGACCTGAACCAAGTAGCTTCACTATAGAAGTAATTATCTCTGTAACATTTAATTGGATATATTTTGTGGAAAGGGTTTTTTAGTATAGGTAAAAACTCAACAGAAAACACTAAATGCTTATTTTATATGTAAATTATATGTAATTACAAAATATATTTTACGAATAGAGGACAAAACAAGTTAACGTGTTATTTAAAATAATACCACTCCCTCATGCTGGGTAAGTGTTGGTTGGTGGTAATATCCCTAAAACTCTTTAATAAGACATTTCAGGCTCTCTCTAATCCAGATCCCAATTTGTGTTTTTACTCTTATTTATTCTATACATGTTATTTGCTCTAGCAGATGTGAATTTTCTCACCAAAGTTTCTGGTTCCTCAAGCAAGCCAGAGGTGTATGGGCCAAAAGATGAGGGAGAGTGAATAAAACAGGAAGGAGGGGAAGAAGAGAAGGAGGGAGGGAGGGAGGGAGGGAGGGAGGGAGGAAGGAAGGAAGGAAGGAAGGAAGGAAGGAAGGAAGGAAGGAAGGAAGGAGAGATAAGAGAGGGAGGGAAGGAGGAAGAAAACTCATCTCACACAAAAATCAGAATGGGAAGGAGAAAGGATGAAAACTTGTCTCTCAGTAGTATATGAGTTCAATAGAAAATTTTCATGAATATTATCAATTAGCTGATAGGAAACATTTGTTAGTCTGGGCTTCCAGGATTCAATTTGTAGGAGGTAAAGAGTAGCAGAGAAATCTGTCATGCTGATACTGACTCAGAGGGCAGCAGAGATGTCACCCAAGGTTCTTGAAAGGCCAGGAAACAGCAATTTGTAAAAATTACTAGTCTTTTTACTTCTTGCTAAAAATAAACATGTGAATTAGCTTCTCAGCACAATATTTCATGTCATTTTATGCCATTTGATTGTACTAATAGAGGAAACAATTTGCATTTAATAAATTTCACATTTGGGGAACCATGTCCAATCACTAATGTGGAAGCTCCTCTGAATTGATGAGAAATTAAGTATGACAAACTACAATTAGCCTTTAGAATACTTCTACCATAGTGACTACTATCACCACCCTCTACTACGTCTATTAGTGGTTAACACTTACTGAGCACCTACTGTGTAAGGTGCTATTCTAAGTGCTTTTCACGTACTAACTCATTTCAGCCCTACCTCAACTGTATAAAGTAGTCCTGTAATTATCTCCATTTTACATACAAAGAAACAGAGGCACAGAGATATTAAATAACTTGCCCAATGTCATATTGCTAGTGAATGGCCATCCGAAATTTGAACCCAGGCAGCTCAGCGTCTGTGTTCTGGTTCTCAGTCACTTACTGTTAAACAGGCTTAGAGAAGGGGGCAGGAGAGTAGATAGACCCCTTCACTGAAGCCAAGACTTATATTTAATCTAAGTGGGATGTTTTTATTCACTCTATACTGCTAGTAAAATTCATTTTCTTTCTCATTTCTTCTCCTTGTCCTTCCTTCTCTATAATCATCCTCTTCCTCCTCCACTTCTCTTCCCTGTTTCTCTTTCTCATTTTTCCTCTTCTTTTGATGAATTGTGTAGTTTTGCTTACTTTGAGTATCCAAACAGAATTCATCCTCTTTTCTATTTCTCACTTCTCTTCCATTGCCTCCCTATGTCCTGCCTCTTCAATCAGCCTCACCCTTTCCCAACTTTCTTGCTTCATTCAGGGACATTAACATTAGCACCAATTCTCCTTGCTTCATTTTTACAGCTCTTCTCAACCCGTGTCTCTACTGTGTCTTTTTCAGCAGGTCCTGTCTGCTTTTCCTTTCAAATGTCCCTCAGATTTATCTTTTTCATTTCTACTGACTCCCAACGAATTCATGCTCTCATCACCTCACACTTGTGGGAAAGTCCTCCAGCTTGTCTCTTCACCATCAAAGTCTCACAATTCATGCTCTCTGACTTATTATCTACAGGACAGTTTTCCAAAAACGATACTCTCGTTGTCGTACTGGGCAAATTAGTGCTATTGGTAAATCCTCCATTGCCTGAAACTATCATTTCTAAACCTTACTCCCCATAATTAGGCCCAATCCAATTTTTTGCCTCCAAATACTTTTTCACTGTCCCTTGAATATAATGATATTTCTCACAATTTCATCTTTGCTAATCTTTTATTTAAATTGCTTGGAACCAGAAGTCATTTGGATTTTAAACTTCTCCAGATGTTATAATATTTGCAGAATACATGCCAGTGGAGCATCCCTAATCTGAAAATACAAAATGTGAAATGCTGCAATGAGCATTTCCTTTGAGCATCATGTTGGTGCTCAAAACCGTTTGAATTTTGGAGCATTTTGAATTTCAGATTAGGGATGTTCTATGGTAGTGATGGTGGTGGAAGTGATCTTTAGAATTTATTATCAGCCAAGCTTTGTACTAAGTATGTTATATACATTATTCCAAGTAATTCCCACAGCATCTTTGTGAAGAATGTTCCATGATTTTACAGATGAGTAAACTGAGGCATATAGCAATTTGCCTAAGGTCACATAGCTCTTAAGGAGTACAGATTGGATGTGAATCCACACATCTGATTTCACAGTCCATGCTCTTAAGTACTTTCTAATACTGTTCACCTAGCCAAAAATTATACCCTTACCCAGACTGCCATCATCATTAAATAGAGAATGTTATACAAGTCTCCTTGAAAACTTCGAATACTCATTTAGAATCACTCCTCTGAATGTCCACTGAATTCAGCATAATATTCCATGTAATACTCAATATAATATCAAACTAGAATATATTGATTTAGAATTATTTCATATGTATTCATCTCATCTCCCTAATTAAACTGTAATCTTCCACACTAGAATGGCATCTTCTCAAACCGTAACTTATGAGTCATGGAATTAGCTCATGGCCTGCAACCAACATTTGAAAAAAAATAAAATAGGCTTGAAAAAAAACAGCGTGTATCACTTTGTAGAATGTTTATTTCAATTATGTGAGGATGTGCATGTACACTTACACTAGGTCACAATGCAAAAATGTATTTAAGGTGATAGTTCAAGGTCAAAAAATTAGAAAGCCATTGTTCTAGAGGGCAGACATGATTCGTTAGTCTTTTATTCTTACGGGGCCTATCACAATCCCACACACATAGTAAGTACTCAATAACAACTTGGCTGACTGCATAAAATTACCTTGTACCATTTCTATTATAACCATATTATTATGATTAAAAACTCAGTGTTGAACCATTTATACATATCATAATATCTATACATGCATACTCTTTACTGTGATCATGTTTAGCCCTATATTGTCAAGTGATTTTTTAAAATTGAGGCTTCTCTGTTTATAAGATAATGTGCTTAAATCCCCAAGCTATACTTAAGATTTTAGAGAGGTTAGTTTCGATTAGTAGTTCCATAAATTGAGAGTTAAGAAGATATGGTATCTTATGCAAATGAAAGCTTACTCCTCCCCATAATACTAAAGGGGAAATTTTAATGATAAATTGGCTAAGCATGGTTCCTTCTTTTTTATAAGGCAACTACATATCATTACTTTTAATATTTATTTCTGCAAAGAATCACTTTACTAAAATTTGTATTACATTTACAAAGAGGCTTTTAAAAATTAAAATATCATTTTTAGCTAAATAGTATCAAGCAACTTGATTGTACTGCATTTATTAACCTCACCATTTGAGCAGTCTGGGCCAGTCCAATTAGGGTCACATGTGCAGGAGCCACTTTCTTGAAGGTATGTTCCGTGACCAGAGCACTGGTCTGGACACATGGTCTTCAGTATTTCACAATTGCTACCTCCCCATCCTGGACTGCAGTGACATTCCCCATGGATACACACACCATGATTAGAACACCCAGGGTCTAGACAGTCAGCTGGTGTAAAGAAAAGAACGATTTTATTAAATCCAGAAGATATCATAGTGCATGCAGAAAAAAGAATTAAATCCTAATCTAATTTATATGAACACTTTGGATAATCAAATATTTATCTACCATTTTGAAGAACCTGTTTCTGAAAATGCAAAGAATTACAATACAATAAAGCATTAAGAACCAGGCTAGTGCCATTTAGGTAATTGAGACTCTTGCAAGGATTTGTAATTTTCCTGAATTACACACATAGACTCTTGAGGTTTCAGACTATTGCTCTCTGTTCTGCCTAATCACAGAGTAATAAGTATTGCCTTCTCTATAACAAAATCTGTGACCACTGAGTACTGACAGCTGTATGGGATCCTCACACTGTTTGAGAAATAAATGAGTTGCATACTCTCTTTCTTAATTCACTTTAATGTGCTTTAGATGACGAGATTTAATTTAGCAATTTGACTCAATAAAACTTTACACTTGTAGGGTCAATGGCCTGAAAATTTAATTCCAGAGACTTAATTGCATTACTTTGTGTGTGCAGATCAATAAAATCAATTTGATTGAAGAACGGAAATGGTGCTTTTTTGCTTTCTGAAAAAACAATTCACCTGCACTTTACAATATGGTATCTTGACTCTCATCATTACACGTACACAGCCATGGAACAAATCCATGATGTCACACTTCTTTTCAGTAGCATATTTTGTGTACTATTCTGTCTTTCTAGAGAAGTCAAAATGCTAGATTTAGAAGCTGGCATCAATGTAAAAAACTATAAAGAGAAAAATAAAATCCAACAGTCTGCTGTTAGTTTCAAGGTACGAGGTTTGCTTGCTTTCTCAGAGTGAAGAAAAGGAATGATTCACACGGCTGAAAAAGAG
The DNA here is from genome assembly GCF_008728515.1 of Papio anubis. NCBI lineage: Eukaryota > Metazoa > Chordata > Mammalia > Primates > Cercopithecidae > Papio > Papio anubis. The sequence continues at coordinate 7,097,646 of NC_044978.1, forward strand.
CAAAGAGGCCCTTTGGTGTGTGTTCTTTTTATTAGTTAAAATGTTAATAAGACAATGCATTCATAAATACGGATTTTTCAAAATTGCTTTCAAAAGAAAGCCTATAAAAGAGATTTGCCAAACTAAAGATTACAGATATAATCTGTTTCTTTATGAAGACAACAACAGACTTCTGCAAATATTGACATGTTTACCTTCTTCACAATTTTCTCCTTTGTATCCCGAGTTGCAGGCACAAGAGCCCATGATACAAATCCCACGACCCCCACACTGCGGGTCAATACACTGGGTAGCCGGCACATCACACTCCGTACCCTTCCAGCCGCTAAAACACAGGCAGCGGCCCTTGGAGTACTGCCCGTTGCCACTACATAACACTGGACAGGCCGCTGTGAAACAAGACACGACAGAAGAATTACAGCCACATTTTCCACCGAGCTTCCGAGAGAAAAGACACATTGCTGGAACAAGCAATTTGCCGGTTTTCCCCCTTCTTTCCTGTCTCGGTAGTTCTTGGAATTACTTGTGTTTCTACAGCTTATTTATATCGGCTTAAGAAAAGAATCTAACTTGCATACCTCTTGAACAATCCGGACCCAGAAATCCTGGAAAACAATGGCAAGTTCCAGAAACGCACTCTCCATTTCCATGGCAATTCCGGGGACATTCCACCACAGACTCTGAAGAAAAGGGAAAGAAGGAACACTTGTTGTATAGCCTGCCTTTTGCAAAAGATAAACGGTGTCACTTTGATCTTCATTTATGCTAGACAATTTGAGGAGTAAAGCAAAGCACTGTCACTTCAAATGCAGATTTTCAAAGTGTTTCATGATGTATTCTCCTCTCCCAAGGTAATTCCAGATAATATTTTCTCCCAGTGCTTCATAGTCTGTCACATATTCACAAATAAACGGTTCAAAAACAATTCTCATATTCTACCTGGGCTTTAACACCCTAGGAATTACCCCAAATTGGTACAGATAATTTAGTTTCTATTAAACACGGCGTTTAGGCTGTAGCCTGGAAAAGGGGGCTTTGAAGACTATTCTTACCTATAACAATGGTATTAAAAGACACCTGCTCTGCATTTTTCCCGTCATTATAAAAAGCCAGATGCCAGATTCCGGAATCCAAGTACTGGATAAAGCCAGCCTCATGAAGGCTGACGGATCTCGCCTGCCGCCCGGCTCTCTCCGTCTCAAGCAGGCTCCGCTGCTCTCTGGCAATCAGCCTGCTGCCATCCAGGAGCTCCACGAAGTCATACTGCGGGGTGGATGACGAAAAATAGTCAGAAATATAAAGGCTGGCTGCTTCTCTTTCTTTTTGCTCTTCAAGCTGTCTTCCTTTGCTCTAACAAATACAATGTTAGAGAGAAGTTCCTGACTGACAGGTCCAAATGGTAGAAGTCTCCTATGCACACCATTTACAAGGAGGATGCAAACTACCTGCCACATAGGGCCGGATCCAATCATCAGGGACCATTTTTTTCCCCTTATTGGGCAATATGGTTTCCAAATTTATTTAATTCTACTGACTGATCAAAGTTTAATGAGTTTAGGCAGTCTGGGGATACAAACATAAAATCTACATGAACTGACATTTCCAATCCAGCAGGCTTATTTTTAATGCATTAATTTCATAATTGATATATAACAGTCGTACATATTTTGACTGCCCTCCCAGCCTCTGGTATCCATCATTCTACTCTTTCTTTGTTTTAAATTTTATTTTATTATACTTTAAGTTCTGGGGTACATGTGCAGAATGTGCTGGTTTGTTACATAGGTATGCACATGCCATGGTGGTTGGCTGCACCCATGAACCTGTCATCTACATTAGGTATTTCTCCTAATGCTATCTCTCCCCTAGCCCCTGACCCCCTGAGAGGCCTTGGTGTGTGATGTTCCCCTCCCTGTGTCCATGTGTTCTCAGCATTCAACTCCCACTCATGAGTGAGAACATGAAGTGTTTGGTTTTCTGTTCTGGTGTTAGTTTGCTGAGAACCATCATTCTCCTCTTTCTACTCATTCACTTTTTTAGCTCCCATATATAAGCCAGAATATGTGGTATTTGACTTTCTATGCCTGGCTTATTTCACTTCACACAATGACCTCCAGTTCCATCCATGTTGCCAGCAACCTTGTTTTAGTTAGACCACAAGATAACCCTTTATGGTCTTCTCTGACTTAACATTCATGTAGCAACAACTACTGTTGAATCCTTACTCTGCGCCGGTTCCTCACAGGAACCCTTGTAGGAAGGCTTTACCATTTGCACTTTACAGATGAAGGAATCTGAATCTCGAGGAGCTGCAGCAGGCTCTCAGCCATCTGCTAATGGTGGGGTTGGGGTGTGAACTCAAGAGCACTTCGCTCCAAGTGGGGTCATCCCTCCCACCCTACTCCACCTCTCCTGTGACCCTGATGTGACCATCTCAAGCACGATGGAGAACACCACGGGCTTTACTTAGTTACTGTTAGATTAAAGACATGTAACAAGATGCCTTTACATCTTTGATCTAAACAGTTAATGGAGGGGTTCTGAAGCGATGGCAATAATAGGAAATGTGCCTGACTATTCTTATGAATGGGTCATCATTAAACCTAAGTTTTGTTTTAGTAAAATTAGACATGAACATTGGTGGCTGGAGAGTTTAAACAAGAATTAAAAATATAAAATGTGACTGTTATACAGTGGAGTAAAATTTTGTAAGTAGAAATAATACAGGGAATTTGAAAGATGCTGAAAAGACTTTCCAATGTAGTTTCAAGAAATTTTTTAGATAACAATTGTTAAAAGTAGAGTGATTCAGTGTCTACAGACTGTTACCTAGTTTCATTCTATTCCTGAGGTGTGTTTATGGTGAAACATATGCCACAGTACAATATATAAATAATAATTATAATACTGCATATATAAATCATAAATATTCTACTTTCTGATAGATTTCTTAAATGGAATTTCATCAGAGACCTATTTAAGAAAAAGATTATTATATGAATCTCTTAATTAAATCAAGGTGGAATAAAATCAGTTGTTGGAAATACTGAGAATCACAGTTAAATAGATTGCCATTTTACTGATCATAGACCTCTGCTGTTAACCTTGGAGAGAATTTAGAATTTAATTCAGCTTCTGACTTATTAAAATTATTATTTATAAGTAAAATCTTTTTTTGTTCTTTTGGGTAGTTTCATTAGAATAGAATTCAGCTGTGAGAAATATATAAAAATAGTATAACGTGATCAGCAGTCAACGACGTTTATTTTCATTTATACCTTATAAGGATGAAAAGAATGACTGATGTGGATACCTGCCCTACAAAAATTTGACTGGAATTCTATTCTAGAATTATTAGAGGAAAACTAATTCAGCAGTTTTGAAAGGTGATTCTGTCTCAAATAAGCCATTCATTTCCTCATCAGGTTTAAATATTTACACATTTGCATGGCAAAGAGACAAGAAAAAATTTCTTTTTATGACCCAAGCATATAAACATTTTTCTTCCCTAACATTAAACACAGTAACTGAAACAGTTAAGGGAGAAATTCTGAGTTTTAGCTGGTCTTTGAAGGTAAAAGCACAACCATCACCTTTATCATGGAAGTAACCATTTGCATCACACTGTGAACAATAAAATAAGGCCAGGGTAGTGAACATGATGGTGGGGAGGAGGAGCTGACAGGTTTTGAGTATCTACCCAGTTCTAGGCTCTTCTGCAGAAGTGTTTCACACATGATTTCAGAAGTGATTCAAATACCTACAGAAACATTCCCTACGTTAACACTAAAACCATCTGTGCCAAAAGTTACCAAATTACAAGGAATGAAAATACTTAACAATTTTCGTTCTTAGGGCATAAACTGGTCACTTAAGGGCAAATGTGAGTTTTGCTCTGTAATACTTCTAAGATGGAGACACAGATATATTTTTGGGGAGAAGAGGAGTCTTAGGACCTTATGCTCTTTTTAGGAAGAAATTCTTGGGGCTAACTCTTCAATTGCACTACTCCGGAGGAGCCATCATGAGACAAAGCTTATACTTGATAAAGGTTTCATATAAAGTGAGATAATTTTACTGTGAAAGCTCTGTTTAAAGGCCATTTTCTTATGATTTAATATTAACAAATATACACGCTTTGACAATCCTTGTCTAAAGTTGGTTTCAACTATAATGTATTAACACGGTCTTTTGGAAAATCAATAGAAGAAAAGTTTGCCCGTCTTTGTTGTATTTATGCTGGTTACCTAATAGACCATTTAAAAACAAATAGATTTTGTTTCAGGTATCTTCGTGGTTCACTTCTGAACAGTTAGATTAGAGGTTTAATTCAATTCTGTTACTAAAACGATGAGTTCTTGGAATCTATGAATACTTAACTGTGTCCTGACATCAACTCTTTGGTAGTGGCACAGTCTTGCTGTAATTGGAACATAGAGAATAAAGAGATTTTACACATCATCTGATCCAACTCTTTCATTTTACCAATGGACACTAAGGCTCAGAGAAGGGATGCTGCAAGGTCACCAAGTGAAAAGGTGGTAAAGGGTATGCTTAGAACCCAGGCTTCCAACTCTCATTCGACAAGAGCCTTCATGTGACTGCACTCAAATGCTACAGTACACTTAACCATAAGGCTCTGCATGTGACTGCACTCAAATGCTACAGCACACTTAACCATAAGGCTCTGCATCGCCTCCTTAGGCCACTAACTGACCAAGAGAATGAACTGGCATCAGGGAGAAGAGAGCCCACTGATTCGTTGGCAACAATCAAACGGGCAGTTTTAAAAAGGTCACAAAGACTGTGACAGCTCAAGCAACCATTCTGAATGGCTGGCCAATTTTAATTATTTCAGGTTGATTTATTTAATGTTCCCCAGAAACAGAGAAATATTCAATTTGGGCTGCTTTATAGAATATTTCATGTTTAAACACTGAACTCAGAAACAGTTGTTTGCTCTGCTGATACTGAATAAACCACAGGAAGAAACTATAATAACCGTGATGCTTAAGAAAATGCATAACCTACTTAAACACATATATTGTGGTAGAAAAGAAAAGTGGGTATCACATGTATTATGCTTAAATACTAGAAAGATTATGAGAAAACCTGAAACTGCACCTTTTATTTCTCTAATCTTAAATGTTATATACAACTTGCAGAGTCAACTAAATCTTTAAATAAACCTTTCAAGTACACAAAACAATAGGCAATTCTTATCTGAAATTATTTTCTGGAATTTATAAGTTACATGTTCACTATTATGCTCGGCTTAGAGGTACATTTTTTGAATTATAGACAAATAATCACATACGTGGTTTCAATGGGAAAATATTTTTTCATATTTCACTGGACAATTGCTATAAATCCAATCTGTCTACTATAATTGAAGTTACAGAGGACTTCCATTTAAGAAAATTTTTTTTTTCTTTTTTTTTTTCCTAGACAGAGTTTTGCTCTTGTTGTCCAGGCTGGAGTGCAATGTCACGATCTCTCGCTCACTGCAACCTCCGCCTCCAGGGTTCAAGCGATTCTTCTGCCTCAGCCTCCTGAGTAGCTGGGATTACAGGTGTGCATCACTACGTTCGGCTAGTTTTGTATTTTTAGTAGAGACGGGGTTTCACCATGTTGGTCAGGCCGGTCTTGAACTCCTGACCTTAAGTGCTCCACCCACCTCGGCCTCCCAGTGCTGGGACTACAGGTGTGACCCACTGTGCCTGGCCTTAAGAAAACCTGGTTATTGTATCCTAATCAGTGTCACCTATAAGATGAACTGGAGTCAAATGTAAAATTTAAAATGGTCCAGCCTGGCTGGGCGCGGTGGCTCATGTCTGTAATCCTAACACTTTGGGAGGCCAAGGAGGACAGATCACCTGAGGCTGGGAGTTTGGGACCAGCCTGACCAACATGGAAAAACCCCATCTCTACCAAAAATACAAAATTAGCTGGGCGTTGTGGCGCATCCCAGCTACTCGAAAGGCTGAGGCTGGAGCATCACTTGAACCTGGGAGGCGGAGGTTGCAGTGAGCCGAGATCATGCCATTGCACTCCAGCCTGGGCAACAAAAGCAAAACTCCATCTCAAACAATAAAAAATAGAATAGAATAGAATAGAATAGAATAAAATAAATTGGTCCAGATGTGGTGGCTCCTGCCTGTAATCCCAGTCCTTTGGGAAGCTGAGGTGGGTGGATTGCTTGAGCCCAGGAGTTCAAGACCAATCTGGGCAATGTGGTGAAACCACATCTCTACAAAAAATACAAAAATTAGCCGGGTGCAGTGACACGCATCTGTAGTCCCAGCTACCCAGGAGGCTGAGGTGGAAGGATCACCTGAGCCAAGGAGGTTGAGGCTGCAGTGAGGTGAGACTGTACCATTGCACGCCAGTCTGGAAGACAGAGTGAGACCCTGTCTCAAACAAAAAACAAAACAAACAAAAACCAGAACCCCAACAAACAAAAATACAAAATTTAAAATTGGGCGTTAGTACATTATAAGAAGTATACAATGCATAAGAATTGAATTTACTTTAATAATATATTAAAAATATTAAATAGGAAAAATGAATCACTAAAGCCTGATATTCAGAAATTTCACCGCCATAAAAATTCACATATGTATATGAAGTAAATCCACAATTATATTAGAAAAAGCATGTTGAAATCTTCTTACTCATCTTTCTTTAAAGATATAATTTCTTTATTAATATGTGATAACTTTTCTTCATAATTTATGTTCCTAGGTTATAGAAGAAGTATTTCTCACAAAATTATATGATATAAAGCATACATGAAAACTTCCCAGTCCTTATCTTATAAATCACACTAAATCAGCATGAAATCTTCTGGGCAAATAAATTGATGATCAAATATAACTTTAGGCTCATCCAACTGTCAATTTTAATTAATCAACTATTACATGTTTGATATTCTACTTACTAACAAAATAGTTGATATTGGGGAAAGTCTCAGTTCCAATTTTATGGTAGGTAATTCAAAAAACTTCTCTTAGACATGACGGAACCTATATTAAGTGACAATTTCCAATTTACATACTATGACCCAGTACTGTATTAGATTATGAAAAAGGCTGTGGAATTGACAGTAGTTCTCCATCTGTGATTGCTGTTGTGAGGGGATTTTTATGCAAGGGAAATGACTTTGAAGTTCTTTGATATTAAGGATATATGAATTGTTTTGCGTACCACACGAATATGATCATACTCGGTTATCTCTGAAAGCTCTCTTGCCTCTTTATCTCAGCGTTCATCATTTTAGATGAGGAACAGTGCTTGAGTTGATAAAGCTCATGTCATCATATTTATGTTGATGTTCCCATAATTTCTCTACTAAGAGTAAATCTGGCATAAACTAAAAAAATACATTTTGAACAGAATGAATACGTGTTTGAGATGAATATGTTATGCATCTATTACATGAAAGGAATAAGATCATCTGAAATTATCATAGAATCTTTGTAAAACACTTGGAAAATCCATGGTGTTTTACTGGGTGCTCAGATGATGCTCAATATTCATTAAGTTACTCACAAAATTCAGTACATTTTAAACAGTCAAATCAGGAAGAAAATATTGTTCTTCCCACTACTGATTCAAAAACCTCAGAACAAGTAACCTACATTCAAAATTCTTTCTACTGTAGGAAGTCAGTTCCAAAGTGGCCGAACAGTTAACCAAACAGCTGAGCTTAAGAAAGACAGTAAGTTCAAAAAATGCAAGCAGCAGTTTTTATTTTATTGATGAGAAAGCCTAGCCTTACCTGAGTATGGGAAGGCGGTAAGCCTTTTCGGCCATAGACTCCTATCAATGCATCCTTCTGAAGAGAGATATTGAATTTAAGAAACTGTGGCTGATCAATGAAGAGCTGTGATCTCCAGAAGATCCCGGGAGGAACCTCTTGAATTGCTCTTCGGCCAATATCGAGTTCTCCGGAATCTATGGTATTATTTTCTTGCGTAAATCCACCTAATTTTCCTGAATGTAAGAGATCCAGTGATGAAGAACAAAACATTTTTTAAAAAACAGAACACAAAAGGTTTTTAAACTTTTTGAAAAAGTTATTTTTACTAAATGCTCAAGCCATTTCGTCTTCTGATAGAGTACTCTCATAAAATTTGCACTTTAAAAGCTTCCGTTGCTAGATATTGGTGTTTTACTAATTCTGATTTAGCTCCTAAGATAGTGAAGTTAAAATCCCTTTGACTTCCCCCAAGGTATGGCTATTACTAAAGCTGTTTTCACACCTACAGTCTTTCTGTTCACTTGAAACGTAATTATCTTACAAATTATGTGTCTTGTTATTTCTTGGGAGAGATTAGGTCTGGTACTTATCAGTCATTCTAAACATATTAAAACACTGCAAAGTGTAAATTAAGGCAGAATGGATTATGGAGATTTCTAAATCAATCCTTAAGCAAACAATAAAACCAATCAATGGCTCGGATTCATGTAGTTTTATCTAAATGACATACTAGGATGAATGAAAAACACCAGATGCTGGCAGAGAGGTAGGGAAGGTGTACTTGGGGCATTGTGAGGGGAAAGGAAGGAGGGGTCAGCTTAAGTGCTCACATAGCTTTTGGTGAAGGCTGTTCCTCTCTCTTTTGACCCTCATTTCAAACTCACTTGTAGTCTCAGTGGACATGCTGTGTTACTTCTGACCACACTGATCTTTGATCCATAGGAACAAAACCTCTTTGCTCCCTGGATCCCTGCCACCTGGTGAGAGAGCATCTCTTCTCTTCCTGCAGGGCCTCCTTCTAGAAAACAGATCCAAGACTCCTCTTTTTGGTATGATGTTCCCCTTTTCCCTCTTTGCCAAGGTTCTTTCTCAGTTGCTCTGATGGGGGTCATGGTAGAATGCCTGCAATTTTCCATAAGCGGAAATATAACCACACTGTCTTTTATGCAGACGGGTCCAGGAGGCTGAGGAACAGAATGAAACTGGGCAAATTATCTTCTATCAATTCAGCCCTTTTACAGTGATAACAACAGGAGGGTGAGGGGGGAGGATCACTTGAGCTCAGGAGTTAAAGTCCAGCCTGGGCAACATACTGAGATTCCCGTCTCTTAAAAAAAAAAGTGATAACAAAGTTGACTTACTACCAACTTTATCTTTTTTTTTTTTAAAAACATTAAACTGTTAATTCAAAACGTAGAGGATGTAATTTTAAGTCTGAGAGCTGTAAGCTATCTTATCTTAGTGATAAGGGAGAGAGTCTTCTAACTCTCTGTGAAGAATTATTACTTTAACACTGAGTTCATTTTTACTGAGTGTCTGCTAGCGGCAGCACTGTAGGTGACTTAAAAAAAGAAACATAAACCAAAGAGTAGAATCTTAGAGATTATCTGATCTGACTTACAAAGCTTCTGCCATCAAGTAGTAATTACCTGGTTGGGGAGACAACACCCACAAACTGATAAATTAAGTGAGACCCTAAAGCAGTATGACCCTGAGTAGGGGTCTGAGAAAGGCACGATCACTGCAGGCGGGAGGCTGAGAGATTTCACAGGAGTTAAGTTTGGCAGTAAACGTTGAGGAACAGGTAGGATAAGGTTTCTGAGTTGGGATAAACATCGCCATCACAAGCATGCAAGTGGAACTTGAGAGGTGTTAGGTTGGTGCTCAGCAGAGAAATCTATCTGGCCAGAAAATAAGATAAAGAAAACTCGTTTTGGAGTCAGACAAATCTGGGTTTGAAGCCTGGCTTTGCCAACAATTAGCTGTGTGGCCTGAAGAAAGATACTAAACGTCATCTAGAAAATGGGGAGAGTAATGTAATCATTGCACTGTTATAAGGATTCCATGAGGTTTGGGGCATCAAACACAAGCTGCAGTGTCTGGCTCTCAGGAGGTTTGAATGGGTTTGTCATGGGAGGGATGTGAGATAAGGTTGGAAAGGGAAATGACATCTGTTTGTGGAGGGCCTTGAAAACCAGGTTAAAGAATATGGTCTTTATACTTTATGCTAGTGATTTTTTTTGTATTTTCACTCTATCAAGAGTGTTATTACACTCTTCTCCCTGAAGACGTATATATTTACTAGTATTCTGTTACTATGCATGTCATTTATGGTATGCTTTTAAAATAGATACTTGAAGACTGATTATGGGTAAATTGCATTTCGATGCCTCAAACACACTTATTCTTGTGTGGTGGTGGGGTGTGTGTGTATAATCAAGAGAAACAGAACTGAAGATTACTAAGGAACACGACCTGCAATCACAGACGCAGTTTATGGCCGATAGGATCTGAAGCAATTCACAAAAAATTCACACTTAGAGATAAATGTGAGGTTTGAGGGAGTACATCACTAGCAAATGTTACAATTGCTTTCCACCTGGACTACTGCATCCTACATGACACACGTACCATCAGTGGTGAAGGACCGCTAGAGCTAAATGGAGACCCATTAAAGGTTCTGAGCAGGCTAAAGGTGAAATGAAATCACTGTTTCAAGAGCATTACTGTGCAGTAACTGTGGGAAGCCTGGAAATGAACAGATGAGCGAGGACACAGTTGCAATAACCCAGGTATGAGGCAGAAGAGGGTTGTACAAGAAAACTCAGTAAAAAGGCATTATTTATAATCTCACTTCCTCTCTTCTTTCTCAGTGTTGACAATCATGGTAGGTATCAGGTCTATTTTTCTTAAACCAATTCAGTAATACAAAATGATCTAAGGAATAAAATTTCCAAATTGAGTTATAGTAATCACTGTAATTTTTCCACACATCAACTCTTGGATTATAAACTGTAGATCATTCATAGGATTCAAAGTATTTATTTTACAATAGTAATACTTGTTTATTTCAGCAAAATTAGAACATATAGTTAAATAAAAAGAGAAAAAGCATATATAATGCTACTACCCAGAAATTATTTTGCTTTCTATCTAAACAGACATCTATCTTGCTTTACTCAGAAATTTTTAATTATCTGAGACCAATTTCTACTTTTCATTTAGGAAGCTTCTGCAAAGGAACCTATATTTGTCATCAAGGAACTTTTATTGAGAAGGTTCAGGGGAGAAAGAAATGGAACTAATCTTTACTGAGAACCTGCAATATGACCAGTAGTTTCACCTATGAGGTTGTTATCATTTTGAGATGAGGAAACTAAGGCTCAGAGAAGTAAATGATGTGGCCAAAGCGACTGATGGAGTCAAGACTGAAATCAAGGTCTGCAGAATTCCAAAACTATCCATTGTATATAATCCTCAATAAAATCTTTGCTTTTTATTAAAACAAAAATATTATTTTAAATTACTAAGTTTTAAATTTATTTGTCTAGTTCATATAAAATCAGATATATTAAGTCACTGAAACACCCTAGAGAATACAATTTCAGGATATAAAGTTTATACTTATTTTTATAAATCTTATGCTGATAAAATTTATAAAACTGCCATGGATACTATAACATAATATTCTTTATGTTATAATTCGTAAGTTCCTCATAAGCTTTTGTCTTTTGGTTGACTTCTACATGAAACTAATTTTAACGTACTGAGTAGAGTAGCTATTCTCTTCCCCTCTAAGATGTTAGTATACATACCATATTTTAATATGAATATAGTTTATATTTAGACTCATTCATGACGTATATACATTTCTTTTTTTTTTTTTTAATTTATTTATTATTATTATACTTTAAGTTGTAGGGTACATGTGCATAACATGCAGGTTTGTTACATATGTATACTTGTGCCATGTTAGTCTGCTGCACCATGACGTATATACATTTCTAAGGCTATTATACTTGATTTTTCATTAATAAGTTCGATCTACTATCTGAAGCGTATGTAATGTAATCTACTCTCTTGGGTTGACCCTTTTGCTGCTATTAATGGTTTTCTGAGTTTTAATAGCATGCCTGTGCTTTGAAACTGGGAAGCATAAATTCATAAACTGGTTCTAATTTCAGCATTTTTTTCCAAAACATTATGTTTACCCAAGAGCATTAGCTGTGGTAATGGTAACCAAGTTCTGATTTCTAGGGTTTCAGGTTTCACTATGTCAAAGCCGTTTAATAAGCCAGGTATTCTTGCCTTGTTGCTTTCTCCACAAATTAATTTTGAGGGAGGTTAAAATCTTTCTCACAGAAATGATATGTGAATACATTGTTGTGTGGGGAAGCATATCTATTTATCCTATTAGTCCCATACACAGCTAATTTACCAGATGGCTCTTTTCCAGAAAAAGAGGGTTCTTCGTTTGTAAAACAAAAGAACCAAGACTGCTAGAGTGTGCTTGAATGGGAGAGCAGTTGGGATGATTTTTTCCTCCCATAACAAAAAAAAACCCTAATTAATCATAATGCCACAGAATCTTCGAGTTCTAGTATCCGTGAGGTCATCTAGTCCAGGGGTCTTAAAACAAGGGTAGCCATATCCCTAGGAAACATTAAAACTTTTCAATAAGGAATGGGGTAGGAAATTAATTTCTATTAATAGAACTTCAATAACATCCACGTGTTGACTTTCTTTACAAAGGAAAGGTATGGCTCGTACACACCCAAAATACTACCATGACTCATTGTCCTGCAGCATAAAACTTCCAGTATGCCAGAAAAAGGCAAAATTAAAAGAACTTTTGTTGGTGAAGCTTCTTTTATTTAAGACACCATAAACCCAAGGTAGAGCTTCAGCGACTTTCTCTGCTTAACATAGCTCCATTAAGGGCCAAATGTGGGGTTAAAGATGGGGTATTTCGGACTACTGGCATGCTTTGAAGTCAAATGTATCAAGAAAGAGAGATTACCTTTTTAATGAACTTATCACCCACCCCAACCACTGTCAAAGGATGCTTTTCAACTGCAGAAGACTTTCATGACTACCAAGAACACAGCAATAAGGTAAGAAACACGAAATGTAATGATACTTTATTTATTCCTGCTGTCAAGGTAAGGACAAGGATTTGTGCTTTATCTTGCTACCTATCTACCTAGGGCAGGGATTCAGAACTGAGAGGTTCTAACAAAATGCAGATTAATTTATTTGAACTGAAAAAATAAGTCAGACTTTTTCTGACAAAAGGTAAATTTGGGCCAGGCATGGTGGCTCATGCCTGTAATCCCAGCACTTTGGGAGACTGAGGCAGGTAGAGCCCGAGGTCAGGAGTTCGAGACCAGCCTGGCCAAGATGGTGAAATCCTGTCTCTACTAAAAATACAAAAATTAGCTGGGTGTAGTGGCGGGCGCCTGTAATCCCAACTACTTGGGAAGCTGAGGCAGGAGAATCACTTGAACCCGGGAGGTAGAGGTTGCAGTGAGCTGAGATCGTGCCACTGCACTCTAGCCTGGGTGACAGAGCAAGACTCCATCTCAAAACAAAACAAAAAAATGGTAAATTTGATTTTAGTAAGTACTGGCTCCGACAGTTAAATTATATGGTGGATATTTCCCATAAATTAAATGAGCTAATGAAACAGATATATTTACAGCATATACAGGCATACATATTGCACATTTTGTTCCAGACCACCACAATAAAGCGGGTATCACAATAAAGTGAGGTACACACATTTTTTGGTTTGCCAGTGCATATAAAAGTTATGTTTACACTGTACTGCAGTCTATTAGGTGTACAATAGCATTATTTCCTTTTTTTTTGAGACAGGGTCTCAAAAGTTGTCACCCAGGCTGGAGTGCAGTGGCCCAATCTCAGCTCACTGCAGCTTCAATCTCCCTGGGCTCAGGTGATCATCCTACCTCAGCTTCTCAAGTGCCTGAGACTACAAGTGCACACCACTAAGTCTGGCTAATTTTTTGGTGTTTTTTGTAAAGACAGGGTTTCAACATGTTGTCTAGGCTGGTCTAAAACTCTTGGACTCAAGCGACCCACCAGCCTTGGCCCCGCAAAGTGCTGGGATTACAGGCATGAGCCACTGTGCCCAGCCAATAGGTTTCTACAAACCAATGTATAACCTTAATTTAAAAATATTTTATTGCTAAAAAATGCTAACGATCCTCTGATCAAGTCATAATCTTTTTGCTGGTGGAGGATCTTGCCTCAGTGTAGGTAGCAGCTGATTGATCAAGATAGTGGTTGCTGAAGGTTGGAGTGTCTGTGGCAATTTCTTAAAATAAGACAATAATTAAGTTTGCCACATTGACTCTTTCCATGAAAGGCTTCTCTGAAGGATGTGATGCTATTTGATATCGTTTTACTCACAGTAGAACTTTTTTCAGAATTGGAGTCAACCCTCTCAAACCCTGCCACTGCTTTATCAACTAAGTTCATGATATTGTAAATCCTTTGTTGTTATTTCAACAATGTCCACAGCTTCTTCACCACCAGTAAATTCCATCTCAAATACCCACTTTCTTTGCTCATCCATAAGAAGCAACTCCTCATCCATTAAAGTTTCATGATGAGACTGCAGCAATTCAGTCACATCTTCAGGTTCTACTTCTAATTCTAGTTTTCTTGCTATTTCCACCAGATCTGCAGTTAACTTCCGCCATTGAAGTGTGAACCCTCAAAGTCATCTATGAAGGTTGGAATCAAGTTCCAAACTCTAGTTAATGCTAGTCTTTTGACCTCTTCCCATGAGTCATAAATATTCTTAATAGCATCTAGAATGCTAAATCCTTTCCAGAAGGTTTTTAATTGACTTTGCCCAGATCTATCATGGGAAATCACTATCTATCTATGATAGCCTTACAAAATGTACTTCTTAAATATGACTTGAAAGCTGAAATTACCCTGATCCATGGGCTGCAGAATGGATGCTGTGTCTGCAGACATGAAAACATTCACCTCCTCGTACATCTCCATCAGAGCTCTTGGGGGACTAGGCACATTGTCAATAAGAAGTAATATTTTGAAAGCACTCTTTCTCTCTGAGCAGTAGGTCTCAATGGTGGGCTTAAAATATTTGGTAGCCACGTTGTCATGTGCTGTCATCCAGGCTTTGTCGTTCCATTTATAGAGCACAGGCAGAGTAGAATTAGCATAATTCTTAACAGCCCTAGGATTTTAGGAATGATCAATAAGCACTGGTTTCAACTTCAAGTTACCAGTTGCATTACCCCCTAACAGAGTCAGTCTGTCCCTGGAAGCTTTGAAGACAGGCCTTGACTTCTCCTCTCTAGCTAGGAAAACTCCTAGATGGCATCTTCTTCCAGGGTAAGGCTCTTTCATCTACACTGAAAATCTACTGTCTAGTGTAGCCACATTCATCAGCGATCTTAGCTAGATCTTCTGGATAACTCGCTGCAGCGTCTACACCAGCACCTGCTGCTTCGCCTTGCATTTTTATGTCGCAGCGATGGCTTCTTTCCTTAAACCTCATGAAACCACCTTTGTTAACTTCAAACTCTTATTCTGCAGCTTCCTCACCTCTCTCAGCCTTTACAGAGTTGAAGAGAGAGCCTTGCTCTGGAGTAGGCCTTAGCTTAAGGGAATGTTATATCTGGTTTGATCATCTATCCAGGCCACTCAAATGTTCTCCTTATCGGTAATAAGGCTGTTTTGCTTTCTTATCATTCATGTGCTCACTGGAGTGGTGCTTTTAATTGCCTTTAAAAACTTTTCCTTTGCACTCACAACCTGGCCAAGTGTTTGGTGTAGGAGGCCTAGCTTTCAGCCGATCTCATCTTGGACATGCCTTCCCCACTAAGCTTGATCATTTCTAGCTTTCGACTTAAACTGAGACGTGTGATTCTTCCTTTCACTTGAATACTCAGAGGCCACCGTGGGCCTATTGATTGGCCTAATTTCAATACTGTTGTGTCTCAGGAAATAGGAAGGCCCAAGGAGAGAAAGATGGTGGGGATGCTGGTCCCGGAGCAGTCAGAACACACACGCATGTATTGATTAAGTTCGCTGTCTTCTATGGGTGTGGTTTCTGGCACCCCCAAACAATGATAAGAGCAACATCAAAGATCACTGATTGAAGGTCACCGTAACAGATCTAACGCTAATGAAAAAGTTTGAAATATTTTGAGAATTACCAAAATGCAACACAGAGACATGACGTGGGCACGTGCTGTTGGAAAAATGGTGCCGACAGACTTGCTTGACGCAGGGCTGCCACAAACACTCAGTTTGTAAAAAACACGGTCTTTGGGAGGCATGATAAAGTGTAATAAAATGAGATCTTCCTGTAATACGATGAACGCATTACAAAATTATAATATCAAAGGTGAATTAATATGAGCAATAGTTCCATTTTTCACCACATTTTAAGCATACCAGATTAAACAAAGTGCCACTAAGTAGCAGAATAACGGGTCAAATTAGCAGTATTTTGCTAAGCCTTGGTAAAGTCTTTTTTGATATCCTACACAGAAACCGGGAAAGGATTGGTTCTAAAAACAGTGTAATAAGTCTTTTGCAAAGTAGTTAGTTGCTGATTCTTCGCTTTTATGAGAAATGTGATAGAACTGGCAGCTTATAGACAACATTTTTTTTTAGAAATAGATCACAATGTGATTTTTGACATATGACTAATAAGAATGTCAAATAATTGCAGAGCATCACTTAAAAAAAATTCTTCCATTGCCACTTACGTTGTAGCAAGATTTCTTTTGTTTATATTCATAAGAAAGGAAAACACGATTAGAATTGAAACTGAATTTTGCTTTATTCTTATAAGGAATATTCATCTATGAATATATAAAGCATTTGAAAAAAGTTCCCATTCATCTCAGAGAGGTATTTTCAATACATTTTCACTTTTTATGTTTCAAATTATCAAAATCTTTAACACACTTACATAAAAATTAGGTTGTTTTCAGTCAAATGTGTACAACTAATAATTGTAAGCATAATTTAATATAGAAGAAAACAGGTTTTGAAAAACATATGATCTCAAAAAATAAAAAAAATTAAATTTGTATAGCTATTTTGTTTAAGGAGGTCACAAAAGCAAAATAGTTTGAAGCCCACTGATCTATTCTAGCTTTTCCCATGAAATATGAATTTCATCTCTAAAGTGCCTGTCAACTTCTATTTGCTTCAAGTTATTACACTATTTAGAATGAATTTATTTTGAATTACAGTCTTAGAATGTGTCTTTTCTAAAAGGTAGTTGCAGATCTGACCTCTCATTCTAATCAGTGATGTAGAAATATAAGGACATCACTGATTTTTCTCTCCAAAGTCCACTGAGATGGCAGCTTAGATTAGTACAGCCTTCCTGTTTAAGCTTCCAGTTTGAATATCAGCACACTACGGTTTTGTGAAGGGGCTCTGTCTTTAAATGCTGCACTGCTGCTTTTCAAGTCACAGCCCTTCTCTCATTTGGCCAAGTCAAGTGTGTTCATTCCTGTTAGCATTTTCAAATGCTCTTTACTGATGGTAAACACACCTGGAAGTCAGTGGGCCATTGACACAGTTTGATAAACTTGTAAATACTTGCACAACCTTTTCCTCTGAAGCTCATCAGTCCTCTTAGATAAAAGCCTGGACACAGGAGTCTTTCATCATGTCCTGAATTCCAGAAAACTTTGGCTTCAGAAGAAATAAAAAAAAGGCCAGTTCTAGGGCTCTCTATCCTCCCTTACTGAGATCACTACATCCATAAAGCCCTAGAGCCTGAACCTGGGAATGATCATAGGAAACACTAAGGTTGTCTGTAGGTTTTACTAAAAGAAAAAGGAGGAAAACTGGAGGAAAAAATAGAGACAGGGCAACAGAGTGCCCTGCAGTTATTCTAAACTCAAAGCTTGAGGGTTAGGAATCAAACCAATTAAAGCCTTCACAGAAAGAATGAAATGTACCATGTCTTCAAACACAATAGGGTATCATCTTGAAGGTTTTTTTCAGCGTGTCCTGTTGTGCCTGAATGTGGGAGCCACTAGCAGTCTTTTCACCCACTAACTGTGATTTTTTTCTTTCATCAGTAAGTATGTGTCACAACAGTCTTAATGTCTTAAAAGACAGTTGTCAGAGTGTGAAAACATAAAGAGACCACATACGCAAAGCTATTGTTATTCCTCTCCTTCTTATGTGATACCCAGTTCATATGAAAACACACCAGTGGAGTGAAAGTTTTTCAGATAATGCCTTTTAAAAAGTACTTTGAACTGAAAAATGTTTTATAAATAATAGTTTACCAACCACAGATGCTGTGAGGACAAAACAGAAGATTTAAAGTCATATTGGTAATTAGGAGGTTTGGTATCTGTTTGAAAATTATTTTGTGCTATTGGAAAAATGAGTGAAAATTACAAAATCCTAAGTTGTCTGCCATACATATCATGGATTTGCCACCTGCCTATGATGTGAGTAAACAAGCCTATAATGACTGAAATGGAAAGGCAGAAAAGAAATTCACTGTCAAAGTCTAATTGCAATTGTTGTGGAATGCAAATGATAATATCATCTTAAATCCCACAGAGGCACTAATAATTAAGACATCAGGAAGCAAGGTTAAGCATTATAGACAATCAATAGCCCACCCTCCAATTCTATGACCTAACCTTGGATTCATACCCTGACTTTGAGATCTCTGAGAGAACATATCTTTTTATAAACAACCACATGCCATAATTTAGCATTGTGGATACAGAGTGTTATATCACAAGCTAAGTGAAATAAGACATAACTACTTTGCAAACATAGCTTAATGGACAAAATCAATACAGCATCTAATTAAGGAGCTATTACACATTGTAATAACACAAATACTATGAACAATATTGAACAAAACTCAGTGCTTTTGCAGCCCTGTCAGCCCCATTTCTCTAATTCACATGTTATCTTCAACCTGCTATCAAATCGAACTCTCTAGAGTTGTCTAGTACTTAAGAAAGTTGATACACGATTTAAATTTAGTAAAATTTAGTCCCAGCTACTCGGGAGGCTGAGGCAGGAGAATGGCGTGAACCTGGGAGGTGGAGTCTGCAGTGAGCCGAGATCGTGCCAAAAATTAAAAAAAAAAAAAAATTAAAAGTTAAAAGTGGCCGGGCGCGGTGGCTCAAGCACTTTGGGAGGCCGAGACGGGCGGATCACGAGGTCAGAACATCGAGACCATCCTGGCTAACACGGTGAAACCCCGTCTCTACTAAAAAATACAAAAAACTAGCCGGGCGAGGTGTCGGGTGCCTGTAGTCCCAGCTACTCGGGAGGCTGAGGCAGGAGAATGGCGTGAACCCGGGAGGCGGAGCTTGCAGTGAGCTGAGATCCGGCCACTGCACTCCAGCCTGGGCGACAGAGCGAGACTCCGTCTCAAAAAAAAAAAAAAAAAAAAAGAAAAAAAAAAAAAGTTAAAAGCAATTGCAATTATTTTAAGCAGCACAAATCATATGCACATATACACATACACACATATTTGTAGTTTTTCAACTTGTACCCATACAAAAAGAGTTCTTTTGATTGGAGAAGTCACCTGCCCTAGTTACACCGACTGAAATGTATGGCCTTTTCTTTCAGTCTTTATTATCTGAAATGATCCTGTGCTGAAATTGGGCATTTGTCTTGTCTTACTGTCCCTTTAGAAACCAAGCTGCTGTTGAAATGCTCTGTCAGCGTACACTCTGCTTTTCCCTAACGGAGATTTTCTAAATCATTGTAATAACTCGCTCGATTCCTGTCCAGCCTACAATTCACATGCTCTGGAAACAACAGCTGTGATCATCTTGCTTTGACTGCTGTAAGAATCTTGCTCAGTGCATGGCACATAATAAGTGCTCATTAAATAAATGTAAAATGAATAAATTCTATGCATTCAAGAAAAGATAATATTGCTTTCATAAAATTCAAATAACTATATATAAATAACAAATGACGGGGATTTCCATTATTGCTTTAGAGGATACTACCGATGCTGATTTAGAGAAGTGTCTTCTTAAAATTTTGCTATGAATTACAAGTGCATCATCTTGAATCACGGAATGAAGAGCAAACAATCACTGACATGCATTGAATAGCTGTCATGTTCCAATCATTGCTTGGCACCCTGCATGCATTATCTGATTCAAACCTCATTGTAAACCTTTATATTACCCTATAAAGAAATAGGAAGTGAGAGTGGTAATTTGCTTAAAGGCACCCAGTGAGTGGCAGAGCTTCAGTTCTTAGCCAGTATTCTATACTAGTACTTTGCATATACTTGATGTATGGCCCTTCACATACTTTATATCATATTATTTAGTTGTATCATTTTCACACATTCATTCAACAAATACTTTGTGAGCAACTATTACAAGCCAGAACTGTGCCAAGGGCTTGGTATACAGCAGTGAAAGAACAGACAGGATCCTTGCCTTATAGTCTAGTCATGAGACTAGATGAGATGCATTAAATAGTACTAGTGACAACCATAAACAGTTTTCAAGCATTTACTATGTACTATACACCATTGTATGTTTACACCTTTGTATATTTTCATTGAATACTCAAGAGCAAAGACCATTCTATAAAGAAAATTAGTCCCTTTTAATTGATGAGACCACTTAGGCACAAAGAAGCTATATAACCCAAGTAGCACAGGCATTAATGATCAGAACTAGGACACAAAACCTGGTGGTGAGGCTCATAAGTCTACACTCTTTATCTCTGTGTGATATTGTTTTTACATTACACTATGGTGTGATGCACAGTCAGACTGTGGAGAGCCTTGTAGGTCATTTAAAGACTTCTGACCAGAATCTAGGTCACTGAAAGGGCTTAGGCAAGGAACTGATATCTCAGATGTGTGTGTGAAGAGCGGATGAGCAAGACTGGAGACGAACAGTGCAGACAGGAGGCCACTATATCCAGCTGAGAGAAACCAGGATTCAGAAGATACTATGGGGTCAGAGTTGAAGGAACTTAGAGGCTGACTAAATATGGGAGATGAGAGAGGAGAACCAATCACTGGGCCTTCTGGACCAGTGATGAAGTGAACGATGGGGCCATTTCCTAATACAGGAATCCCTTCTTATCCATAGGGTCTATGTTCCAAGATCCCCAGTGGATGCCTGGAACTGTGGATAATATCAAACCCTATATCTACTATATTTTTTCGTATACATCCATGCCTATGATAGCTTATAAATTAGGCAAGAAAAAGATAATAATAGAACAATTATAACAATGTACTGCAATGAAAGTTAAGTGAATGTGGTCTGTCTCTCTCTCTCAAAGTATCTTAATAGTTTCAGACCACAGTGGACTACAGGTAACTAAAACCACAAAAAGCAAAACTGGAGGGGGGATGTGGGAAGGTACTGTACAGAAATCCCTGAAAGAGAGGCAAATTTGGAAAGGAAGATGGCTTGGCAATTGTATTTTCCAAACATGGCCACAACAGTATCTTCCATCCTACGTGCCCTTGTGCAATGGCACGACAGGTCCCTAGTCAAGAGGAGGAGTTTAATTCCCCTCCCCAGGAATCTTGGCTGACCTTGCTGACTTCCTGACCATCAGAATGTGATGGCAATGACAGCCTAGAATGGCCACTGCTAGGTCATACAAAGCTGGTAGCTTCTGTCATGGTCTCTCGGAGTGCTCCCAATATCCTCTTGGGATATTCCTCTTCAGAACCAGCTGCTATGTTCTAAGAGGCCCAAGCCACGTGGAAGGCCATGTTTAGGTGCCCCAGCTGGTGACTACCGTTGAGCTCAGGTCAACAGATGGCATTAACTGCCAGCCATGTGAATGAGCTACCCTGGACTTCCAGCTCGGTGGAGCCTTTGGTTAACCTTGGTTGACATCTGAAAGCAATTGTAGTGTCCTAAGTAAGAGCACAAGAACTACCTGGTAATTCACTGAACCACAAGAGATGATAACACATTGCTTTCTAAGCCACTGAGTTTTGTTATGGTTTGTTATGTAGTAACAGATAACTAAAGTAGTTGATGGGTTCTGTTTTAGACATGTGGAGTTTAAGATGCACAGAAAACACCCAAGTGGAAATGTTCCAAAGACAATTGGATAATTTTATGCAGTTGAGATCTGGAGCTGAGGAGAGACACTGGACTTCTGATTTGAGAGTTAGGAACACAGAGAATGTAACTGGAGCCATGAAAGTGGGTGACAGAATCCAGAGTGATTATGTTGTGAAGAGCAGAGTCCTGAGAAACAGCAGTGTTTCGCGATCAGGTAGACGGGAGGTGAGTCAACTAAACAGAGGTATCATAGCCAAAACAGTCAGGGAGAAAGTCAAAGGGAATGTGGCATCACAGAAGCTAAGGAAAGAATATTTCAACAGGAGGGATAGGTTAACTATTAAATGGTTCCAAAAACTCAAACATGATAAAGAATAAAGAGGTTACACCGATGCTATTGACAAAGCAATGGGTAACTCTGGAGACATCCGTTTCGGTGGTGGTAAAGGTAGAGGAGGACAGTCATGAGCAAGGAGTACTGTGAAGGCCCAACTGTAAGAGGGGTAAACAGAAGGCAGAGAAGTGATCAAAGTGACCTAGCACACTATGTTCAAGAAGGCTGGAAGCGCCGGGCGAGGTGGCTCACACCAATAATCCTAGCACTTTGGGAAGCTGAGGCAGGAGGATTGCTTGAGCTCAGGAGTTCAAGGCAGCCTGGGCAACATGGTGGAGCACTGTCTACAAAATATACAAAAATTAGCCAGGCATGGTGACATGTGTCTGTAGTCCCAGCTACTTGGGAGGCTGAGGTGGGAGGATCACTTGAGCCTAGGAGGTCGAGGCTGCAATGAGCCAAGCTGTGACTGCACCACCGCATTCCGGCCTGGGTGACAGAGTGAGACCCTGTCTCAAAAATAAAATAAAATAAAATTAAAAAATAAACAAAAAGAAGGCTGGTAGAAGAGAGAGGCAGTAGGAGGCAAAGTCAAGAGATTATTGTTTTCCAAGATGTGAAAGACTGGAATGTTCCAATGTTGACTGGATGGGATCAGTAGAATGAGGACAGTCTGAAGAGAGAGAATGGAATCGAAAGGACCCATCATGCAAAAATGAACCTGGAATATGGGGAGAAAAGGTAGAAGCACAGATCCACATACATGCAGGAATAAAGATGTGTCTACAGAAAATCAGGAGTTCCCCTTGCAAGTTTCTATTTTATTTTAATAGAATGCAAGGTCCTCTATGGAGAGAGGGTTTTGAGTACAGCAGGAGGATCTGAAATAGTTGTTGAGAAGTGCGGGGGGGAGAAGTTTGTGAGGGATAGGAGGGCTGCCGACTGTTGAAGTTGGAAAGTCAGGAGACAGGTGAAGAAATTGAAGCCCAAAGAAGTCAGTGAAGCAACTTGCTGAACGTTACAAAGTAAATAAACGAAGGCGCCAGGACTTGAGTATAGGACAGTGTGATTCTTTCCAGTACATTAGGCTAAATTAATTCCTTGGGCCAGGGGAATAAGTTTAGTTTCTGGACAGAGACCAGTGTTTGAGCTACAAACTTCATTCTTACCTCTTTATTCACTTTGTCCATTTCCATCAGTTTTGTCTAAGACCCTACACTTCTGATAACTCATCTCTAAAATCTGTAGGCAAAGAAGGTCTCAGGAATAATCAGTAAAAGATGATGGCACACAATAGAAATTCTTCTTTTAGGTACTAAATACCATTTAGAAGCTTTGGCTCAGTGTTAACTTAAATGCAAGCAGGGAGTTTACCGCACCCTTAGCACAATGATTGTTCCTTAGAATTATATTTACAAAATAAGAGTAAAATAGGACTGCATAAATAAGAGTATTACATTTAGAAGCTGTAAAATAATTTTCTCACTATGCTTTTCACAGTTCATTCTCCCAGCGAGCTTAGTTCAGAATTCTAAAGCTTTCTCAAGGGTTGTAATCGCCTAGAATTTCTAAAGAGATGATGTGATCTGCTTCTTGGATAGTATGTAAAATTTAAGTAGTGGGTGGTGGTGCATGGACACTGAGGTTCATCACGAGAGCCTAAAAGCAGTGCTTTGCAGGTACCTCCCTCCTTGAAAATAGAGTTCTCATCCACTCCCTGTGCCCCAGGCCTTTAAGTACTATATTTAGGAGATACTAAGAACTTGTATTTGGAAAAGGAAAAATAAGAATTCCTTACAATTTAGGGTTTTGGGGGCTATTCAAGGAATAATAAAGAAGGCAAGTAACTAATAGTTAGGTCACTCTTTTGACAAGGTCAGAGCCCAGACAGGGACAGCTTTTCCATGCCAGGAAATGTCTACAAATCCCCTAGTCCAGTTGGCAGTTCTCTAGTGCACTTACCTGATTCTGGGGCTTCCATTAACCATTCCCTATATAGGAGACTTTTACACATCTAGGAAGAAAGTACTTCGCTTATATGTACATACAGGTGCTCTAAAGGTGCACAGAACTATATACAACTGAATTCTATGATCATTTGGGGGAACTTCAGTCCCTCTTAGAGAAGGAGGCTACCAAAGCAGTACTTCTGAAATTACAGATCACAATATTTTGTAAAGTATGAAATTATTTTAGTGGGTTGTAAGTGGCATTTGTTAAAAATGAGAAATACAATAAAATAAAATGGAAAATTCCAGGATGCATTTTACAAGCCAAGGATAAATGTTATTTTGGGAAGCATATTTCAGATACATATGTATATGTGTGTGTACATGTTGGCTTTGATGTAGCATGTATTTCTTATTGCACTGTCATGGTCAACAGTTGAAAAGCCACTGTTTTCGAGGACTCCAGCTTCATAGAAATTTCTACTAATAAAGCCATATTCATGTGATGTTCTTTGTTCTTCCAAACCTCTGGGACTGATAAGATCCTAGGCAGCCCATTCCAGAGCTGCCCTAAATTTTCTTGCAAATCTGAATAACGAAGCACCCTGCACAAAGTTACAAAGTAAACAGGTGAAGCGGCAAGGATTTGAATGTAGGCTTCTGTGAGCTGGGGAGTGCCGATGTGAGCTGAGGCATTCCCTGGCAAAACACCAGGAGCCAGCACCCAGGCTGCGGGAGCCTCTGAGTCCACAGCTTTCTCAGGATCATGCTTTTCAAGGACTGTGAAACCAATTAGCCAAACTCTATTTTCATTTTAATCATAACAAAAGGTTAAGATGTTGTAAAATAAATAAAATATCCATAATAAGCTTTTGTCTCTTTGGTATAATTACAATTTGTTCAGTCTGTAAAAAAGTTCCCGACATGCATGGTTAATAAGTACCATTTGATCATTTTCACAGGAACCATGCATTTTAAGAGACAGTCTAAATTTCAGTCAATACAAACCAAAAATAAATATTTTTAATTTCTGTGTAGTTACTCATTTTGTTCATATGTGTGTTATTAATGTATAAAAAAACTAAGGTAATTGAAATTTATGTAATTAAAATTTCCCATCTATAGTTTCAACCCTCTTTAACCCCCTCTACAGTGACTGCCACTGTCTACGTTAGGTGGGTGACATGTCAGACACCAGCTTACAGTTCTTCTGGAACATGCAGAACTTTATATAAAAAGGTTCCATATGGCGGGAGATTCATTATTATTATAAAAATCGAATGTCGTAAAATTCCTCAACCTCCCTAAGGAGAAAGAGAAGTGTCATAAAGTATTATTATTACTAAAACAGAAGATGGAAAAAAAGAATAAAAAAGTGTGCAAAGTATTCATCACAGTAAATGGGTATATGGAACACAGCAGCATATATGTCCATTAAATGTAAAATAATTTCTTTCTAGTCTTGCAAAGAAACCAGCCACTTGAGGACAGACATATTAATGCCAAAGCTGAACACGAACATATGAGATAAGAAACAAAGAGGAAGAAGAGTTAGGGGACTGCCTAAAGGGAAATAATTTATTAATCAGATGACAGAAAAAGGCGTCTTCATCAGGTTGCTCTGAGGTATAAAGTATTATGATATTTTGCAAAAAGTCAGAGGATACCAATGCAAGACATGTACACACACACATAAATAACATAAAAGTATTTGTAATGTAAGTGTACAGATGTATATATAAATTTTTCTAAGTGTTTATATTGAAAAAATGGAATTCTCTAACCACTTAAATTCCATTTTTAATTCAGAGCCAATTGATTTCAAAATCTTTGTTAGCTCAAAGTGCAAATTCGTAAAGATTTAGAGAAAGGGCAACCAGAGAAAAGGTCAATAAATTATAATCCTTTAATGTGTTTTGCATTTAAATACTTTTATAATAAAATTAATATAGTGTTCCAACTCCACACACAAGTTGAATGAAGAAAACCTAATATACCCAAGGTAATGTAAGAGATGATACACTGAATTATAATCTATTTGCAGACAAAAAATAAAACTCAATACACACTTGCAAAAGGGAAAGGCAGAAAAGCCTAGCCATCAAATCAGAAGGCAGAAAATCGTATTATTCCTGTAATAAAAATGTGCATTTTCAACCTTTCAAGTAAATTAATTAAAAAAAACACTCATACAAAGATGGTATCTGTAATTTCGAAACCTCTTCCCTGTTCCATCTAAACTAGATGTAAGCATGGGTAAAAATAAATTTATAGAAAAGCGACGTTAAAAGAAAAACACAGGATACATAATTCTTTCGCTTACCATTGTCTCCAGAAGGCAATGACACAGTGTTTGTTGGCATGGTATCCGAATTCACTTTTCCATTCTCAAATGTGTCATTTTCAGTCTGCTGTAGCTGCCAGTTGAGGCCAAAGAGATGCATTGCTGGGGGGAATAAACACACGTTGTTTAAAGGTCTGCTGCCTTCAGCTACAACAGCAATCGCTAAGCATGTGTAAAACCAGAGTCACAGGTTAACTTAAAATTTCCATTTTCGGAAATACCAAGGATAACTGCGCAATGAAAATTATAAAACAAGGAGTTCCTCAAACAAATATAATTTACATAGCAATGCAGTGCAATATGGTGGCACTTCAATAACAATTTCATACTATTCAGTTCATTGGTACCAGGAAACTCTTAGAAATCAATCATTATTTGCTCTAATGGCTCTGAGTTCCATTTTTCACCATTTTTTAAGTAACCGGTACAACACTGTATAACAGCATTTGCCAAACTTACTAGACCACAAGTCACTTGCAAATTTATGTAACTTTGCTGCAACACCTGTAGATGCTTAACAGCCATGATCCTCTGGGTTAAGGTAAAAGCAAAAACTGGTCTCACAGATGAATTTGTTGGTACATGAAATTCAGCTGTACAAAATATAATCCAATTTGAATATTCTAAACTTGGGATGAGTAATTTTTGAATTGACATACAATTTAATAATGGTACAGATGAAAAAGCATGCATATGTGTCAGGTAATTTCAAGTGAGTTTCTGATGGGGGTAAAATAATTTCATAAATTTATATTTAATAAATTTATTAAAATTTATAATTGTGTTTACTAGTTTGCTTTATTTAAAAAAAATTTTTAAAAATAACTAGAAGACTATATAACCATAAATGTTAAGTTTTAAGTTCCAGACATAATTTGAAATGAATACACTTTTTATTATTTTTCTTAATTTATTGACACTATTTAGAAAAATATGTCACTGCTATATTCACCTAATATACTATTCATTTGTGCTGCACAGAATATAGCTTAGGGACTAACCCCTAAGGAAGGTTAAATATCTATAGGGAAGCCCAGCGATGGTCATATTACCATATCATGAAAGAGAACTTTTTTGATATTTTTAGACATTATTTTACTTGCTGTATATACTGGAATTCACCAGAGCGATGGAGGAAGAATAAGAAGGCAGTGTCTACCTTTTTGATTACCACTGTCAAAAAGCCCTTCAGACCCAATATGGTTAGACTTTGGTTCAATCTTCAGTCTAGAATTTAGTCTTGGACAAATTATGTGATATTGTTAGAGATTAGGTTTACTTTTAAAAGGAGGTTTGTTACAACTACCTTATTTAATTTAAGCTCAGGTGAGAAGGTGTGGGCCAGAAGATTCTAGACAGGGCATATGAAGGAGAGCTGGCACAAAGCTAGGCAGTTCTTACTGCTGAGGTATTTTATTTAGTCTGGAATCCAGGTTACTGAACTATTTGGAGTCACCTGACTAGACCATGGCACCCCTCAATAAACAGTCCCTTCTGTCTGCAATGCTTCTCTCTGACAGGGAAATACCTGTGCATCCCTCACACCCTGACTGGGTGAAGTGTTTATTCTAAGACTATTTTAGTTCACTTTTGTGTCTCATTTGTAAGACATAACTTTATATAAGGATACAGTGCCTGATACCTAGTAGGTCTCAATAAGTATCTGTCAAATAAATGGATTAAAGTTAGGAATATTCTATTTTCTGAGATTTTAAAAATCTAAGAAAACACTGTGTGGATAAAAATATAGTAATTGAGAGAAAAAGTTAATACATAGAAAACAAATGCATAGATGGCTAAGAGAGGAGAACATGTTAATCGCTGATGAATGACTGCTTTACTATAACGCTGTCTGAAAAGCAGTTGACTGAAAGTCTACTACTACTATATGTCATTAACTAAACTTCAAAAATTTGGTAGTTTTACGATTTTCTATTAACAGTCCACATTCTTTTGTTAATAATACCTGATATAAAAGCATGCTATAGTAAGAAAGATACCAAAAATAGGCAGACAGCTACATCTACCCTGTATATTTTAAATAAATGTATATACTCACACTCCCTGCTGAAGTTATCCTTGGCCAGCAATTCCTCTTAAACTCTGATTTTGATGGATTAAGATATAGGTTATAGAATTCTTGAATTTACAAGTTGTCATCTTGTAAACAGGTATAACTTCATGTGTCATTTTGCATTAAATTGCATAGTGTTTGACTTGCTAAACATTTATCACTTCATACATTTTTCAGGGTTTCAGATGCTTCACCAAGTTTTTGAACAAAACAATGGGAGCTAGTTTTGCATAGAGTAAAATGTTTGACAGACATACTCTGGCATAGCAGCAACAAATATTCCAAGAGGGTCAAAGTTTCCACACAAAATAATTTGTCATCATTGTGATCTTTTAACATAAAAAGTCTTCTTGCCCGATAGGTTTGCTCATATTATCAGTTTTAATAGATTTTTGAAGAGTAGACGTAATCCACGGGACCCTGCGCAGATGTCATATGTTAAACAGTAATGTGATGTTTATGTTGGGAGAGCTATTTTATTTTTTGCCAGATAGGCAAGAACTGTATATTTTTATTACAGAGAATCTCAATAAAATGGGATGCTGGTTCTACTTAAGATGCTACATAATGAGACTCATATCCAAAAACATGATCTCTTAATACTGCACTGAAAACAGAAACCAACAAGTTGTTTGGTCTTAGGGTATCATCTACTTTGAAATTATTGGTGTTTCATATTTAGTGATGCCCTTGACACTCATTATGTATAATTTAAGATATGCATACAAATGCAGGGTGTTAGTGGGGTTGACTCTCCAAAGTTAGAAAGAGAGAGGAGACAGAGAGAGGAGAAAAAGAAGAGAGAGGAGAGAGAGAGGCAGGCAGCAAGCTCATAAAAGTCAAGAATGCTACAGAAATTACTGAGCAGTGGTGTAATAAAACTAAATGGGGTATCTGGCAGAAAAAAAGGGAAAATTAGCCAAATCAAATACATCTGAAAATAAAGAAGGCTAAGTCCAGTTCTTCAATGCCAGAGTTGGAAAGCAGAACTGAACTCATGGAAAAGCATCTGCTGCCACTATTCGTGGGTGGCACCACGGATCCTTGGTTTAGGCATGTCCCAATGTAGGGCGTGCAGACAGCGGCAAGAAGCAGCTGGGGGCGCTGTGCTCTTCTGAGTCCCTTACTGCTCTGGGTCTCAGGTGAGGAGGTAAAGCCAGGAGTGATACCACGCATTCCCGGCCCCAGACACGGTCCTTGTGCTGGTGGTAGAACATCATGATGCAATATACATTTTAAACCATTCATTGAACAAACACTGTGTGTCATGAACTGTACTGGTACTTCACTGGCATTATCTGTAATCTTCACAAAGATTCTGTTGAATGGTTATTATGACTTTTTTTTTTCTCATTTTAAATCCAAGAAAGTGGAGATTTGTTGAGAGTTGAAGGTTTTTTGAGAGTTTGCATGCAGTTTGCAATGGACGTTAACCTCAAACCCCGACCTTCCGATGACAAAAGACATATCACTACATACCTCTGTATTCTACCAGTGGGTAGTGGGATGTGAAAATCCGTACAGAAGGAAGTGAAACGCAGCTTGTGTGTGGGCCACAGGCTACGATAACACTTCTCTACTACATCCAGGACACTGCAGGCTGGGGCAGTATGCGGGGGCTGGTGCCGAGGATATCAGTAGGTAACATCTGTGTGTCCTGGGCACAGTTCTACACAGTACTTTCCCACTATTCTGTCGGAAACTAAAGTTTTACAGTAATATGATGATGATAGTAATGAAATTAAGAACAGGCTATTTTGTTTAACTCCAAGATTCTTAAAAAACAACAATTTAAAAGTTACAAAAGTACAAAAGCATTGTAATTGTGAATTTTAAGGTTATAGCAATAATATTCATGTAGATTTAATAATGAAAAATTTTTATTTCTAGTATTATGCTTCTTAGTTTTATGTCATTTCCATGTATTTCTAGGTGAATATAACAGTGAAAGGGCCATGGATTCATATCCAAAATGTTATCCAAGGCAGAATGAAATTTGTAGGTGACAGCAGTACTGCCTATCTGACATATATATGTATCAGTGTGTTTTTCACAATATAAAAAACCTCAAAGTCCATTATCTTCCTTTTTTGTAGAAAGAATGATTATACTTGCGCCATGAGGTAAATATAATCAGAAGTTGTCCAAATGTTAAAACTGGCAAATACAAGATTTTTACCAACTATAAATGGGAGTATTTTGCAAGATAATTCTTCAGTTGGTTGTCTGGAATTGGGATATATTTTCTCATATCAAAAATCTCAGAAAGGGTGGTTAAGTCTCCAGTGCATCTACAAAAGTCTGTCTATATATCCCATAGAAATATGTATCCACCTAGCAACAAAAGGCACAAGCAAGAATGTTCACAGAAGCATTATTTGTAATAGCCTCAAACTGGAAACAACCCCAGACTTGACATCTGGCAGCAGTAGAATGGAAAAACAAATTACAGGCCAGATATACAATGGAATTCTACACAGCAGCATTAGGAATGAGCTGCTGGTAGACACAACAATACAGATGAATCCCACAAGCCTAATGTTGGGGAAAAGAAACCAATCACACACAGAAAGTGAATACTGTATAAGTTCATGTATATAAAGTTCAGAGGCAGGTAAAATCAACTGAGAAGAATGAAAGTCACCACGGTGATGACCTCTAGGAAGGAAGGAACAGGTAGCGGCTGGCATAGTCCCTAGAGGTTTCTGGAGTGCTGCTCAGAGTCTACCTGGGAGGTGGTTCCACTGGTGTGTTCACTTATCATGATCCACATACTTTTCTAAATGTGTACTATACTTAAATAAAAATTACTCAGGGCACGGTGGCTCACCCCTGTAATCCTACCTGGCAGTTTGTGAGGCTGAGGTGGGCGGATCACCTGAGGTCAGGAGTTTGAGACCAGCCTGGCTCTACTAAAACTACAAAAATTAGGCAAGTGTGGTGGCAGGTGCCTGTAATCCCAGTTATTTGGGAGGCTGAGGCAGGAGAATTGCTTGAACCTGGGAGGTGGAGGTTGCAGTGAGCTGAGATCATATCACTGCACTCCAGCCTCGGTGACAAAGTGAGGCTCTGTCTCAAACCCTACCCCCCTCCCAAAAAAAAACAAACAGGCAAGCAAAAAAGAAAAAAACAAAAAACACTTAAAAGTAATCCATCTAACACTCAGCATAGCTAAAAATAACATACATTTTTTTACCCTCCCTAAATCTTCCCTAAAAGTGGTTTTCTCTATAAGGCTATCAGGCTTTCCTTTCCACGATGTTGCGGCTGAGGCAACGGTGACGGTCAGTGCTCCAGCCCCAAGAGGTAACGAATAAATCAGGTGCAGAGTGAAGACACAGTACAGAAGAAGGGCACATGACACCACCGGGTGGGAGGAAAAGGAAAGAGTCAGGAAAGACTCAGTGCAAATCTCAGAAAGTACAAACTTTGAGGAGGAAGGCAATACAATTAAACAAATTCATGTATTGTGGTGATGACTGTCAGCTCATGGCCCTCCCCAACTGATTTTTAGTTTAAAAACATGATTTGTCTTGGCACAAATGTAAAGAAATGGAAACCCTTGTGTGCTGTTGGCTAGGAATGCAAAATGTTGCAAACACTATGGAAAACAATATGGTGATTCCAAAAAAAAATTAAATATAGAAATACCATATGATCCAGCAATCCCGCTTCAGGCTACACACCCAAAAGAACAAGAATTAAGGTCTTGAAGAGATATGTACACACTTGTTTTCATACCAGCACTATTCACAACAGTCAAGAGGTGGAAGTAACCCAAATGCCCATCGGTGGATGAATGGAGAAAGACAATGTGGTTATACACACAATGGAAGAGTATTCTGCCTTAAAAAGGAAATCTTGTCACATGCTGTAGTACGTGACATGCAAACTTTGAGGACTATGTTAAATGAAGTCAGTCAGTTAAAAATACTGTATAATTCCACTTGCATGGACTAGCTGAAGTAGTCAAAGTCATAGAATCTTAAAAGTAGAACGGTGGTGACCAGGGGTGGGAAAGAGGGAGAAATGGAGAGCTGTTTGATAGGGACAGAATTTTAGCTTCATACTAGCAAAACATTTTGTAAATCTAATGCACAACAATGTGAATTCTACTGAGCTATACATTTAAAAATGTGTAAGATGATAACTTTTTTAAATGTATTAAATGTGTGTCTTACTAGAATTTAAAACAGGAACTATTATAACTTGTCACCCTGCAGAAAATCATTGTTGTTAAGATGAAGAAATGGGACTGTGACACAAAGTGGGAAACTTAACCCAGAAGGTATGAAGTGACCAGCATCTGACTGTATCTGACTGTATAATGAAGGTCTCTGTGTTTGCTCCTTCAACTTAAGCATGTTTACAAATGGTTTAGAAGAGATGAAAAAGCAATGTTTGGGGTATAAATGTCATGCTTACTTACAGAATCAGGATTTTCAAGGATTTCTTAATTCTGATTTCTTTTAAATTATTGTTTAATTCCTCTCTTTCCCTTTACTACCAGGTATCTCAAAAGAAGAGACCACAATATATACTTCCTCAGCACACACTTCTTTTCTCCTCACTGACTGATGTTCCTCATTACCGTGCTAAAATCTCTCTCACAGTGGTTATGAGTATCTCTTCTTTTATTTTTATGTATGTATGTTATGTTTGAGATGAAGTCTTGCTCTGTCACCCAGGCTGGAGTGCAGTGGCGCAATCCCGGCTCACTGCAGCCTCCACCTCCCGGGTTCAAGCTATTCTTGTGCCTCAGTCTCCTGAGTAGCTGGGATTACAGGCATCCGCCACCACACCCAGCTAATTTTTATATTTTTAATAGAGAAGAGGTTTCACCAGGTTGGTCAGGCTGGTCTTGACCTCCTGACCTCAAGCAATCCACAGGCCCCGGCTTCCCAAAGTGCTGGGATTACAGGAATGAGCCACTGTGCCCAGCTGGTATCTCTTAAATTGCCACATCCAGTAGCCTCATGCCAATATTCATCCTGTTTACATCTCAAGAGTACTGGGCATTATTAGCCACCCATCTTCAATACTTTATTTTCCTTTCATAATCCTCCTGGTTCTCTTCCCAGCTCTCTGCTGGTTCCCAGTTGTTCTCCTTAAATCATTATGTGGAAGTCTTACAGGCTATTCACAAGTAATCAAATTCTCCTGGACATATATTGGAGTTACCCTTCCCTGCCCTTCTGAAGCCTTATAACTTTGCTTTAGATAAAGATTTTTGGGCAAAAGTAGTATGTCTTACCTCTGTGAGGAAGATTTAAAAACCAGTATGTAATGTGTTGCATTCCCATGCAGTAATCATGCAAATGTGCTGAGTAGTGTTTCTATCAAGTCTAGGTCCTTGAGTGAGCAGAACCCCCTTGACAAGAACCACCCTGCACATGTAGCTTAAGCAACAATAAACCGCCATGTTAAGCCACTGTAGTAGGTAGCCTCTGAGATGGTCCCAGATAAGCCCTGCCTTCTGGTATTCACACCCTTGTATAATTCACTCCCCTTGAGTTTAGGCTTGATTTAGTGACTTGCTTACAATGGCAAGCACATGGCAGAAATAATGGAATGTCTCTTGAGCTTAGGTTACGAAAGACTTCAGCTTCTGTTTTGGTTGTTCTCTCTCTCTCTCCTGGACTGCTTTCCATGGTGAAAACCAGCTGTCATATCATGAGGCAGCCTCATAAAGAGGCCCATGTGATAAGAGACTGAAGTGTGCCAAAGACCATGTGTGTGAGTTTGGAAGCACATCCACCAGCACCAGTTGAGCCTTCAGATGAAACAGCAGACCCAGTCTGTGGTTTGACTGTAACTTATAGACTGCGAGGCAGAGGCACCCTGCTAAGTTGGGCCCAGCTGCAATTACAGACTGATACAGCCATTCAGGTTTTTAGGGTTGTTTTTAACCACTCCACAACCTGCCTACTCCTGACCTACACCATGCCTCCATGTATTCCCCAAAATATAGACATTCACCAAAGTCCTTCCTTGACCTTCCTTTCATGTTAACCACTTTTATAATATCAACT
The DNA here is from genome assembly GCF_008728515.1 of Papio anubis. Classification (NCBI taxonomy): domain Eukaryota; kingdom Metazoa; phylum Chordata; class Mammalia; order Primates; family Cercopithecidae; genus Papio; species Papio anubis. Next base: position 7,132,219 of record NC_044978.1, read on the forward strand.
CCCAATTCCATGTGGATGGATGACTTTGAAATATGTGTCTCTTAACACTGAATTCTTTCCTGACTGAGCTATACTTCAAACTTTGCATTTTTCTACTAGAGCTACCGAGAAATCCTGTGGTACTTCAAACTTTACTAAAGACAAAATAAATGGTCTTTATCTTCATAATTGTTTTGCTTTCTGGGTTTCTTTTTTCTGTTCATGATATCACTTTAGCTTGGGCAGTGAAGTCACTGATATCATGAACAGAAAAAAGAAACCCAGAAAACAAAACAATTATGAAGATAAAAACCATTTGTTTTGTCTTTAGTAAAGTTTGAAGTACCACAGGAATCCCTTTAAAATAAGTTGTAACAGCTGACATTTGTCATCTATAAAATTAATGAGTATACTTTTTATATTATCACCCAAGTCAATGAGAAAAAAATTATAGTATTATCAACTCAGGAGTGACTTACATGGATATTAAGTCATTGATCATGGTCAAAACCTATGTTACTAACAGCTAAATAGGCTACTCTAGACTGCATCTTTTTAGGTTGTCTTGTGGTATTCATGAACTGTAACCATTTTAAGATATTAAAAATTAAATCTTTTGTATGTAATTAAAAAATTAATTCTATAAACTCTTAGTATGTTTCTGTAGATTTTTCCAATAATTAAGAAAAAAACCTTGTTAATTGAAATAATTTTGAGATAATATGTTAAAAAAGATCTATCAGTAATTCTATGAAGGAATTTTTTTTTTACACACAAAGACCATTAAAGTGAGAGAAATGACAGCATGCATTCCTTTTATTTTCCAAGGCTGGAGACGAACAGAATCCATGGTTTATAGTTATTTCGCCTCCTCCCCATAAAATAAAAAGGGGGCATGCCATTGTTTTTAACCTGTATATGTTGGTTTGACACTTAAAAGCCAGCATGTGGAACACTTGAAACCCAAAATGTGTAATTAAAGAAAATTATATACCACCAAGTAACAAATTCAGTGCCATTTTTAGTTCCATGTTGAGAAAAAAAGGTGCCAAATTTTGATCTCGTCTCTGGGGACCATGCCACTGAAGTTGTTACCACAGCTACTATTATTTCTACTGGCATGCTTGAGTTCCCAGATCCTGCCAAAAATGGATAGGAAGGAGGGGTGATGACAGCTGGTGACATAGTCCAGCAATTGCCAGAACCTTGGAGCAAATTACAGAGGATGTTGTGAAGGGAACACAGACGCGAGCACCCAGCCATCAGTCACCTGAAGGTGGCGTGTGCCACCAGAACCCTGAGGAGTGTGTTCTGAAGCTCTGGCAACGCAGAGCAGTGTGCTTGGAGGGTCTGCCAGGGTTGGTTAAATGCTGTTTAATGTTACAAGATCAAGTGAACATTCTCACAAAGACAAAGAGGATGAGGTAATATGGGAAAGAGAGTCTGGTAAGAAAAACTGACTTTAAAAATACCACACTGAAAATGTCTGCCATTCCGTTTTGTTTAGTCTCCCAAACCTCAAAGTTCATCTAAGCAAGCAAGGAGCTAGAGTTTCCCTTTCTTGCAATTCACTTCACATCCACTGTGGTACACTTCCAAAAGGAATCTTTCTGAGAAAGATTCATTAGGAACATATTAAGTTGCAGAAAATAAAATCAGAGTCTGACATCAGATAGGTAAGTGCACTGTTTTCAACACAGATTGTCTATTGCATCTTGTGGGACCTTTTGTTTGTATTAAAAGAGACTGGAGTCCCAGTCTGAATTCTGGCTCTAAATAGTTGTGGAACTTTGGCAAGTTACTGGATCTTTCTGAGGCTTGGCTCTCTCATTTACAAAGAAAATCTGAAGGGTTTGCACTAGATGACCTCTAAGGTCTCTTCCAGATTTATATTCTATGATGTTAATATATTTTAAAACATAAATATTTAGGCTAAATTATTGAGTACAGGCAAAAATACCTGGCATCAATAAGATACCAACACATTAGAATACTAAAGTTGTTCTTGATTTTAATTTTTAAACTACATTGCATAGAGTCAAACTATCATGTTATACATATGATTCCTTGGATATCTTGGCCTTTGAATGCAGAATTGTTTCATTTTATGTATCAATTTCATGAATACATAAATATACATGATGCCCATATGTAATAATCAGATTTCACAGAAAAAATAAGAAAGATACTCTTAAATATAGGGCAATCATTTGATTGGACACACGCATCCAGAGTAAAAGCAAGCTTTCAATGTAAAATGAAAGCATCGCATGTGAAGACTGCAGTTTGTAACTTGGACCCCTACTGGTCTAAACTGTCATTAGGAACACATAGTTCTTCATAAATCAGCTTTCGTTTTGGATTTCCTGCTGTGTTCATGTACATGTTGACAGAATGTGTTGGCCAATATTTTGGCATTCTAATTTGTTATTATTTGTTATTAACTTTTAAGGCTAATATTATTTCAACACTCTATACATGCTGACCCAAATATTGTTATTTTAAATCAATATTTCTTTTGAAAGCTTTCATATTAATATGCACTCCAGTTGTCATTAAGGAAAAGAAAATTATTCTGTCAACTGTAGGATATTTATATTCAAAAGAACTAACATTTGATATAGCAAGTTCCTCTTTGCATTATAAGATAACATTCTAAAAGTGTAGACTTTATGAGCGAACAGGTTTGGAGGGAGATACAGAATGGCTGCCAATATTTTATATTTCTATGCTGTTTATCCTTTCCATCCTTTCTTGGCATAATGCAATTAATGGGAAAAAAGAATCATATTGGCTATCAAAATGCCTTGATGGGAACACACAGTGATTTAACTTTGAAGGTTTGTTTCTGCCAGGATATTTGACTCATATTCTTTTATAAATGATAACATTAAACAATTCTACTTTTAAGTTTCATTGCATTTTTTCTTTCTGAACTACGTGGATGCAGTGTAAGACACCAATGGATGTGGCTCAGGAAATGCTAATTCCAGAGCTGCCTTTGACAGCCAATGCTGAAGCTGACAAAACGAAAATCAAGCTGTTGCTTCTGTCACAGAGAGAATTAAGTTAGAATTTCTAAAACCGACCGTTTTCCTGATGTTTCATTAGTTTTCTCGTGTTTAAAGGGTCTGTTCTCTGCATAAAAGAAGGACTGATCCTCCAATCTAATGGAAAGAACAAAGTGTTAACCATCAGGATCAGCGGCCCAATGGGGTCAGCCATTATCTACAAGCTAGAGAATTTTTCAGATAACACTTGTCAATACTGAAGAGCATGGTAAGAGGACTTATTTCAGTAACATTCAAAATACAGAATGAAATCATTTACATGATTTGTGAGTTATTCCCTGCTTCCCAAAATATTGAATTTGCTGTTACTGTGAAATGTATGTAACAGAGGATTCATTAGTGAGTTACCTGCAGCTTTGCCATTGCAATCCAATAGATCTATCTCATTATTCTAAAGCTTGCAGCACTCATTCAACTTTCATTTGGATTCCTTTCTTCCATAACAGCTTTAGAATTGCATACATAGGCCAGGTGCGGTGGCTCACACCTGTAATCCCAGCACTTTGGAAGGCTGAAGCAGGCAGATCACTTGAGGTCAGGAGTTTGAGACCAGCCTGGCCAACATAGCAAAACCCCGTCTCTGCTACAATCACAAAAATTAGCCAGGCGTGGTGCAGCACACCTGTAATTCCAGCTTCTCAGGAGGCTAAGGCAGGAGAATCGCTTGAACCCATGAGGCGGAGGTTGCAGTGAGCTGAGATGGTGCCACTGCACTCCAGTCTGGGTGACAGAGCAAGACTCTGTCTCAAAAAAAAAAAAAAAAGTAACAAATGTTTATGTATGCTACTGACTTACTCAAGCATAAAATTATTTCTTCACTTGTTTTGGCTTTTTAAAAAATGGTAAAATATACAAACTGAAAATTATAATTCTTTGAAATTTTAAGGCATTGTAATCACCATTATTGAAAGATCCAACTATTGAAATATGGAGATCCTGAGAAGAATGTCAGTATACTAAAACATGGCAAAATCCAGAAAAACAGCTCCTGTGTAATGGTCCAGTTCTCCTCCAAGGGGTTACATTTGAGAGAGACACTGATTTGTGAGTGCGTGTATATGTGTGTGTGTTTGCACAGGTGCATGTGTATGTCCAGAGGAAACCTGAAACAAAATCAATGATCCTTCAGAAATGTAGGCACAACCAGCTCGTGTGATTTGTTATTTATCATTCAATCAACAAAGATGAAGTGGGTACCTGCCTTATCAAGTTTGGCTGGCTGTGAGAAGCAGAGAGCTGTGGAGCCCACTCGGCCTCTGGATGCCTGCAGCACCTTGTAGGTAAGGGTTATTCGGACAGATCACATCAGTCTCCTATAAGCATCTCATCTTACTCCTCTGGCAGGTGAGAAAAACGTTCTTATGAAGTCTGCTTTCCATTTGCTCCCCTTTAATCTGGGATCGCTCAGAGAGCAGTTTTCCTTAGTTATTACTAACTTAACCATTATTAATGAATATTTATGGCGCATTTCTTGAAATATATTTCAAAGCAAAACACAGAGGAAGTTGCAGTCTCTGATCCCTGGGAGACTTGCTCACACTGCCAGCCTGTTTCTGTATTTGGTGGTCTCAGTCTCCTTTCCTAAAAATAAATGGCCCACTTTCCCATTTTAAACATGCAATGCTTCTCTTTATGTGACTCTTTTCCAAGATCATGAAGAATTTGAAGAAGTAAAAAAAAAAAAAAAGCATCTAAAAATATCATTACCCTAAAAATGGAAAATGTAAAATTTGTGATGATTTGAAATGACTGAAACAATATAGTTAGGTTTTATAAACAAATTCTATGTCACTCATATAGGCTTACTAACCATATCATACAGTTAGCTTGTTAAAACTAGAAATGTAGTTAACACAAAGATTAAGGATCTGGAATAAAATCGGGAAACCCAGTGGAAAAGCTCCACAGCACTTCTGGTTCCCTCAGCAGTGATTCCTGTGTTTGTAAAAATGTGATCACCTTTATAATTGTGAACCTTCTATAGTTATTATTTTGTAAATAAGTATTTTACATTTTACATTTATATACTTCTTTTTTTAAGGGATTGACCTAAATTTTTAATACATTTATTTTTAAAGGAAATTCTATATTACCTTAAGGGAAAAAAATCAGTGTATCTTGATATGAATAGTAATCAGCAAAATTACTTTTTTTTTTTGAGACAGAGTCTCGCTCTATTGCCAGGCTGAAGTGCAGTGGCGTGATCCTGGCTCACTGCAACCTCCACCTCCTGTGTTCAAGCAATTCTCCTGCCTCAGCCTCCCGAGTAGCTGGGACTACAGCTGCATGCCACCACACCTGGTTAATTTTTTGTATTTTAGTAGAGACGGGGTTTCACCATGTTGGTCAGGATGGTCTCAATCTCCTGACTTCATGATCTGCCCGCCTCAGGCTCCCAAAGTGCTGGGATTACAGGTGTGAGCCACCATGCCCGGTCAAAAATTACTCTTTATTTGTAAAAGAGATGTGAAAGGCAAGTGTCAGAGATGGCTAACATCTGCTGAGACCTTCCTCATGACATAATCTGATACAACAAAATAAGAATGCAAAATAGAATTCATTTCTCATTTTGTCTTTCATTGTTATTTATTCTTCAGTCCATGTTCTATCTATAAATTCTTAAACCTAAGAAGAAACAATGCCCTATGATACCGTGGGAAAAGTTCTGGACTGAAAAATAATGAGACCTAGATTATGGTTCCTTTTAAAGGATTTGCTGACTGGACAAGTCACTGATTTTCTGGGCCTGTTTCTTTTAAAAAAGTGTAGATAATAGTATTTAATTTACTAGGTTGTTATAAAGAAGAAGAAGGAGGAGAGCTAAAATTAACTGAGCACTTACATTTTGCCAGGCACATTACTTTATTCAATTTTCCCCATAGCTGTACTATTTCAAAACCTGTTTATATTGATGAAGAAATTCAGGTTTATGAAGGTTAAGTACCCTAGAGTACATAGCTAGTAAGTGACAAAGGTGAGATACAAACACAAATCTGGCTGCTTTGAGATTCTATACTTATTAACAGTACTTTAAAAATAAATTGTACTGTGGTATACAAATTTGAAATTATATTTTTCTCATATAAGATTGTGAGATCACTGTGATAAAGATTACTTCTTACTCATCTTTGTGAATTCAGTATTTAGAAGAGATATTCAAAAACAGCAAAGTTTAATGAAATTGACTTTGATATTAGAAATAATTAAAAGGAGATACATGTAAAAATAAGCAAAAATCTGAAATCTGCAAAACCACTTGTATCATTTTCTCTCAAAACCAAGAGTCCCATATTCCACATATTATATGCAGTAATCTTCTAGGTAGCCTTGGATATCCTTCTGTCTCTCCGGGAAATGCAGGATAATATGTGAAAGGCTTCCTCTCCTTCAGGGGCAGGTGGAGGCTTATTGAAAGTGATAAAGAGAATGGGTCCCCCAGTGGAGGAGAAAACAGAAAGGATCAGCCAGTGGCTAAAGTACTAGGGTGATAAGACAATCCCAGGACAGAGCCAGCCAATGTCATGCCAGGCTGGTTGACAGACAGTCAGCAGAAGAGGAGCATTAATTTCCTCCCAGGTAAGTCACCACGACACAATGTAACAGGTAACAGAAAGACTGGAAGTTCTTATCATTAATAACATGAAATCTTCTCTCAGAAAATATCTTAGTATTATACAGAGGTGGATCTAGCTAAAAAAACATACTTGTTCTTCGAGTCACTGTATAGAATGTAAAATGGGAAGATGCACAACGGGAGGGCCTCCGAGTAAGATTCTTTGCCTCTTTAGGCCCAACTCAATCATGAAAATGAGACGTGCTGACCTTCTTAGTTATCAAACACAGGGCAACATGACATTTATCTCCAAAGAGCTTTGGAGATGTAGGATACACACACACATCTGTAAGTTTTTAATTTCTTCAAAACAGATTGAGTACTCATGAATGGAAAGAAATCACACATATCTTTTCCTTTATCACTTTTTTTTGTTGTGTATTTTTTTTTTTTTTGAGATGGACTCTCGCTCTCCTTGCCCAGGCTGGAGTGCAGTGGCGCAATCTCAGCTCACCACAACCTCCGCCTCCCGGGTTCAAGCGATTCTCCTGTCTCAACCTCCCGAGTAGCTGGAATTACAGGCATGAGCCATCACGCCTGGCTAATTTTGTATTTTCAGTAGAGATGGGGTTTCTCCATGTTGGTCAGGCTGGCCTCGAATTCCTGACCTCAAGTGATTTGCCTGCCTCGGTCTCCCAAAATGCTGGGATCACAGGCGTGAGCCACCGCGCCCGGCCTCCTTTACCAGTTTTTAAAAATATTTTTTGGAAATCCTTTATAAATAAAATTCTTAAAGTATGCATGTATGTTATCTGACATTAAGAGAAAGGAACAAACAGAAAGAGACTATGGGATTCTTGTGGCAATTTTAGGTCTAGTTTCCCCAAATTTCCAAAGTGACATTGCTACTTCTAGAGGTTGACTGCAACACTGGGTTCTAGGTAAACTAAGTCAATAATGAAAGCTAAAAAAAAATAGCCTTTTTCCCTAAGACACAGATAAATTTTCTCTTTATTATATCACAATACGTTGGTTTTAATACTCCTGACGGTTGATATTTTCGGGTCACATTTAGGTTTCTGTGATAACACTTAGAATCTGTCCCTACATCAGCATTTGCCAAAACACATCCTCTGAGTTATTATTTAGGCCTTAGCAGGAAAATCTTTCTTGAATGCTCAGATTCAGTAAGTTCTGCCTTTTATGCACTCTCTTAGTTTCCTACATTTCTCCTTTTTAAATAGTTACTATAACTGTAATTAATTACTCAGTGTTTGCATTCTACAAAAGAATATAATCTCTAAGAGGCAAGGAATGTATTTTCACTGCTGTCACTGTCACAGTGTCTGACCTATGGTAGTCATCTGATAAATAAATGTTGAATGAATGACGGATGAATGAATGGTCAGTTCCTTTTCTGACAGGTGTTATATTACTAAAGTTACTAAAGAAGAAACTGGAATTTTTTTAAATCTATTTTTTATTTTTTAGAGATGCTCTTGCTATGTCGTTCAGGCTGGGGTGCAGTGGCCATTCACAGGCATGATCATCAGGCATTACAGCCTCGAACTCCTAGGCTCAAGTGGTGATCCTTCTGCCTCAGCCTCCCAGAAAGCTGTGACTACAGGTGCGTGCCACCACGTGTGGCTTTGGAATCTTATTTTTAAGGAAAAGGGACAAAGTGAGCAGTCTGCAGACATTCTAAGACAATGTGGGAACAATAAACTCTATACAAATTTAGATTTTATTTGATCTGTTATATTCTAGGATGAGACCTTTGTTTGATACAGATTCAATGAAACTTAAAGGTTTTGTGCTGAATTCACTTCTAAAATTCCTAGTAATTTGTCAAGTTTTTTTTAACCTTTTGTGTATGCCATTTACTTTTCTTTCACTCCTCTCTACACAGGCATTTCTCTCTGAACATGCTGCTGTTAGCACCACTAATGTAAAAGCAAATGACATATGCAACACCAATTAAATATTTATGCAACGTAGCAGTGAAGTGGTAAATATTGTATTATGCTTTCCACTTGTCGTTAGGAGATGTTGCTACATTTTGCAAATATGATAGTTTAAAACAGAGAAAACTTCACTATATTTCATGAATAAGATATTTATATCTAGCATAAACCGGAGGTAAGCTGACTTTAAAGGTATTTCTTATTGTTCTGTCTTTGAATATTTTTCAAGTCAGAGAGATCCCTATATTTAAATGGTAAACACAATCTGTTTTAAGTGCATTCTTTTCTTTTCTTTTTTTGAGACAGTCTCACTCTGTTGCCCAGGCTGGAGTGCAGTGGCGCAATCTCTGCTCGCTGCAACCTCCGCCTCCCGGGTTCAAGCGATTCTCCTGCCTCGGCCTCCTGAGTAGCTAGGACTACAGGTGCGTGCCACCATGCTTGGCTAACTTTTTGTATTTTTAGTAGAGATGGGGTTTTGCCAGGCTGGTCTTGAACTCCTGGCCTCCTCCCAAAGTGCTGGGATTACAGGTATGAGCCACCGTGCCCAGCCAAGTGTATTATTGTCATATGTTATTTACTTAGCTGACCTCATATCAAACTAAGAGTAAAATAAATTATATTCGTAGGGAGAGGAGGAGCTTACTTTCTATACTGGTAAATTCTTTTACTCTGAGTCTTTAGTCACCATTGAATCAGGCTTAAATATGTCCTTAAGGATTCAAGAACAAAATAAAATATTGAAAAACTGACTCTAAATTTTTAGTCTTACAATTTTCCATCCTCTAAAATATAGGCAACACATTTTTCCTACAATGTGATGAAATCATGTTGGTATTAAAATGCTTCCATACCATCTCAGACAAAAATGCATTTTCTGAATATAATGCAACTCCGAGTGAAGGGAAGAAGCTGTAGTGAAAAATGGTATGTAATTCATTGCTCAGCTGTGCTCTAGAACATTATAAAACAGCACTTTTATTACAAAGACACGTCCAAAAAGAAAAAAGAACGTCAGACACATTTTATTTTGCCATATAGAGTTAAATGGTTGATTCTTCATGAAGCATAAAGGGTTGGCATATTTTCCCTTCTGACCCTGAGTTGCATCTATATAGCTACTACCATCATCAATTTCAAAGTACACAGAGAGGTAAAAATGTTCATAAAATGCAAACAGGCCCAGAAGTAGGACAGATAACCGCTAAGGAATCATAACTGCAATGAACCTGGATTCGACAGGTTATGTGTTGCCAGATCTAGGGAATGCTTATGTCGTTCAACAGCCTTTTGAGCAGGCATATGACAACATGTATTTTAGAAATCAGTTGGTAGCAGCTGTTCAAAGGAAATAAATAACTACATATGTATTTTTTAAATGAAAGGAGCAGTAAAAATGGGAGTAGTTCTCTGGTTTGCTATACTTGTCAGGAGCTCGTAAGAAAAAACAAAGCTGAGCTATTTGTTTTCATGGGGCAATCAGTGAACAAAACAGTCCCTTAAAAATTTCAGATTTTTATGGAAAAATTTTTGTGAGGATAAAAAAAAACCATTGGGTATTAGGGTGTTGGGAGGTAATAGGGAGTAACTATTAAAGGATGCAGGGTTTCTTTTTGGAGGTGAGAGAAATGTTCTGTGATGATAGCTGCAAAATTCTGTGGACATGTAACACTAAACACCATCGGACTGTATATTTAAATGGATAAACCACACGGTATGTGCGCTGGGTCTCAATAAAACTGTGATTTAAAACACTCTGTTGTCAAATGAATTACTGGTTAGGAAAAACCTGGCCAAAAGGGCAAGGTAATTGAGAAAATATACCACCATAATATAGTCTGATAATATTTTTTTCTCTAGTGTTCCTTAAAGTTCATGTGCAAATACCTTTAGTGCTACTGTACATGGAGAAATTCTCTGACTCTGCCTAGCAGTGCAGAGAAATGCTCGAGAAATTAAAGGTCTATAATGGTGTTATTTGAAGTCTGATGTGAGTGGCTTTTTTTGCAGTTTAATTGGCATCATCCCAACCATTTATTATGATTTGCATGTAGTAATGCTTTAATAATGTTTATGCTTCATGAGGGATTTCTGGCCATTTTTCTATGTGTATGACATTGACATACACAGAAAAAAGAGCTTTCTGTAAGCAAAGAACAATACCAAGACTCCTACCCACTGTATAACTGCGAACAGAAGCGGAACATAGACGCTTCTCATTTTTGCCATTCTTGGTGAACAACTGGTGGTTATTGCTCATCTTTTTTTTTTTTTTTTTTAAATTTCAGAGCCAAAAAAAGAAGAATGAGTATATAAGGGTCCAGAGAAGCACAACAGGTACTTCTTTGGGTAGGTCTGTATCACTAAGTATAATCACTGAACTTAACATTTGTGGTTAGAAATCAGTAGAATTTCTGTTGTGTAAAGGCACAGCCACTCAGAGGTTAATGGATTAGCGAAGGATGTTAACTGGAGGCTCAGTAATCCAAAGAAAATCATAACACGACTCCGCTGCAAGGAAGTTTACCATATGTACATTTGATTGTTAAAAACTGAGATATGCGAAAGCACGTCACATTTATTCTATCATGAATCAGCTCAGCTTTCTCAATTCTGCTTGTTCCTCTATCCCACGAGGGCCTCATGATCTCCCAGTTATGGCTAGTTTTCTAACAGTTTGTCTAGACTTGCACTATCCAAATGATAGTTCCTAGCCCCATGTCGCTGTTTGAGTTTAATGAAAAATAGTACAATTTAAACTTCAGTATCTTCAACTTAGTAGCTACATTTCAAGTGCTCAACAGCCACTCCTGTCTAGTGGCTACTACATTGGACAGTGTGGAAACAGAACATTTCCGTCATGAAATGGGACATGTGACAGCATTTCCTAGACCTGTGCTACTCACAGTGTGGTCTGAAAAGCACAGCAGCATCCCATGAGAGCCTGCTGGAAAAACGAATCTCAGTGCTCACTTTGGATCTGCTAAATCCGAATATGCATTTTCGCAAGGTCCCCAGGCGATTCCCAGGCACAGGAATGCTTGGAAAGCACAAGTCTGGACCTCCTTTCATTGTATTACGTGTTCTGGAAGGCCACTGAAGCAATCTTTCAAAAACGTAAAATGATTCCTTTTCACTTCTATGCTTAAATCTCTTCAATTTCTTCTCTATTTTTACTTCTTAAAAAACCTCACAGGAGACAGTATAGTGTAAGAGTCCTCGTATGTGTGCCTTCAGGAGAGCCATCTCTTTAAGCCACAGATTCCCTGTTTGTTAAAAGAAGAAACCTCCTAAGGTTGTTGTGGAAATTAAATGAGGTAATTCATACAGTTTCTAGAACAACGCCTGGCACGGTAAGCACTGCACATGCACCATGGCAGATGTTTCGCGTTTCTTCCTTGCCGTTCCTCAGATGACCTCATCTCAAGGTCATTTCCTCACTAGCCATTGGCATGAGGTGAACAAAGCTCCAGTTCAGGCATCAGGTGCTAGATCAAGCCTTTCCCCCAAATCTTCAGCGAAACGTAGGTATCATCTGTCTTCTCTTTTTGCTCATCAAGCTGGTATGAAAGCATGTATGGGGTTAAACGAGAGTTTTTATGCATGTCCTTATCACTTGACTATGAGCTTCTAGAATGAAGAGCTAATGTGGACCTCTGACATGTGTCAGAGTGGCCAGGAAAATGTTAACCTAAAAATAGCTACTGAAAAACCATTAAGTATCAGAGTAAACTGAAGTACATTTTAAAAAATAGCGGGCTGGGCAGAGTGGTGGCCCATTCCTGTCATCTCGGCACTTTGGGAGGCTGAGGCAAGAGGATAGCTTGATCCTAGGAGTTCGAGACCAATCTGGGAAACATAGGGAGATCCTGTCTCTAAAAAAAATAAAAAAAAATTAGCTGGGCATGGTGGTGTGTGCCTGTGGTCCCAGCTACTAGGGAGGCTGAGATGGGAGGATCACTTGAGCCCAGGAGGCAAAGGCTGCAGTGAGCCGTGACTGCGTCATCGCACTCCAGCCTGTGAGACAGAGTGAGATCCTGTCTTTGAAAAAATAAAAATATAAAAAATAAATAAAAACTAATACTTAGATAAGGACTTTATAGGTATGGCATGAAAACCAGAAATTTAAAGAAATAAAGAGTGAGAACTGGTCTCAAAAAAATAAAAATACAAAAAATAAATACAAACTAATACTTAGATTAAATAAGGACTTTACAGGTATGTCTTGAAAGCCAGAAATATAAAGGAAAAAAATACATGCGATGACTTTACAACTTCTGTACGAAATACGGTAAAACATGACTATGATCAGAGTTAATAATAAATTGGAAAAGTATATAACATGGGACAAAAAATTCATATCCTTAATTGAAAACAGACTTTTTAAATCAAAAAGAAAGGAGAATAGCCCCAATAGAAAAGTGGAGGCTATTCACACACAAAAGGAGAAATACAAATGGCCAATAAATGTATGAGAAGATATTCAGCGCTACTAGTAATAAATCCAAATAACAATGTTTTAACCTAAGAGATTGGCAAAAGTTAAAAATATGCATAATAAAGGACAGATAGATAAATAGAGGTAATGACTAGCATTGGTGGTTACACAAACTGACAGTTGCCATGGTTTTCAAAATTTAAAACATGCCTACTCTTTGGTACAGCAAATATCCTTCAAAGAATTTATCCCAATAAAAAACTGGATCAAATGAGCATATATGCACATGCCAACATACACAGACACAGGCATAAGAAAATAAGTCACTGTATTTAGGGGAACTAGTTATTTAAGAATAGCCACTAAATAAAATTATATAGATGATGTATAATGAATGATATATGAGAAAAGCCTAGTATAAAATGCATTTAAAAATATGGACCTCTAGCTGTATATGTACATGGGAAAATATCTGGAAGGATATACACCAAAAAGTTGACAGCATGCACTGTGGGATTACAATTAGTTTTCACTTTTTAAGGTCTTTCTTTACTCTCTGAAATTCTGAAGAAACAGAAAAAACAAACAACAAAACCTGTCCACCTCCCTTCCTCCCTCCTTGCCTTTCTTTCAGAAGCTGTTCACCTTGTCTATCCTGAGATAACTCACCTTAGAGGGGAGGCATGTTAAATCTACATGTCGTAAGTTCTCATTATCTTACTGGAAAGTAAGAACAAATATTCTAAGAAATAATTCCTCAAGCTTTTTTTTTAATGTCTTAGGCTTTTACTTTATATTAACAGTCAATATAAGAGAAGGGATTCTAAGGGAATGGAAAAAAAAGCTTAAGGATGGCTGCGTTTCTGTTAAAGGTTGCAAGGTCAATCTCATGATGACATTGGTCTTCCCCATTGATTCTGGGGTTTATCAGACTGATCTGGCTGGATGGGCAAGTGTCTCTTTTCTCCCTCTCTGCTTTACATGCACACTTAATAGAAAAGGACAACCTTCCCTGAGAGAAGTGTCCTGTTCTTTTTTTCAAGGGTAAAGGCAACATCTTGAATCAAAAAAGATTTATCATGTGAATTGATGAGGGAATGAAAGTTTTTCACCTGATTAAAAATAAAATCATTGTGTTAGTCCTTTAAATGTAGGAAGACCAATGAAAATCTGAAGCATACATGTGCTTCGTTAAAGTGATAAAAGTATGAGAAAATTCTTTGAAGATAAAAGTAAATGTTTGCTAGATAACACTGGGATTGTATCTTCTTAATTCCTAGCACAATAACTAGATCAAAACAAATGTTCAATAAATATCTGTTGAACTGAAAAGCCTACATGAGTATAGTAACTAGATAATTTGCGTGTTGCCATGTGGGGAAAAATAAAAGCGAAGGGAAGAGTTTATGACCATGGTACTAGTAGGAATAAAGCAGATTGCTAATGACTAAAAAGTAAAACCAGGCAATATGAAAAAAAAGAAAAATTTTGAGTTTTTACTTAGAAGTCTGATAGTTATATTCACTAATGGATCCTTAAAAAGAGTAGAAGTCTCACAGGTAACAGCGACTGATCTCACATTAAAATGCTATTTTTTCCTGCTAGTCACACCATGAAAATAAAATTAAATGGCATTAGAATTGATATTCAAAATATTTAACAACCGGAAGCACACAGACACTTATCAATCAGAAAGGATGCCTGACCAGTCAACCTGACACCGAATTCCAGCCCTGCATATTTATCTACCTGGTATGCACCACAGTAAAAAAAAAATCTGCAACAAGCACATATTCTTTTTTATTTTTAAGTTGCAGGGTACATGTGCAGGATGTGCAGGTTTGCTACACAGGTAAATGTGTGCCATGGTGGTTTTGCTGTACCTATCAACCCATCGCCTAGGTATAAAGCCCAGTGTGCATTAGCTGCTTTTAACTAATGCTCTCCCTCCTCCCATCCCACCCCATGACAGGCCCCGGTGTGTGTTGTTCCCTTCCCTGTGCCCATGTGGTCTCCTTGTTCAGCTCAAATACATATTCTTAATTTACTACCTCCCATTTATGACCGGTCCATTTCAGAACCATTTAAAATTCTTTCGCAGCACACTTCTGACAGGCACAAATAATATATACAGCTAACTAGAATAGAATCTCTTGATGGCTGATACATTTTCTAACCAAATACTAGAAATCTGTCTCTGGAATATTGATTTTTGTTGTGAAATTACTCATTCACCTTCCGTGTTATGAAACAACAGCAGTATTGTCTCACTAGGGTGTGATCCTGGTCAAGTGATAACCCCTTCAGTATCTGGTTGACCATCTTTATAAGGAGAAAGTGAACTTAGATTAAAACATGCCAGAAAGGTAACAGAAAGGTTTCATCTTGCTTTGACCTCTGACTGGTTGGTAGAGGCGGTCAGAGGTACTGAATGAAGCACTCAGATGAAGACAAGCAGCATGTAATCGGGTTAAGGAGAGAAAGTGCTGTGAGTCATTAACGATGTCTTCCATGGTCAAAGAATTGGAAAAATTACTGCATAACATGTCACGTAGTTGCCATCCCTGACTCAACTGTCTCTGAAGTTCTCTCATGCTCTACAATTCTGTTTTCCCATTAAACACTGACTCAAAACGGTTATTTCACTTTCCAAAGTGCCTAATTATATCATAGGAGTACTGTAGCCAGTGGAAGATACTGGTCCACTGCAAAAGCATCATAGTATTCTACATTCAGCTCTGCAATACTCTTATTCAGTTATAGAATTTCATGGGGCATCACAAATTGCTTTGTAAACTTGAGGATGCATCACTGGCTATTGTTCCTGGTGGATAAACCACAAAGCCTGTGATTTATCTCAGTGGACACCATTAGCATTTCAATGCGGTAGGCCTTTCCCTACACTTAGAAGAAGATCAAAATACAATGTGGTCATTTCTGGCATTTTAGAAAGCAATTTCCAGTAGTTTGAATGCTCAAATATGTTAAGAAATGGTTAAATAAAAGCAATATTTACAATTTCTATTAGTAGCTTCCATTATTTGGGTTACTATCAAATGAAAAACATGATCAATACTACATCAGAAGAGAAGAAAAATCCACATATATGAATGAGTATATAATCCCTTCATTGCTTTATGGACGCCCAGTTCTCTGGAGAGCGTTCCTGAGTGCAAGATGATGGCCCTGAGTGATGAGTTTTACATTTAGATGGCTGAGTGAGCTGAGAGACTTGTAATATCACAAGCAGTGGAGAGCTCCCTATTGAGTACGCATCGAAGGAAATCCTGCACAGGGTTCATTACTGCAAGCACATGAATTATTTTGTGCACATGAAATGCCACAGAGCTATCCATGTTTCACAAGGGATAAGTCAAACACAAATGTACCCTATAGTTTTTGTCCAAGAATATACCTCACTGTTTACGGACATGAACTACCCACAAAACCTGCTTTTCTATGTATCTAAATTTGCTGAAAATTACTGAAAATACTCTATGATTTATGATATATTATTACCAAACTCACCTCCACCAAATATAACCTCATAGTATGCTTCTAGACCAAATGAATAAATACAAGTAATAAAACAATGTAACACCCTGATTTACAGACAAAGTAATTCTAAGAACTTGTTCTTACCTATAAAATAAGACAGGAGTATTGCCAGGAGCACCGAGACCCCTACGGCACACAGTGCAGTGCATTTCCAGCTACAGTACTTTGAAGACTTCTTGAATTTAAAAGCACTTCTTGATAGAGTGTTTCTAGGTAGTGGCCGAGTAGGCGGTGAATAAACAGAGCCAGATGCCATTGTGTATCCTGGGGTTGCAGTACTGAACAGTGGCGTTGTCCCTGTTCCTGTTTTGAATAGGAAATGCCTGTGGAAAAGGAGAATATCATTATAAGATACAAATATGCTGCAATATGAGAGACAAGAGACAGCGATGCATTTAGCTCTTCTGTCTCTTTTGCTCTCTCTCTCCTTTTTTTTTTTTTTAAAGAATTTATCCTATATAACCTAAAGCATTAAAAATCAAGGAAATGTTTTAACCAAAGAATCTAACTCATAAAAATGACTCTCACGAAAGAGACTGATTTTTAATGTAGACAGCAGGATTTATACACATAAATGATCACTGTCCCTTCAAGTAGACATCTCGAGAGACTCTAAAGACTTTCTAATCACACTATTTCCTGAACAAAACCATTTTGGAATGTCCCATGATGAATTACCCTAAGAGCATTTTCAGTTAGCAAAAGAAACCCAGTCTTGTTGCTTTGTAGCTACATGGGCATTTACTACTCATGAGACTACACACTTATATAAACATGAGTATGCATGATCACGCTGATCTTCTGCACACTGATTTATTTTCTGGACGTCCATGGAAACACTGTCATCTTGGCCTGCTTCTCTGCTAATAAGTACTATAAAACCAAGTTTGGCTATATGCAGTTGGTCAGCTCTCAAACAATTCAAACTATTTTATTGACAGCTTATGTCAAACATAATCAGGAATGTGAACCTGCTGGGGGTAGGGAGAGGGAAGGAATCATGGAACACCTTCTAATACCAAACCTAAATAAATGAAGGGGTCAGTGAAGCAGATTTTGGATCAAATATAGAAATGTTCCCTAACCACGAGCCATACAACAGAGAGCAACCTGCCTCTAAAAGTTATATGCTCTCTTCCTTGACAATGTTTAAGCGGAAATTGTGTGGTCACATAACAAGAGCACTGTAAATGGAATTCTTCAGGAAAGGTAACTAATTTTAAGATTCCTATTAACAATAGAGGTCTCCAAATTTTACAAAAGCACCATTTGTTTTATGGTTTACATTTAATATTATGCTGGTAACTTACATTATATTCAGTGAGTATCCCGACACTTACCACGATGTTCCTAGCACATCCCATGAAGTCAACAGACTGTGCTCTCTTTCATATTCAGATTGTACACAGGTCTTTCAACCTGAGATGGTACAGTCTTTATGGAAGGTCATTTTAGATAAGACAGAGCTAAGTACCTTTAATTTTAATCCTCATGTACTTATCGTATACTGGAGAAATGCTGAATATATCAAACAAATTAAGGGGTTAACAGGACAGAACTGGGAAACCAGACTGCCAAGGTTTAAATTCCACTTAACCACTTAGTAGGTAAGTGTCCCTGATGAGTTAATGAAAGTCAGTTTTGGTTCCTTAATCTATAAAATGGGGATGGTAATAGTATCTACCTCACAGGGTTATTATGAAACTTAAATAACTTAATATTTAAAGTAAAGTGCTTGGAATGTGTTATATAAGTATCTCATTAATAAAAAAGGATCACACTCATTTATTTTATGTATATTATTACTTAGAAGAGGCTGAATAGGTATTTAAAAGTTACAAAGAATCAATCTCCAGAAAATTATTAAGTGAAAAATAGTGAAGCCAGTCTACAGATGTGGTAAAAGTCATGAACGTTGGCCTAATACAGGCCAGTAGAGTGGAAAGAATTCTGGATTGAAAATCAGTCCCTGGTCTATCATTTCCTAGTCATCTGGTCCTAGGAAGCCTCAGTTTTTTTTCTCGACCTGTAAAAAAATGGCACTAGTGACTTACTTATTTTAACAGGGTTGCAAAACAGCTAATGTCTCTAAAAAATGCTTTGTCAACCACAAAATTAGAACAGACACAAATGATGAGTTGTCACTTGTACAAATTATACTAGCGACTGTATTATGAGCCCATTTCCCCACCGAACTACTTTAAAAAGCTAATTTAAAAGTTTATAGCCTGAATTAAGTGCTATGTTGGAGGCAGCATTAGTACCTCCTACCATATTCATATTCAGCACAGTTATTCAGCGCTCTGAAATGACACTGTGTGAGTTCAAATCCAGACTCTTCACCTATAAATAGCTGCATGATTTTGGGTAAGTTACTCAAATTTTGTGTCTTGGTTTTATCATCTGTAAAAAGGGCATAATAACAGTAATACAATTTACAGGCATTTTCCAAGGATTAAACGAAATAATGCATATATAAAGTGTTTACATTAGTATCTAGCACAAGGTAAGTGCTCTAAAAGCATTAGCTATGTATTATTTTGCTCAAAATCACATATCACAGTCTCTATTCAAAAGACAAATAAGTATAATTTGAAGATTTTAAATGCCAATTCAAAACGTAACATCATCAAAACGAATGTGTACAAAATGAATTCCCTGGTTTACAAATTTGATACTGGCGATTCCACACACTGGCATGTAGTCTGGATAAGAAGATGGACTATGTCATTTAGATCAGGCATCAGCAAACTTTTGCTGTAAAGGACACAGAGTAACTATTTTAGGCTTTTCCAGAGATATCACTGAACTCTACTGTTATATCGTGAAAGCCGCCATAGATGATGCATACATGTTTAACTCTGGCTCTGTTCCAGTAACAGTTTTTTGTAGACATTGAAATTTTAACTTTATAGAATTTTCCCATGTCATGAAATCCTCTTTGCTTTTCATGTTGTCAATTATTTAAAGATGTGAAAACCATTCTCTGCTCACAAGCAGTACAAAAACAAGTAACAGGGCTGGACCTGGCCTATGAGTCATGTTGGCCCGGATCTAGATTCTCACTCTTTTCAGGATTATACATGAAGAGTGAGCAGGAGGCTCAGCAGCCCATAGAAACAGCCTATTCCCTCAACGCCACTGAGAGGATTTAAAAGGCAGACTAAAGGGTGCAAAGCATGCCTCTTGTGAAGCTTGGACAGATCCATGTAATTGGACAGGGATCCTGTTATTATCTTCTGGAAGTTCCACCCTACAAAGTCCTGGCAGACACTGGCGCATGCATTTCACAGGGCCAAAGGATCATTTTTGCCAAGCATAGGAAAAGGACTGACGTTTCCTGTGACTGTGGGACAATTTGCTTACTTTACTGCAGCGGTCCCCAACCTTTTTGGCACCAGTGACCAGTTTCGTGGAAGACAATTTTTCCCTGGACCAGGAATGGGGGGTGGAGAGGATGTTTTCGGGGTGAAACTGTTCCACCTCAGATCATCAAGCATTAGATTCCCACACAACCTAGATCCCTCGCATGTGCAGTTCACAATAGGGTTCGTGCTCCTATGAGAATCTAATGCTGTCACTGATCTGCCAGGAGGCGGAGCTTAGGCAGTAATGCTCCCTCCTCCGACTGCCACTCACCTCCTGCCATGTGGCCCAGTTCCTAGCAGGCCACGGATCGGTACTGGTCCACAGCCCAGTGGCTGGGGCTATGTGGGCTTTGGCATTCGCTCAGTTTGGGTTGCCCCCTCCTGGTATCACCGATGGAGGTGATAGGTGTCCATTCTGTCGACTTCATTAATAATGGTAACTGCCATTTCCTGAGTACCTACTAAGCACCGTATTGTTGTTTCACTACAATTTTCACCATAATGCAGTGAAGAATAAAATGATTATTTGTATTTTCAGCCTTCATCCTCCAAGTCTCAGCTCAGATGTTACTACCTGACCATCCAATCCAAAGCCCTGTTCCCTCTACTCTTCACAGTATTACCATGTTAATTTTCTTCAAAGTGCTTATTACAATCAGTTATCCCATTATTTATTTGTGTGGTAAATCAAGTTTCTGAAGTACTATTGAAAGTATGTTTTTTCCTCCTGACTTTTTTCCCTTTCTCTGTTTTCTCTGCCTCAATCTTCTTGTTCTAGTTTTATTTCACTGCCTCCAGAAGAAATGAAGTAAGATGAAGGAAGAAATAGCTTAAGTCTCTTACCGGTTTTCTAAAGCCCAGATGGCTGAGTGAAAGAGAGTGGACTGGGGAGGAAAATGGTGTGAGGGGAGAAAGGGCTTCCCTCCAGAAAGGAGAATATGTCCACGCTGGGGGCAGGTGCAGAACCTGAGGGGAGCTGGTGACAGCAGAGGAGCAACAGGGCCCAGGAAGAGAAGCCTGAATTCTGCCTCGTGGGTGGCGTCCTGGGGAAGCGACGAGACTCCAAAAAGTCTGAGGCTCTTCCTGCTGCTTCCATGCCATGCTCGAGGGAAGAGAGCAGCAGAGAGAGCTACCTGGCAAAGTTGTGTGTACAGAACCACGCAACACTCCCGTAGTGACAGGTTTGCAGGCCCATGGCCAACGACGGAGCCCCTTACCTCAGTCTTTGGTCCCATGAAAACCCTCTGGGGGAAAGTGGGAATGGGGAGGCTTTGTGATGTACCCAACATGTCAGGAATAAACCGAATTTAGAAAATAAAGATTCCCCTGAGACTAGAGAAAAATATTTCATTTTATTAAGGGCTAGGAAGAGAGAAAGAGAAGACTGGCTGAAGATGTACCGTGTCCCAGGGATAAAGGCCCCGCTCCTGGCCTCCCTGCGTGAGTCCTGGAGAAGCAGAGATTACAGTGTAAATCCAAGAGGCCTAAGAGCAGAGAAAATCTGTGCCTTACATCTCAGACAGAGAACGGAGGCGATAACAGGATCTCAAAGGGAAATAAACGCATGAAGCATCCAGGTGATGCAGTCAGGGAGCCTCGCCGATTCCTGTGCCTGAGCATAATTTCTAAGAAGCGGAACTACTTCTATGGCTGCAAGAGTAGCAAAGAGACGGCAGAGTGTGCCACTGGACAAGCAGGGGCCTCGCGGATAGGAACGAAGGTGACCCCTGTAATATCAGGAGGATTAGAAACAGATAGACAGACAGCATGAAAACTCGACGTCTTAGTGGAGAGTCTAACACCAGAAGCTCCCTGCTGTGCTCAGAGTACCATGGAACAGCTGGGGTAGGGGAGGGAGGGACCCAAACTGCCTGAAGAGAAGATTCTAGGAATGAGACCTAAAATGAAACATAAACGGGCCGGTGCAGTGGCTCACACCTGTAATCCCAGCACTTTGAAAGGCCGAGACGGGCGGATCACGAGGTCAGGAGTTCGAGACCAGCCAGACCAACACAGTGAAACCCTGTCTCTACTAAAACACAAACAAACAAACAAACTACAAAAAAATTAGCTGGATATGATGGCGGGCACCTGTAATTCCAGCTACTAGGGAGGCTGGGGCAGGAGAATCACTTGAACCCAGGAGATGGAGGTTGCGGTGAGCTGAGACCACGCCACTACATTCCAGCCTGGCAACAGAGTAAGAATCTGTCTCAGGAAATAGGGCCAGGTGCAGCGGCTCATGCCTGTAATCCCAGCACTTTGGAGGGCCCGGGCGGGTGGATCATGAGGTCAGGAGATGTAGACCATCCTGGCTAACACGGTGAAACCCCGTCTCTATTAAAAATACAAAAAATTAGCCAGGTGTGGTGGGGGGCGCCTGTAGTCCCAGCTACCAGGGAGGCTGAGGCAGGAGAATGGCGGGAACCCGGGAGGTGGAGCTTGCAGTGAGCCAAGATCGTGCCACTACACTCCAGCCTGGGTGACAGAGCAAGACTCTGTCTCAAAAAACAAACAAACAAACAAACAAACAAACAAACAAAAAAAACCTCTGTCTCAAAACATAAAAATAAAAAACATAAATATTTTTAAAAGTTGTATTTCTAACGTGCTATACTGATGGACAAGAATGATATACTCACTCCACAAATCTATCATTTGTCTTCTCCCATTAGAATGTAAACTCTATGAAGTCCTATTCACCTCTGCATTAACAAGACTTAAAAAGTTCTTGGCATGTTATAGGTGTTCAATAAATATGTGTAACATAAGTAAAATGGTGACTACTATGCAGATGAGGAAAAGTGAGCCTCAAAAAGTTAAGTACCTTGGCCAAGAGGTCACAGCTAATAAAGGAATGAAATCATAAAATATATAAAATAGCAATAAATAAGGCTGGAAATTATAAAAACCAAAAAGCAAGCCTGGGATACGTGTTTTAGCTTTATTGAAAGTACATTGTTTCTCCATGGGAGACAGGATTTGAATCTGAGCCTGTGGGACTCTCAAGATTATGAACTTAGCCTCAACACTAAAAACATGTGAATATCCACTATGTGAGAGACAGTAAGTTTGAGAGATGTTGATTTCAAATCAGACAGCTCTGTTTAAATTTCCAAAATTTGAGACATCAATAGATTATGAGATCACCAATCTTGGCAAGGGCTTGAGTTGCTATGAAATTATTATTTTTCTTATTTTTGCGATAGAGTTTCACTCTTGTCACCCAGGCTGGAGTGAAGTGGTGTGATCTCAGCTCAGTGCAATCTCCGCCTCATGGGTTCAAGCAATTTTCCAGCCTCAGCCTCCTGAGTAGCTGGGATTAAAGGCATGTGCCACCATGCCAGGTAATTTCTGTATTTTTAGTAAAGACGGGGTTTCACCATGTTGGCCAGGCTGGTCTTGAACTCCTGACCTAGGTGATCTGCCCGCCTTGGCCTCCCAAAGTGCTGGGATTACAGGTGTGAGCCACCATGCCCAGCCGCAATTATTATTTTTCTTAGAGGAAAATGCAACTTTGAGATATTGTTCAAAACAAAGATGTAATATTCTAAAATTACATCTTTGTGACTGTATATTTTGTTATTTGTTCTAACATTACTCCAGCTACTCAGGCTGGAGCACAGTGGTGTGAAGACAGCTCACTGGAGCCTTGACCTCCCAGCCCCAAGTAATCCTCCTTCCTCAGCCTCCTGAGTAGCTTGGACTACAGCATGTGCACCACCACGTCCGGCTAATATTTTTATTTTTATTTTTGTACAGATGGGGGTCTCCCTATGTTGTCCAGACTGATCTCAATCTCCTACCCTCAAGCAATCTTCCTGCCTTAGCATCCCAAAGTGCTGGGATTATAGGCATGAACCACCATGCCTGGCCAGCCACTGACTTTCAATCTCAGAAGTACCCCTCCTCAGACTGGGGCCTGTACTATACTCAGATTAGTCACAAAGGAGAGGTGCTTTTGAGATTTAAATCTGATTGTGTATATCACACTGGGGCCTTGATGATGTACGTGCATAATAAATACAGAAATGTTACAAAACAAGGGAAGAGAAGTCAAATCACCTGTGCACTATATTTTAAAACAATGAGGCAGGAGGACTGCTTGAGCTTAGGAGTTCAAGACCAGCCTGGGCAATACAGTGAGACCTCATCTCTACTAAATGTATTTATTTATTTATTTATTTATTTATTTTTAGGTGGAGTCTCGCTCTGTCACCCAGGCTGGAGTGCAGTGGTGCAATCTCGGCTCACTGCAAACTCCGCCTTCCAGGTTTGGCCATTCTCCTGCCTCAGCCTCCCGAGTAGCTGGGACTAGAGGCGCCCGCCACAGCGCCCGGCTAGTTTTTTGTGTTTTTAGTAGAGATAGGGTTTCACCTTGTTAAGCCAGGATGGTCTCGATCTCCTGACCTCAGGTGATCCACCCGCCTTAGCCTCCCAGAGTGCTGGGATTACAGGCATGATAAAATTTTCTTAAAAAATCAGCCTAGCATGGTGCCATGCACCTGTAGCCCCAGCTACTCAGGAGGCTGAGGCAGGAGGAATGCTTAAGCCCAGAAGTTTGAGGCTGCAGTGAGCTGTGATTGCTCCACTATACTGCAGCCTGGGCAACAGAGCAAGACCCTGTCTCAAAAATCAGTCAATCAATCAAAAAATAAAATCACCAGACTTCAGTATTTTCAGATCACTTTCTAGTATGTAAGTAAAGAATGAATTAGTAAAGATTGTTTAAACTGATGTATTTTGAAACTACTTACAAACAAATGGTGTCACTTTGTGCAGACTGATTCCTTCAGGTAAAATTAGGCCTCAAACTAGATACGTGAAAATAGACACGTAAAAATCTCTTAGACATTACTATGATCTGTGTCAGCATATTTTCTATAGCAGAGAATATTTGATCTCAGATGTGGTAGAACTCTGTTAGTTTTGGGGTTCAGAAAGGATACCCTCTTTCCAAGGGCAACAATGGCTCTTTCACTGCACTGTATGAAACACTGCCAAAGCGTATATTGTGATTAATGTGTCTTTAAGCCCAAGGACTTCTTTTTACCCGTTTTCAAGGTCCAACACAATGGTTACTTTATGTTTAGAACTCTACAAATATTTAACGAAGGAACGGAATACTGAAATTCAGCTATATGGAGAACAGACACTGACTTTCCGCACAAGGAAATTATCACCACCTAATTCTCTATAAAGCACACATTTTTGTGTGTCATTAGTCTCTCCCCATCCTGTGACTCTGCCAAGTCATATAGCTTTGGGAATATGCTTCTCACACATAAAAAATTCTGCAAAAATTACTATCAAAAACATATGGTTTTGACCTGGCATCCACATGAGGTTTGCAGAATAAAGGCAGAAATTTTCTTTACTTCTCAGACCATATTTGGGAATGAAAAAAAGTGAACCTGTGAGAATATTCCCCATTGTATTCAGCAATAAAGCAGCAGCCGCGGCGGCTTCTTTTAACACAGAGCACACCTTTTGTTCTGATGTTTCTAATGCTGCCCTGCATGGAGCCTGCCTCCAGTTCCTCAGCCATTTGTGCCACTGTTTTCACTCTGGTGATGAGCTAGAGACACACTTGAAGAGAGACTATCAGAGACTGAGATGAGGAAAATCAATTTCAAAGCCCAAAAGACAGCTGGTGCAGAAGGTCACTGAACACTAACAGCTGCTCTGTGGCTCTGGAATCTTGAGGGGGATTCTATTTAACAACAACAACAACAAGAAGACAAGAACGGTGGAGCTGCATTGCGTCATTAACTTGTAATGCTATGTAGAAGCTAAAACATAAATAGGAAGGATGACTCTATGTTAAGCACAATTAACAGTTGCTCTTACGTCTTCTTAAGTTGAAAGGTTTGTTTCTTTGTTGATATAGCTTTAGAATCTTTTGATGTTAGCTTCTACCTCTAATCTAGCTTCTAATTTTTGTTTTCGTTTTTGAGATGGAGTCTTGCTCTGTCGCCAGGCTGGAGTGCAGTGGCGTGATCTTGGCTCACTGCAACCTCCGCCTCCCAGGTTCAAGCGATTTTCCTGCCTCAGCCTCCTGAGTAGCTGGGATTACAGGTGCGCGCCACCACGCCCAGCTAATTTTTTTTTTTTGTATTTTTAGTAGAGACAGGGTTTCACCGTGTTGGCCAGGATGGTCTTGATCTCCTGACCTCGTGATCTGCTCGCCTCGGCCTCCCTAAGTGCTGGGATTACAGGTGTGAGCCACCGCACCCGGTCTTCTAGCTCCTATTTTTAACCCATTCCATGATGTATACCTCTATGGGTCATGTTGCAAATTTAAAATTAGTAAAGACAAGGACTGAATTTCCTCATCTTTTTTGCTGTCCCCATCCCTGCCTTCTAGGTTACTGTTTAGTAACTGTCTTTTAAGTCTCTCTGACTGCCAGACTTCGGGTAATTTTTAATTACTCTTCTTTCCTGCTCCCCAACTCCCACCCCTGCGTAGTCAATCTGTCGGGGATCCGCAGTCTTTCGTTTACAGCGTTTCTTTCTTTTCTTTTTCTTTTTTGCTGAGCAGAGAAGTTCTGTGCTCTTAAACCTCAACTTCTTTTAATCTGCTTTGCAGAGGCAAAGAGGAGGCAAAAATAACATTTCATTTCAAATTTTCTTTTACCCTCAAATGAAACATCATGTTTTAAATTTTGGACCCGCACAGTATATCGAATCACCTCTATTTGTCCAGTCAAAACTGTCTCCTATCTCAGCCACTTACAATTACTTCTCATAATTTGTTTTGCTTTTTTTCTTTTTTAACCTCATCTCTTAGCAGGCATGCTTTGTTCCTTAGTAGCTGTTCACTTGATTGATTTTGTCTTTCAAAGTAATAACCATACAGCTTACCATCATAAGATTTTTAGTGGCAAGATAATCAGATTATCAAGGAAATTTAAAGGTACTTTTCTATATCACATGTAATATTAATATATCAAAGCTTATTTTAGAAGATGCTAACAAAATTAAGTAAGTCATAATACATAATTAAATTGAAGGTTTATAGGAGTCACTAGGAAAAATGTGTTAATACTGGTCTTTTGTTCAGGGGATTAATATAGTCATTTTACCTCTAATATCAAGAATACAGCTTAATAAATTAGAAATTATAGGGACCCAATTGAAAAGCATCCCTGGAAAATGTGTTATAGCATTATTCAAAGTGGTTTGAGTCATTTCCTCAATAGGAGATTAGAATAGAACATAAAAATCAAAAAGAAAATGTGTAACTACTGAATGAAATAAATTCTAATTAGATTAACTTCATAAGTGGTTATCTTCACAGAAAATAGTTTGTTTTCTTCAATGTTTTATATAGTGTTAAAAACAGTTTTGGAGATTAACAAACAAAGCAAATAATTAAGATAAAGAGAGTGTAGTAATTAGAGCTCAGCTTCTGTCCCTGAGGCACTGCTGAAACTTTTATTAGTGACATACAGACACCTGGAAAAATACTTGTGTTGTATAGTAACATCTATTATATTGCATAGAGAGAAAAGCACTACTGCATAGGAAATGTTGATGCTTTCTTTCTCTTATATTCTTTCTTGGACAAAGAATCATTTACATTAAACTAAATGTGACCTGATTAAATAAAATTCCTTGATGTCCTGCTTTCTACTGACACATGTAGGTAAATCAGTACAAAGTAATCTAGAATAGAGAGTGCTTTCTTCAAATTAGATGTTCTGATTTCAAAGACAATGTGTCAATGAGAAAGATTGGCTATGTTTGGCCAAATTTACAACCTTTTCAATATCCAAAAGTTCTCACTTAAGAGCTGAGGAAATTTTAAGGTATAGGTTCCTCTTCCTTCCGGCAAAATACAACTTTCTGGATTTAAGAGGCATATTAAAAGGTCTCAGAAGATTTCCTCAACATCAAACGACTTTTCCAAAATGACATTTTCAGATCTAAAGCAAATGAATCCCACACTTGTGGATTAAATTTACCTGGAAATATATGAAGGCTAAAATTAACTACTGAGTTCAAAATGGTTTTAGTCACTTGATGGTATCAAGACAATGGACGATTTGCCTAGAGTTCATGTTAAGATAAGATGCTTTAAAAGTACTGTTAAAATATATAACTCTTAATTGTTAGTGTGTGTGTTACCTTCCACAGTGCCTACTATTACTCATTTGATTCCTTGTGGTCTGTAATTGGGCATTTATTAAATATCACAGAAAGTAAGTCAGTCCAAAATATTTGTCAGTATGTGTTTGAAACAAAGAATGTATCTGAAACATGATACTAACTATTACCCATGCATTGTGAATGCTTAAAACCTGTTTTTATCATAATCTTTAGGATTTTCACTACCAAATTCTGAATTTTAAGTTCCAAAGCCAACTGGATTATCTGTAAATGTATATTTAGCAATGTGTCCAAAACTAATTAAAAGGCTGCAAAAATAGTTTATTTAAATAATGTGCTTTAGAGAATGATGAAAGGAATAGGAAATTTCTGGCAGCTATTAAACAGAAAACTAAAGAAAAAGCCCCTACAGAAAATTACTCATTCTTATTCAAGGCTGGATTCCTGTTTGTTTTCCTTACCTTTTGGCAACAGATTCTCAATAGACATCCAGTGATATCTAGCACAATTATTCACTCTGCTCAAATGCCTAGCTATCTGGAAATAATTCTCCATCAGCCGAGGATGCTGGCCCTCAGAAGCTCTGTGAGATTCCTGAACTGAAAGACTGCAGAGGCTGCTGGGAATTTTCCAGGAGAAGCCCACCCACACTAGTGTCTGCAGAAGCTTGCAGAAGGTATTCTGCAGTTCCCTACCTTTTACATGAAAACAGTTCAACAAGAATGATACGGAAGCGCCGGTTTCGGTAGGGCTTGTGAACTGCGGTGGTAAAGGGTCAGAACACCAACAGAAGCAGAAATGCAACTGAGAGACCATTCCATACATTAAAGCAGTGGGTTTCAAACTTTAGCTTACATCAGAGTAACCTGGGGGGCTTGTTAAAACAGTAGGTCTGAGGTGAGACCCCAGCAACTGATGGTGCTGATTCAGGAACCACACTCTGAGAATCACTGCAGTAAGGTATTAGCGTATTAGTTTCCTAGCTTAAGTTTAACTTCAAGTCCCCCTTCAAGATTGTATAACGAATCAGAAAATCAATTCAAGACTCCTGCTTAGAAAGTCACTGCCGGTAGCTTACTTCGAGTAGTCAATTTAGAACAAATGAATTATACAAGGCTCAATCCATTGGATCTCAGAGTCAAATGGCTTAAACATTTTTTCATTGCTTTATGCCATCTCACTCTTTTTTTTACTTTCAACATCCCCCTTTTTTATTCTTCCCTTTCAATTTCAACTATTAGTTAAGTTTTCCCAATCAGTTCCCTTACCCTTTCTAATGTCATTGCTACTTTTAAGTATCTACCATGTGTACTGGCCTTTACTTCATCTCCAAATGAGATACCAGCATCTATTTCCTTTTGGGTCTTCTTTATGTTCCATATACCTACATTTCCATTTGCTTTAAAACCACTCATCAGCACTCATCTTATTTCACAAGTACCTTGGTTAAGGGGTTCTCTTTCCTTTTCTCTTGGAACTCAATACTTGGATTTCTGAGCCACATGTAAGTCCAGTTGATACTTTACCTTGGGCATTCACGACTTCCCAAAATGTTTCACTAATTTCTTCACAGAGAGAGTACTACTTCTCTACTCTCAACCTTTCTGGCTGGGGTAGTTTTTATATGTTCTTTTTTCCTCGAAAAACCTTGTTTCAATTTATTACCTGTATGAAAATTTCTATTAAAAAAGGAACTACTTCTAATCATTCTCTTTACCTACTACCAGAGTCTTCTGAAAAACTCAATTCTAAATATTTAAATGTAATGT
This sequence comes from Papio anubis, assembly GCF_008728515.1. Lineage (NCBI taxonomy): Eukaryota > Metazoa > Chordata > Mammalia > Primates > Cercopithecidae > Papio > Papio anubis. The sequence goes on from NC_044978.1 coordinate 7,162,028, forward strand.
GTAAGCGCACACACACACAAATATAATCTCTTTTTACTTTATGTATCTGCTATTTTGAGAATAAAAAGAAATATATATATAATTATTATTTTTTTTTCTGAGAAACATGCCTTTTCCCTAACTCTTCCTCTTTGAAACAGCTGAGGACAACGTAGTGACAATTAAGATAATGCTTTCCAGTGCTGGCTGCAGTGGATGTCCCACCATACCCTCAAAAAGGCTGCAGCAATGGTAGCTTCGGATCTATGAAACAACGTGAAGAAACTGAATTCTTACTGAGGTTGGAGGGAGCAAAAAAACCAGTGTAATTGAAAAAAATACTCCACATTGAATTCTTATTGTTAGAGTTAAAGAGAAAGTGTTTTCTTTCAACCTTTAGAAATAATTTTAAAACATGCTTTCGGGAGTGTGTGCAGGAGAACTTAAAGAGTCATTAACTGGTATGAGGAAAGTAAAAAGATTTAGGAGGACTAGTTTTTTAATTAACTTTTTCAGTGACCACTGGCAGTAGCTTTATACTTGACAAAAAAGCTGTAACTAAAAATAAAAATGAGGAAATGGGATCTAAAAAAATAAAAAGGCTTGTCTCAAGGCTCGATTACAAAGATGACACAGCTAAGAAATAATTAATAATAAAACATACTCATAGTAAGTCAGTAATAAACTAAAATTCACTATTTTTCCTTGAATTTTGATCACTGGATTTCTGCTAACTTTTAAAAAGGATGATTCTAAGAAAGGCACATAAGTAAATGTCTATGTGTGTGTGAATTTTCTAAAAATTGGCCATTTTGTTTAAAATGGATTGTTTCTAATATAAAGGCATTAATACTATAAATTTAATGATAAATGTCTTATAGGAAGTAATATACTATGCATACTACGCAATTATAAAAAGAAAATATTTTAGAGTCCCACTAAAGTGCCTCTTCTATTATTACCAAAAATTAATTTTGGTATGCATTTTAAAAATAAACACTTTAAATAAGAAAATAAGCAACCAACATTACAATGTAAACTATGTATTTTGATGTGAAAACAAAAGAACAAATATGTAATGATTCTAGCTGTGACACAGTAAGTTAGTGAGACAGATAAACTACTTCTTCATGCTGATAGTATGTTGTGGTCTCAAATCTATTACACTTTTGAATTGATGTGCTATTATCTTTGGAAAACTTTCACACTAGGAGGTGATCCTTGCAAGAAAAATGTCTTAAATGCAAAGCTTATAAACAAGATACATTTCACTGCTGCTACCTGAATTAATATGACCTATTAGTAATTGCACAAAATATGCTTTCAGACAAAAACTGGTTTTACTATTTTACATAAAAATGTGCAATATGAATATATTACTAATTATACATTTTGGCAATTACCTTTGTATCCATTTGTAATTATAATGAATATGACAACATGTTCATAGTAAGTATACCATTATGCGTGTTAACCAAGCTCTGAAAATTGGGAGCTAAAATTCTAGAGAGTGTTAAGCAGACTGGGGGAAATATATTTCTGTGAGTTCTTTACTATCTTTACTTACTTCGCATAGTCTTAAGTAAACAGGAGAGTTATATAAAATTTAAGTATAACAACAGCTATATAAAATGTATAGGCCTACAATGTGAAGCAAAATGTTTCCATTATGACTTATTTTAACTTAGACATGTCTACAACCAAGTACTAAATCACATTACAGGTTTTGTTTGGGAATGTTAAGAACTGAACAACAGGACTAAATATACAAAAAAGTTTTTTTAGCCATTATTAAGACTAAAATAGCTTAACAGTCTTTGTTTCACATTTTGGTTACTTTAATGAAGTATCCATGTCATCAAGTATACAAATCTGTATTATAGTCTTACATGTTTTAATATATCAATTACACCTACTGTTGGCAGTTATTACACACTAAATATATTACAATTTATATGAAAATGAAAAAGACCATGTTAAAATTCCTATGTGCTATTTGGACAAGACTTCATCTATTTAATTATTAATTCATTTAATTATTGATGGCCATCTTTGCTTAAAATTGTTCACTAAAGTTCTTTCTATAAATACGAGAAAGGAAGTGTAAGCTAGATCAAGAGAAGAATTTCAGGGATAGATGTAAGTTTATGAAGAATACAAGAATTTCCGGTGGTGAGAGTTGTTGATGGCATTCTAGTAAGTCACTAATCTGATGTGTATGTGACAGTGAACAAGAAATGGATGACAAAACAAAACAATATAGAAAACAATCAGTTCGAAGAGTGAAAAGGGTTTCAGTGAAGCTTTCTGAACATCTATTTGCCATGTGCCAAGAAAATATTATCAAACTTTGACTCCACAAAATTCCCAGAGGGTGTGTGTGTGTACTGTGTGTATGTGTGTGTACTCTGTGTGTGTGTGTCTGTGTGTGTACTCTGTGTGTGTGTCTGTATGTGTGTGTACCTAGTGTGTGTATAGTGTGTATGTGTGACTCAGGTTCAGTAATTTGTGGAATTAGGTATGTGGAATGAAGGTGGTAGTAAAACGCGGTGTGTGGTCTGTGTGGCACTCCAGTGTGTGTGCGGTGTTCAGGCACCTGTGCGGCATACTGTGTGTATGCAGGTAATTCCAGGGTTCAGGTGGTCTGTGTGGCACCCAGGTGTCCAGGTATGCGGCACTCCAGGCAGGTCCAGGAAGGTGCACCTGTGCAGGTTCAGGTCTCAGGTACCTGCGTGTGCGGTTCAGTGTATGCACTCCAGGTGTGTCCAGGCAGCATTGATAAAATCCGCTTCTTAAAGAAGAGGAAACCGATCCCCACTGAACGCGGTCGCCGCTGAAATACGCGAAAGTTTCAGGTCCTCCTGGCCCAACCGCAGTCCTGCATCAGGTGCATTTTAACCCCACACGCAAAACAAACCAGTGATAGAAGAATCCAAACTCAATTAATCACGCATCCAACCCCAGACTCTTCCCACCCAAAAACACATGAACATTTAAGCTTTGATACTATTTTATGCACGAATGACAGTGGAACCTATACTCAGTCTTTCTGTCGGAAGGAGGCCGATGCCTGAGGATCCTGAGAGAAGGAGAAGAGGAGTTGACAGTGACGCTGTCACCTTTTACAAATCCAATATTCCGCACAATGTTTGGGATGAGTTGTGGTGTCATCTTGAATTTTTTTTTTTTTTTTGAGACCAAGCCTTACTCTGTCGCCAGGCTGGAGTGCAGTGGCACAATCTTGGCTCACTGCAACCTCCACCTCCCAGGTTCAAGTGATTCCCCTGCCTCAGCCTCCCGAGTAGCTGGGACTACAGGCGCGCGCCACCATGCCTGGCTAATTTTTTGTGTTTTTTAGTAGAGACGGGTTTCACTGTGTTGGCCGGGCTGGTCTCAAACTCCTGACCTCATGTGAGCCACCCACCCTGGCCTCCCAAAATGCTGGGAATTCAGGCGTGAGCCACCACACCTGGCCTGAAAATCTTTTTTAACCACATAAAGGTTAACAAGGTATCTCACAGCAAAATACCCAAAGAGTTGAACCTTAAAAATGAATTAAATATACAGAAAGGAGAAGAGTTCAGTTTTGCTGACCTGTTCTATGATGACAAGTGGCTGTCAAAAGTATCTATCAAGAACATATTTTTGAAAAAATTAATAATCTGCCCCTCCAAGTAGAGGAAGTGTTCAAGAATGATAAAGACAGTAGACCTTCTCTAAAGAAATTCTTAGTTCTGAGAGAGTGTTTTGAAAATTTACATTTGGAAATAGTCCCATCAATATACGACTTTGCTGCAAAATAAATGTATGTCATCTAGAGCAATTTTTTATTTTCTAAACTGCTTAAAAGTCTGCTAACTCATATTTTAGTGGGTTTTGTTCTTATTTACTTAAAATGTGAAAATGTAATAGCTACTGATTAGCTTGCCAGATGATCAGAGTAGACATCAGAGAAATTAGCCAAATTTCAACACAAATGTTTATATAATTGTTAGAATTGAAAAATACTTATGGTATGATTAGTATTTAATAAATAAAATTCACTTACATTCAACAACTATAAATATATATTAAATAATTAAATACATCATTAAATGAATAAGTGGGAATAAAATAAAATTCTGTAAAATTGTTTATTTTAGTTCATCCTTTCAATTTTTAATCTGTGCATGGTAACAGGCACAAGATTAGTAAATTGCTACATGTGCCTAATTTAAAATTTAATAAATACACATATTTGCGGGTTGAGGTTTTGTTTTTTCCTGTCAAATGTAATAAAAAATTTTCTGGAGATCCATTACTAGAAGAAAAGGTAATGAACTTATATTTGGATACCTGTCATCTAGCTGAGTATTGCCACTAACTAGTCTTGTGACCTGAGGCCACTTACTAAATCTCAACGGGCCTTAAAAAGAAGGTAAGGCCAGATGTGATGGCTCATGCCTACAATCACGGCAATTTAGGATGCTGAGGCGAGAGCATCCCATGAGCCCAGGAGTTTGAGACCAGCCTGTTCAACATAACGAGAGACCCTGTCTCTACAAAAAAATAAAAAATTAGCTGGGCATAGTGACATGCTCCTATGGTTTCAGCTACTCAGCAGGCTGAGGCCAGAGGATTGCTTGAGCCCAGGAGGTCAAGGCTATAGTGAGCTGTGATCATACCACTGCATTCCAGCCTGAGAAACAGAGTAAATCCCTACCTTGAAAACAAAACAAACAAACAAACAAACAAAAACATTAGTTGGCCATGGTGGCACACACCTATAATCCCAGCTCTTTGGGAGAAAAAATAGAGAGAGGGTCTCACTCTGTTGCCCAGGCTGGAGGACAATGGTGCGATCATAGCTCATTGCAGCCTGGAGCTCTTGGGCTCAAGTGATCCTCCTGCTTCAGCTTCCCAAATAGCTACGACTATAGGCACACACTACCAAACCTGGCTAAGTTTTTAAATTTTTTTGTCAGAGGTAGGGTCTCACCATGTTGCCCAGGGTGACCCTGAACTCCTGGCCTTAAGTGATCCACATGCTTCAGCCTCCCAACGTGCTAGGATTACAGGCATGAGCCACCATACTTGGCCAGATTAGATAATCTTTAAGATTTTAAATTTGCTCTGGAATATAATCTATCTTTCTCAAAAGCAGGCAAAAATCTACAGATCCCTTGTAACAAAGTTGAGTTTTTCATATTGGTACACTGTAAGACTAACAAATACTTCCTGAGTAAATGAATGAATGCATTCAGGCTTTATTTTATGAATTATCTCTAACACACCACTATCTCAGAGAATTTCTTTCCCATATTATCACTGTTACGTATTATCACAGTTATTTGGTTTTTCTAACACAAATTCTGTTTTTAAAAATTTACTTCATAGTTTATCTCTGTTAGGAAGTCAATTAAGTTGAGGATTTCATGATTATTCTTACTACCAAAAAATCTGCAAAGGTAAAAAGATACCTAATTGTCACAAAAATTAATTAACATGTAAGTCCTTGGTAGCTGTCACTGCATTTTAGCAAATCTTTATTTCCTTGGTAGATGTCATTTACCTTTGTAGTTACTAAATGAATTATTTTTCCTTTAAACATGTAGCATAGGAAAGGAATAAAAAGCAAAGAAACTGAAGCATTAGGTACTTTACATGACATCTTAATGAACCCTTATAAAGTCTTTATGAAGTATTACAATCCCATTTTATGGAAACACAAGATAAGAAGGTATAATTACCCTGGCCAAGGCTACACAACTGGTAGGATGTTGAGATTTCAATCTAGATCCGCCTGTCCCCAAACCAACACTTCTTCCCACACATCATGACCAGACGGTAACAATATTATATTACTGTGAGATGTAACTGGAACAATTTCCGGTAGCAGTATTTCAAGTGGTTCAGAATATGAAGTGAGATGCTAAGAATGCATGAAGAAGGTTACAGCAGAATCAGAGGGGTTATCAAATAGAATTGATTAAGCTTAGTTGGTTAATTGCACGTCCAAGAATTTAATCGTACGTTATAAGAAGAATGAGTTCTCAGACTGGTGTAACAGAAAACAGACTTTACCTCAGGTTTGAAATTAGTGGAGAAAGAAAGTAGGCAAAAGCCTGTCAAGGAAAAAATAAAGGAATGCAGAAAAAAAATATGCAATTATCTTTGACAGGGTGTATATTAATTGGTGGTGAAATCAGAGAATGAAATTCCAGAGAAAAACAAGAGTTTTAAAATGAAGGCTGGGTGTGGGGGCTCACGCCTGTAATACCAGCACTTTGGGAGGCACAGGGGGTAGCCTGCATAGCAGACCCAGTCTCTACAAAAATTTAAAAGACTAAAAAATTACCCTGTGCACGTTTCCATCGTGGAGTGGCCTCCCAGCAGGCTCCTCTGCAAATGGTTCCTGGCCTAGCGTGACCAGCCCCATCCCCAGGAGTTGCCACCGAGGTCCCACCAGCCTGCAAGCAAGAGCATGGGCCACACCCTCCAGTCCCTCCAGCCTCTTGCTTGGGGCCACCCACGGCTACTACTTACACTGGGTTCCACTTCCAGTAGCAGCTCCTGCGGTAGCACCGAGTGCCATAGGGAAGCCGCCCCTGACCCCCTGGCTGACCCACGTCACTGGTGGGCGAGCTTCTCTCGTGGCAGCAGTATTTTTATGGTCCACAGAGCACCCGGGGCCTCCTAGGACCCCTGCAGCAGGACCGCCTGTGGCCTGGCTTGGGATGTCCCAGGAGGCAGTCCGATGGCCTGTACAGCAAAGCCAGTGCTGGGACCCAGCCCTGACCTGAGAGGCCACCCCCAAAACCCGGACCTGCGGAGGTGCTAGGCCGCCAGAGCCCCTCCCCGCCCCCGCGGACCCTGCAGACCAGGCGGCTGCAGCAAGCGGACAAGCAGGGCGCTCTTCTACATCAACACAGCTAACACCAAAAAGGAGACAGCACTCCTCACTGTCCCAGCGCACGCGAGCTCTCCTGACACCTGTAACTTTTCACCTTGCATCTCGTGGAAAATAAACGCCAAGCAGCCAGTAGACAAATAAATAAATAATAATAATTAAAAATTAAGAAATTATCTGGGCACCGTGACACACCTGTAGTTCATGCTACTCAGAAGGCTGAGGCAGGAGGATTGCTTGAACCTGGGATGGGAGGTCAGGACTGCTGGGAGCTGTGATTGTGCCAATGCACTCTAGCCTGAGTGACAGAGCAAGACCCCGTCTCAAAAAAGAAATCAATCAATAAATCAACTCTCTAAAAAAATTGAATACGAATTGATTCCAGGAAAAAATAAATTCAACAGGTAGCAATGATGTCAAGTAGACATAAAACATGTATGCATACATACGTACAAATACATACACATGCACAAGTAAAGAGGACTGACACATACTTTCACAGACAATACTAGTGAATAGTAAGAGGATTGTTAAAAAGCCTCACAAAACAGTTGCTCAAGAGGAAGAGAAGGGCTTGAGAATGACAGGTCATTTTCAGATGAAGATAATGGCTAAATCGCAATCGCTGACCAGGACCGGAGTAAAGGCACAGATTACCTTATACACTGTTCACGTTCAAATAAGCGTCCTCAAAATGTGTTAGAGGTAATGAAGAATTCATTTCTGTAGGTACCATGAAAATTAAGATGATCATGTGTGAATATTTTATATAGATTACGGTTATCCAAAACCAAACATTATCAGAATATATAGTATTTGCAATTTATTGAAATTACGCTTTCAATATCACTTAAGGCCTATAGCAAATGATTAATGCATACTTTCTTGGTGTCTTAATTGCTATTAAAAAGAAACTGGTTCACTCCAATTAAACAAAATAACACTCCCACTCTATTGTACAGTACCTTTATCATGCACAAAAGACTCTAAAGCGTTCAATACCTTAAATAAAACTGGGGTCTCACTTCTGAGTGATGTGAAGACAATGCATCTATCAAGGCTTTTATTGATTCATTCCAAACATTTATTACTGTAGTTAATTAAATGTTTCAAGGATATGAATAGTTGCCTTTCATTATTATTTGAAGATTTTTTTTTTCTTCTCAAGAACAAAATGAACAGACTTGGGGTTCCTACCTACAAAAACCCACCTACTTTTTGTGAAGCGACAGGAAGAGTGAGAAAACTAAGAGATTTTAATCTAGTAAAATTAACCATGGTTTAATTTTATGTTTAACCAACCTAACACATAAAGATAAATTACACAAAAATATCCTGGTTAAGACAAATGCTTTTCTTATTGTTTGGAGAGATGAGAGCTACTTTATGATGAAAGGTGTTAACCAATGAGGTGCCCTTCACAATGGTTGCTATTACTATTTGGTCATTATTTTAAAAACATTTATGGAACACCTATCATGTGCCAGGTGTTCTACTTACTTTATTTCATTTCACACTTACAAATCATTTTGAGTAGATACTATGATTGCATTGGAAATTGACCTCACATTTAAATATGTGTAGATGATTACATAGATAGTGAAAATGGTGGATGCAGGATTAAAAACCAGGTCTCCAAAGCATATGCTTTTCTCATGACGCTAAACTGATTTGTATCCCTACTATATCCACTAGGTTTTAATTAGAATATATATCAATACTGACTCCTGAGAATGACCTTCATTTTAGAGCTACTACTGGTTTAAAGCCTTCTTTCGCATTTTAATTATTGGCACGATGCCCACTAAACAATCAAATTGAGGCTATAGCATTACAAGTGGTTAATAATAATCTCACATTAAAAAATCAGCCTTTTACTCTCACTTATCTTAATGACCATCTTTGAATCTTTATCTCAAACTTCCCTAGAATGAAGCCTCTACTTCAGCCTAAGATAATGATTTTGGAAACCCAAATTGTAATGCTGCTGGAGACACAGGGATGTTTATTCTTTGAGTAAATTCAGAACCACATTTTATATATGCTACCTTTTTCTTTGTTTTTTTTTTTTTTGAGACAGAGTCTCCCTCTGTTGCCCAGGCTGGAGTGCACTGGTGCTATCTTGGCTTACTGCAACCTCTGCCTTCTGGGTTCAAGCAATTCTCTCGCCTCAGCCTGCCAAGCAGCTGGGATTACAGGTGCCCTCCACCCTATGTGGGTAATTTTTGTATTTTTAGTAGAGATGGGGTTTCACCATGTTGGCCAGGCTGGTCTCAAACTCCTGACCTCAGGTGATCCACCCGCCTTGGCCTCCCAAAGTGCTGGGATTACAGGCGTGAGCCACCGTACCCTGCCTGCTACCTCTTGTTCTCTTGATATTGTGCTAAGTGTTCTCTTGATACTGTGAGAAGAAAATTAAGACAAATATTTTATGTATTATTTTAGGAGCTACATATTTTGGAGGCCAATAGAAGCTTTTTCTGTGAAAGGGGTCAATAAAAGTTTAAATATTTGCTCTAAGTTAGCAATAGAAACTACTAGAAATGTTCAAGTCTGAAGCCTTACCTGCATTCAACCTGGTTTTCTTGTTTGATTTCTTATTTTTATCTAAGGCATAAGAAAATTTGGACTTAAAATTAACTTTACTCTTGGAAATAAAACTTAGTATGGTAATCACATGTCCTTCTCAGTTTATGCTGCAATTCCAGGGTAACTGTTGATATGGCCCCTTCTCACTCTGCAAGTGTCCTGGCTTTAATAATGAATTATATGGTCACCATAGAGCTTAGGCACTGAATTACTGAATTAAGCTTACAATAGCTTCCTCAACTATCCTCCTCTCTCTGAGACAAAGGTTTTTTTTAGTTAGGGCTTGAAATAGGCCTTAAATATTAACAGCACACAGCAAATTCTTGTACATTGTATCTCCCTCTTCATGTTTCTTCCTATTCTCACAAATAAACAATATCCCTTCCCAGTCCTTTTAAGAAATACTGTTAAGTTATACAAGGTGCCATATTTTAAGAGGCTTAGAATCCAAGTGATTTTTTACTATTCATTAGTATACACTTTAAGTTAACTTTCCCCTTTTTTTTTTTTTTTTTAAATAAATGATGATGGTGAAACTTGAAGAATTTCCTAGCATAGGCCCAGGTCCAATTTTGAAATTTTTGTTCAGTAACCTTAGGTTCTTCATTTTTGGACCTCTTTTCCATATTCAGTAATATTCCCTTTCCCCACAGGTACCCTTGTGTCTCCCCAAGCTATCTTTAACAAAAGCATATGGCATCAGCATCAGTCAGTCAACCTTAGTCACTGAGCTACCTTCCCAGGCATATTTTACTTGAAGTTGTATCTTTAATTATGGAGGATTCCACTACTTACTACCTCACTAATGGTAGTCCGTTATCAGTAAGTGGGTGCAGGTACAATTCTTCAGCTGGGAAAGGCTTCCTCTGGGGCAGGAAAGCTACCATGCATAGGATGCAGACACAAGTCAGCAAGGCCGACTCAGACCCGGCGTGTGTATGATTGTTTTCACTTTCCCTACAACCATTTTAAAGAAGATAAAAAGTGAAAAAAGTATAATATCTTGGTTTAGTAAACAATCTCTCTGTTTAGGTATTCTATGTTTTTAACGATGTAAACAATTGATCTCACATTAATGTGGCTCAAGACAACTCAATATTGAAATAAAAAATGCACTAATAAAGAGGCAATTTAATATGCAATTTCATACATTAATAATTAGCAAAGCATTACTGAACTAGAAGGTAAAAAGCTATGGGAACATAACTAATGAACTATCCATGCCAAAGTAGGCTTCATAATAAAACAAGACTTTAATAAATCTTTTATTAAACAGCTACAAATGAACCGTTTTGTTAACATCTAATAGGTAACTACTAAGCTATTTAATTCACGTATATAAACGAGGAACTTGAAGGCAATTAACTTTACAGTTGCTGAAGGGCAGGGCTTTTCAATGAGAGTTACTGTACTATACCTTTAAGTGCTGCTGCTGTACTGGGCCAATTCTAAGCTTTTCCTCAGCTGCTCCGTATTCTTGTAGCAGCTATTATTACATACCGAAGCAGCTTAAGTATAAAATAAACCAATGGCAAGCTATAGGCTCTCCAATGCCCTAAAAGTGAATGATCCAAAGTATAACAAATAGTGAGCTCAAAGAAAAGGAATTTTCAGGAAAATTGTAAGCAAGTACTTGGTATTATACATAGGGACCGAATGTTAATAGGAAATGATGACATAATAAGGAGATGCTTATGAACTGCAAAGGCTTTTTTGGATCTCAGCGTGATTCTAGGAGATCTGAGAGTCACTGGAGATTACAGAGCAGAAGTATTCTGTTCACTGAGTGGGAATGCACAGTATACAATCATATTGATTGTCTCCAGCAGGAGCAAATGTTACATTCATTAGAGAAAGGAAATAAACATTTTTATGGAAGCAAGAAACTGCCTGGTGAAAAAAATGCTTTTGAATAAATCAAAATGATAGCTATACTGAAACATATAGGACAAAGTAGAAAATCCTTTTATGTCTTTTCCAGCAATTCACATAAACTCTAAGTCTACAAATCACTGAGATTTTCAAGGGTTATTACATGCCACTTTGTAACCAATTACTATCAATTTGTGCTGAAAAGAGAAAAGGGCGGGGGGAACTAAGAGAAAAATATAGAGATTTTTATTTATGCGTAACTGAGTTTTATACTTCATAGTTTATAACCTTTAAGTGGCAGTTTCAGAAAAAGTGAGAATTAGCAAAATCGGTGTATATATATATAAATTGAAATCATTGTCAAAGATAAAACAATACACTAGATTAAAAAACAGTTAAAGGCAGACACAAGTCTGGATAAAGTTGTTAATATAACTGAAACTGAGTCTGAGAATCCTACTCAATAGGGAACCTTAACTAAAAAAGGAAAAATCAATGATAAGTAAGGCTAGTTCTTCACCTCCAGAGTTCCAACCAAGTGAGACTATTAAAGAAACCACAGTAGTACTGTGTCAGCACCGTGTGGGATTTTCACATCACTGCTTAGGTTGACTCACTGAGTACTGCAAGTTGAAATATCATTGCTTTTGATTAGCAACACTATAAGATGTGAGCTTTGGATAACGAGAAAACAACAAAACTATACTGCAGATTAAAATTTGTTAGCATAACAACACATTTTTTAGATTAATTATTCTGTATATTTATTAGTGACATCCTATCAGCTGGTTGATTTCCTCCCTGTGTCAACTTATAAAACTATATAATATTAATTCCATTGATGATTCATTAATGGCATTACTTTGAAATGGAAGAAAATCTCAGTAAGTACTCACCATGGGCATGATTTCTTATATGGTCTGAATATAGAGAAACCAGCTACAATTTCACATATGGCTACAGTGGATTTTCTTCTAACCAACTACTTTCTTTCTTTAAAGTCCCATCAGTCAAAATTTCCAGTGCAATAAGACGAATAATGAGAACACATCTTACTCTTCTCAAACTTATTCCAAATTAACTGTAAGACATGGTTTCATGGAATGCTAACTCTCCTACTGACAGTTTTTGAGGCTTTTGTGTTTTATAACATCACTAAAATTAAACACGTTTCTGAGGATTTAACTTGATATATTTCATAAATATTTGTCAAAACAATTATTGTCAACTACAATGCAATTATCCATATTCAATTTGATGACTCAACTGGAAAATTACTTTTTTCCTAATAAAATTTTTCCAAATGACAATAGTCAATCAGTGTTGATTAGTTCTTCTGTGTGTGCTAATTAATTACACTGGGTAAATTTAGGTCTGTGCTAATAACCTCAGGAAAAAAAAAAATCTGTATACATGACTCTGTGTCTTAAGTGAAGAGAAATCTGCTGTTTGCCTGTTTTTCCTGTTCTTTCTCTTCCTAATTTCTCCCAGAAGAATGTTCAATAATACAAAATAAACAATAAAACTCAACTACTCATGGCTGATTATAGATAAAAAGATAAGAGTTCTTTAGAACCTTGTTCTTAGGTCAAGAGTAAAAGAAAACATATGAAGACTTTTTTGTTGACAACTAACTGTGAGGGCCTCCTGCTAGTTCATCCTCAAGTCACAAGGGGTTGAGACCATACACCTAATGGTGAGAAATAGCAACATATTCATTGTGAGACAGTTTCTTCACCCAGAAGCTAATTTAAATCCTAATGTTAACTATAAGCTCCAGGGCAGGGCATTTTGGGGGACAGTCTCTCAAGGGGTCAAGAGCTCTCTATTTTCTGGCTTTTCTGTGGTGATAACTCTTTTTCTCCAAGCCTAACGGAAACTCTGGGGCAGAGAAGAAATAAAGAATAAGAAGAATGTTAGGGAAACCTCACTGCAAAGCTGCCACCAGAAGACCAATAAGGTAAGACACCACTCTTGGTTGTGCAATACATAATTACAAAGGAGACAGTGGCGGTTAAGCTCCTGTGCAAAGAAAGAAGGCCAAATGTTACATGCCAGGAGATCCTGAATAACGAAATGGATGAGCTCAAAACAGCTTTGGCTGATCTATACTTTTGTATGAGCAGATCACCACCTGTCAGCCAGCCTTTGCGAGAAGTCATAACTTTTAACCTCAATGAAACATTATGCTATGTGTACAGAGAAGGACCATTAAACTGCTGAAGCTTCTAGAAGACTGAGAAGCCCATGGGCCATCATCTATGAAGGAGGGCAAAACTGTTTTGTATAGTTGCAAATTGTGCAGACTACTAGTTGCACAATTACAGTCAGAGGATGGAAGTTTCAGGGATGGAGATTTCAGTTCATTGTGGGGAAAAATTTCCTAATAGAACTGTGTAAGGGTGAATGGATTGTCTTAGGAAATAATCCTGCAAGGAACTTTAGAGAGTAGGTCCTATCTCCCTCATCATGCAAGAAACTATAATATCCTTAACAAATTGTCATCGGACTTGTGCTTAAGTGTTATACTTGGGGCTCCACTATGATTATATGATGTAATGAACAAAATATAGTCTGAGAAAGTACAGAAGTCTAGAACCAAGACGATGCTAGACATGTCTACTAAATCAAGCTACATGCAACTGAGAATAGCATTTTACATCTCTGTCCTTTTCTCCACACGCCTGGTAATTTGTAGATAAGAAAAAAACAAACAGTGGTAAGGGAAAGTTTTACTGAAGTAATTTATTCTTATCTCTTGTAGGGAACAAAATGTGTGAAAAGAATGGGCACGTTCACCGACCTAGCAACTAAAAAAAAATCACAACAATCTGGAACCGCTTCTTAGAGAAGAAAAAAGAAAACACAACAACAACAACAACAACAACAAAACCCCAAAACACCACACCAGAATATAGAAGTATAGTCAATTTCTCTTGGTGAGAAATGGGTTGGGCTAGCTTATTTTTAAATGTCAGACATTACCTGCTTTCCAGTGGTACATTACTGCCAAGGACCCAGCTGTCCTGCAGCTGGACGGACTCGGGTGTGGTTTGCAGCTCGGCGGGCAAAGCAGCCGGCGGGGCCGGACTCTGGTTCCTTCTATTGGTCAGGGAGTTTCTGTTGAGAGAAGTGATGGACGGATGATGCTGTGCAGAGTGCTGCTTATGGGAAGGCGGCAAGGGCTGCAGGGTAGACTGGCCTTGATTGTTTGCAGGTTGCTCTGAAAAACAAAAGAAAGAGAACTCATTATATACATGTATGTATATACACACTACCAGTTTCTTGGGGATCCACTGCAGATGAATTAGAATTAAAAATTGCATATAAATCCATAACCTAATAAATTTGCATATTATTCTATTAAGCGGGTGTTCAGTGACATTCTCTAAGAGCAAGTTTACCCTTGATACACGAAGTTCTAATTAATATACAACAGATGGCAAAATTGCTTTTGGTTTTAATTTGTTTCAGATTTTTTTTTCATCTGGTTTTATTAACACCTACAGAAAACAGCATCTGACAGCTCCCCTAATGTGCCTTTAGATTTCAGCTTTTTTTTTTAACAAACCAACCCTGAAATTAAATGGGTAATTTCAGTAGAACACAAAGGTTTTCGCAATGCATATAATCCCTATAATTATTTAATGGAGTTTTTTTAAGCTTTATTTAACTGCAATAAATTATTACAAGCTAGTTGCTAAACAGCAGTAGACTACTCTAGTTTAGTGCATTTCAAATAAGGCAGATCTGCACTATGATCTACTAATAGATGCTAAGTATTCTTTAGCAGAAGGTCACTCTGTGAAGCAGATGTTGTTTCATGGGTACTTAACAGACTGAATCACATCTGATTACAACGTCAGAAGACTCATATACTTAATGACCGTCACATCCATTAGAACACACACAGAACAGATTTTCCAATTTCACAGTATGCAGTGTAACTACAATCTGAAGTAAGTCATAGGTGACCAGACAGGCTCATGCCACTATGTCAGTGATACAAATATTTTTGTTTTAAACCAGAATCATAAAGAGTCTGGCAACTTCAAAAGATAAACACTATGCTGTGTTGTAACTGCTAGAAAATTCCGTATAGCTAATAAGTCATAAGTTAAAATTCACAAATTAATGTAACATCTGAGACCTACTTTTCCATCTCATTACCTAGCTTTGGACATGCTAGAATTTACGAAGACTACATTTTACCAAACAGATAGATGACTCTTTAATTTAATGCTAAACTGATTATGGTTCCACACACATGACATGTCAATTGTGGACTAAATGCAGTTCAAAATGCAGTATAATTTTAAAGTGATGTATTAAATCATGCTATTAATATAAATGCACATATTAAAAAAGAAGAGGAAACACAAGGACTAGCTTCCATCTATGATGTGAACTCCAGCAGCGATTGTTAAGCCAAATAGCACAGTTTAACATTGTAATTCAGGTTGCATGAAATGAATACATAATATGTAATTGTTTTAATATATATTATCAAACCTCTTTACAGGGTACAATGATAAAAATAACTCCTCTCATAGCATATAACATCAGTAATATTACATGTTTCTAATGATCCCTAATATTCCATATCATATGATTTAACAAGGAATAATTTCACATTCTTGTAATGAGGGATAGAGATAACACCTAAATATATGAAAATACGCTACTTCTTTGCAGTTTCTGATATGGGGGAACTTCAAGAATAGAGTTTCCCCCCTATCAGAAACTGCAGGAATCCTTCTTGGTTTATTGCTTTGGTGTTCATGAAAAATGATGATTGTATAAATCTCAGACAGAAATCAGCTTTTGAGGGAATGGCACATACGGTTGTCATTGTGTTAGAAAAAGAGAAACTAACAGCTTAAAATTCATGAAAGATTTATTATTCAGGTTTCATGTAATTAATTAGAGTTGTCTTCCTTTAGCATCAGTGTACATGACTAGAACCCCTACGGATGTCTTTAAGGTACATTTCAAGAAGCTGCTGATAGCGTAACTGAACAAGCTGTAGTTATGAGGGCCGGGACTGGGTTGGTGTCAACGGAATAGAAACAAAGAGAGAACAGGGAGAAATGTTTCCAAGGAAAAAGTAACAAGACTTTGCCTACAAAAGAAGCAGTGGTATGGGTCAGATGACTCCATGGTGCCATGAAAGAATGATATTTTATGTATATATATTATATAGAAGAAATTGTATTAGATATTATACTATGTAAAGAGCAGAATATGAGAAGTTATAATAACAAATTTAAGTCCTGATTCTGTCAGACATCATGATTTTTTTCACCTCAGTTTTTTCACCTGTAATGTGAGAAATACTAGTGTCCCATCCAGCTCTTAGTGCAATTGTAAGAATTCAATGAGATGCACCCACTCATTCATTTATTCATCATGCACTTAGCCATTCATCCCAAATACATTTTCTAGACTTGATGTTCCAGGAATCTGCTAAGTCAGTCACAGATGAAAGCACTGTGTAAATGGTAAAATAAAGCATTATGGAGAAGAACACTGTTACTGAAAGAGAAATGATTTTAACATCCATTATCATTATGTTTCAATATGTTGAATTTAGAATTCTTATTCCTAAATAAAAACATAACCATTGGGAAAAACTTCCATTAAGGTTTCAAACATAAGCAGCGGCGGCTTTCCCTAGGTACACGTCTTCATTTTGTAAGCGTCTGCTGAGAACTTACAGTGCAGAAGCCACCACACAAGGGTCTATGCTCTTGCCAATGGTCTGCCCAGGCCAGCGCAGCAGTGTGCTGTGTTTACTGGAACCTCTTGAGCTGACAACACAATCAGGAGGCCGACCAATAAAACAAATCCAGCTGATGAAAGCTAGGTTCAATCTAAAATTTGGTGGAACCGAATACATGCAAAGTCTGAATCATACAGGGTGGATGGCCGGAACATTTTTAAAAATAAATTTAATTAATTATTTATTTATTTACTGAGACAGGGTCTCGCTGTGTTGCCCAGGCTGGAGTGCAGTGGCACAATCACAGCTCACTACAGCCTTGACCTCCCAGGCTCAAGAAGATCTTCCCACCTCAGCTTCCTGAGTAGCTGGGACCACAGGCATGAGGCACCTCAGTGGCTGATTTTTAAATTTTGTGTAGAGACGAGGTCTCACAACTCGAACTCCTGAGCTCAAGTGATCCTCCCGCCTTGGCCTCCAAAGGTGCTGGGATTATAGGCATGAGCCACAGTGCCTGGCCTGGCCAGACATTTAAATTCTGCAGCAGACCACAAACAGGAGCAAAATCTGAAGATTCAGTTAGGGTCAATGCTAGCTCTACAGATTTGGGCTTACAAAACATAAGAAGTAGCTGGAGTATGTCTTTATCATACCAATTTACTCAAGATAGAGTAAGTATATAAAGTATAACAAGAAAAAGTTCAACACTACCAAAAATAAAAATAGAATACAAGAAAAATAAAAGTGTGAAAGATAAGATAAAGTGGACAAAATATCTACTATATAGTACTATACATTTTTAAAGAGGGACACAAATCTGGCTTTAAATAATCTACTTGTCAACACAAAGAGAGAAATATAATAAGCTGCATGATTTAGAGTATTTTTAAGATCAAAAAGGTTGCTTATGAAAAACATTACTATTTTTCATTTTATTTCTGTTACAGAAAACAGAACAGTTCTTTTTAAGTTTTTTTTTTTTTTTTTTTTTTTCTTTGAGAAAAGGTCTTGCTCTGTTCTCTGGGCTGGAGTGCAGTGGTATGACTACAGCTCCCTGCAGCCTCGACCTCCCATGCTCAAGTGATCCTCCTGCCTCAGCCTCCCAAGTAGCTGGAACTACAGGCATGTGCCACCACGCTTAGCTAATTTTTTAAAATATAATTCTGTAGAGATGGGGTTTCCCTATGTTGCCCAGGCCAGTCTTGAACTCCTGGGCTCAAGCGATCCTCTCGCGGAGGCCTCCCAAAGTACTGAGACTACAGATGGGAGGATCTGTACCTGGCTCTTTTTAAGTCTTCACATAAAGAACAATTGAATATCCAGGGAAATTTTTGTGACCAAGGTTCAAAATGGACACTAGGAAAAAGGACAGGGTCTAGACTTGGAGACTATAAAAGTATTTAAGAATCTCACACAGCTAGGCAGATCCACACAAGAAAAACCAGAACAGCCACTGCAGCCTTTCACTTTAGACAAATTCACTGATACATACATTGAAAAAAAAAAAAGTTCTGGATATAATGACTTTGAGTGAGTTATAGATGGGACAGTCAGACCTCACACAGTCACCAGGTTTAATGCTCCTGCAACATACCTCTGAACATGTTGATTTACTCCTAGAAAACTCCAATGGCTTTCTAGTGCCTAAGAAACTTACAATGAACTCTAAAGATGAATATTCTATTTGGTCACAGATATCCCAAAACACATTTTTGCAAGCTCTCCCTCGTGTGTCTTCACATATTCCTTGTTCTAGCCACACTCGCTGTAGCCACTCCATGCCTTACACCTTTCCACTCAGGCAGTGTTGCTTCTCTCTGGAAAGACATTTTCCTCCATCTTTCTATCTCCAAATCCAAATTACTTCAAGACCTAAAAAAGGTGACGCCACCTCTGTTTTCTCCAGGTAAAAATCAGTAATCTCTCCTTGGAGACACCTTATTGTATCTGTCCCTTTTTCATGGCTTTATTCGCGTTCCCCTCTGTGCTAGAGTTAAGGTTGTAGGGCTCATGTCCCCTGCTCAGCTCTCTACAGGCAGGATTTACATGCAATTCACCTTTGAGCTCTATGGACCGTGCAAGGGCAGACACTCAATAAATACTTGTTGAATGAATGACTATTTGTGAAGAATTCAATGAGAGAGAGTGAAAGTAGTAGAAGGTTGAGCTTGTCCATACCGCCTTTAACTATAAGGTAATTTGCAAACAAATATGTTGTATTTCCCCAACTTAACTCTTAGATCCTGAAAGGCGAGGACTGTAACTCAAAGTTATTTGGATTTTCTGGTACTTTCACTAAGCACGTACTTCAAGGACTCCCAAAAGTGTGCTGACTGATTGATGACACTGATATAATGGCACCTTGACGGGTCATCTCATTCAAGCAAGGAACCATGCCACTCACCCCAAAGACAGGATTTTAGGAATCTTTCTTTGAAAATGTTCTGATATTTAAAATCTACCTTTTAAGATATGTGAATAATGTAAAGATCATATAAAGTACATAATATATAAAATGTAAGATATAAAATATAAAAATATTATTATAAATTATATTTTACCAAACACAATGTTTTCCTTTTATTAATATTTTAAAGCTTACGATTAGCAATGCTTTTAGATATTTTAGAAAAGGTGTCAATTATTTTTTTCAAAACATTCCTCTGTATTTTTTTGAAAATTAAATTCTTGGTACCATGGTCATGAGAAATTATGCATCACACCCAAACAGCATCTTTATTAAATTCACTCTTTCCTTCCACCTGCCTTTCCTTTATCGAGATCCCACTGCTCACATAACTTCAACGAAAGCCTAACAGCTGCATGTTTTTATTCAATATGTTGAATGAAATTAATATCAGATGTTTTTTAAAACTCACATTAATCATAGAGATTAGATAGTAAAGACTGCGGTCACTCTGCTCTTCCCTTAGCTCTTCGACAGCACCATTTAGAGCAGTCTGTTCCCATGTTAGAGCTGCTAGCATGGGTTAAGAACTTGAATCATGGTGTACACGGAATAAAGTATGTTGACTATTATACCAGGAAAACGCTAGGAGCTATTGGACAGAGGGTAGATTACCGTGTAAGCAGCTTACCGACCCCCAATTCCAGGCAAATGTAAGGCCTATTCATGGAGCTCCGCATGGAGAAGAGAGACTGCTAGTGACTTTCCCCGGATAGCCACTCTGTTATTATGAATCAGCGTGGTGAGAGGCGCCACTGAGACACATGACAATGAATACGGGATATTTACTTTCCAAGGGATATTTTCTTGAATAAATTACTTAATCTCTCTGAGCCTCATTTATTTGATAGTGCTTGTTTAAAGGATCTAAAAACACACAGTGCCTGACATAAAAAGTAAGTGCCAAGAACAGGGAACAGGCTGGGTGCAGTGGCTCACACCTGTAACCCCAACACTTTGGGAGGCCGAGGTGGGCAGATCACGAGGTCACGAGTTCGAGACCAGCCTGGCCAACATAGTGAAACCCCGCCTCTACTGAATATAAAAATTAGCTGCGCTTGGTGGCACGCGCGCCTGTAATCCCAGCCACTCGGGAGGCTGAGGCAGGAGAATTGCATGAACTCAGGAGGCAGAGGTTGCAGTGAGCTGAGAACACGTCACTGCACTCCAGTCTGGGCAACAGAGCAAGAATCCATCTCGGGAAAACACACACACACACAAAACAAACAAACAAACAAACAAACAAACAAAAAACAGGTAAGAAATAAAGGGCAGAACATCATGAGGAAAAACAAAGTAACGGAAGAGCCTTGTCAGCAACTAATAGCACCATCACCAGAAGTGAGAACACACAACCAAATACGCCTGGAGAGGAAATGTGTTTGCTTTATGTATTTATTTATTTAGAGACAGGTCTTGCCGTGTTGCCCAGGCCGAAGTGCAGTGGTGCAATCAGAGCTCACCATAGCTTCAGACTCCTGGGCAGAAGTGGTCGTCCCACCTCAGCTTCCTGAGTAGCTGGGACAGGTGTGTGCCACAAGGCCCAGCTAATTTTTAATTTTTTTATAGAGACAAAAAAGTGTTTAACAGGTAGAAAAATTACAATCAGAAATGTCATAGGGCCAGGCTCAGTGGTTCATGCCTGTAATCCTATCACTTGGGGAAGCTGATGCAGGAAGATTGTGTGAGGCCAGACCAGACTGAGCAACATGGAAAGACCCTGCCTCAAAAAAAAAAAAAAAGAGAAATGCAAAAAGGAAATGTCATAAGAATTTAAAAAACTAACCTCTTGCCAGTTCCCACACAGGAAGGAATGTGATCTCATAGTCATGAAGTTTGGCCTAGTCACCTTTTCCTAGCTAGTATGGCCACAGGATCATGCCAAGAAGAAACAAAACAAAACAATGCGTATCTGGGCTTATTTGTGGCTTCATTTTTTTTTTTTTTTTTAAGACTAAAAGCTACTGCTGGCAGCTCCCAAGCTGCTACGTGTGACTCAGCTCCAGCTCCTCCCTGGTTTACAGCCTTGGGCTGTGGTCTTCGGGGAGCAGAGTGGAAATGGACTTTCAGACAGGAAAACCGGGAAAGAAAATAATACCTGCTGTGAGATAAAAATATCTTTGTGTGAGTGTATGTCTGCATCTGTATGTGTGCACTCGGTTCATGTGGGAGGAAATAAAAGGTGAGTGTGAGATGAGAGGAAAGGAGGAGAGTGGGCTGGCACTCGCTTTCAGCAGGTGTGCACAGTGGGAAAGGTGTCACTGCAGTGACTCCAACTGCTCTGTCCCACCTACTTCCTTCACCCTGCTCTCCTTCCCCTCCTTCCCTGCATCTCCATGTGGCCTGGCTACACACGTCCCCAGGAAACAAATACCCTAATCTGGAAGGGAGATAGTAGCTGAGGGCGGACAGCTGTGCTGCTTCAGAGTAACAGCAGTTTGAGTAAAGTCGTCATCAAAAGACAAATGGAGGCACGGAGGGATGGAGAAAGGAAGATGGAGGGACACAAGAAGGAAGGACAAAGTGGGACGGGCAGAAACTGGGTGGAGGTGGAGGGAGACAGAGAATAACAGTTTTAATTTCACAAAACTGTGAGAGAATCTGGGAAGCACCGTTACACAAAACAGCTCCTGGGTATTCATTCATCAGCGTGGGGCTTCCTCACTCCTGAATAATAATGATAGCAAGTGGAATAAATGAAAACGCTCTGGTCTTAGCCCTCCAAGAGTACACAATATGACACACAAATTGTTTTATATAGCAAGGGCGTTGTCAGGTAATCTAGGTTACCACATTGCCTAAAATAGAAAGTACACTGGACTGTCAGAGAAAAAAAGAGAATGTGAAGACTTAGATTCAGTCTTTGAGTAATTTCTTCTAATGCTCAAAGAATGACCCTCAAGATATTAAACCAAATTCTGTCAGTTCCTTTTCAATTGTTTAACTTGACGAATATTTAAAAGGAGCCAAACATATTTATGGATGATCTGCAAAGGATGGGATTAAAGTCTTCATTTCTGTATCCTAAAATTCATTTTCACATCACTTCCTGGCTATATCTTTACTTTCTCTTGTCTCAAACAAAACTTAAAGTCTTCTTCAAAATTGACCTCTTTCTTAAAAACAAGTCATCAAAACAAATTGTATAAAACTTTTTTTTGTATATTTTACTATCATATGATTTTTTTTTTTTGGCAGAGTCTTGCTCTGTGGCCCAGGCTGGAGTGCAGTGGCGCAATCTCAGCTCACTGCAACCGCTGCCTCCCAGGTTCAAGTGATTCTCCTGCCCTCAGCCTCCCAAGTAGTTGAGATTACAGGTGTGCGCCATCACACCCGGCTAATTTTTAATATTTTTAGTAGAGACAGGGTTTCACCATGTTGTCCTGGTTGATCTTGAACTCCTCACCTCAGGTGATCCACCTGCCTCAGCCTCCCAAAGCACTGGGATTATAGGTGTGAGCCACCACGCCCGGCTCCATCATGTGAATTTTAACCACAGTGGCCAGAGCCTCGAGTGGATCTTCCAAGTGTACAAGGACAAAACAAGAGGTAGTTTCTGATTTCGAAAATACCAACCTAACTCTTGGTGTACCTTAATGTCTTATTTCATTATCAACTCTGTGGCTTTCCAGAAATTGCTTCTTCTTGATTTTCTAAATTTAGGTAACTTTGGGTAACACTTCCCTGATCTGGTTACATTTCAGGAGCTACTAGAAAGGTGGTATTACAATCCAGTCCTTTAAAAAATAAATTTGTTGCAGATGTTAAAAAAAAAAAAAAAGGTAGTATTATAAATTCAACATTTTTATGACACTGAAAACAGTAAATTACCATTAAAATGCCTCTTTTGTCTAGAAAATCTCACACACAGTGCAGACATTTAGTAGTCATTATTTCCCTCTGAAGGAAAAAAATTAGGTAGCAATAATTTTTCTTATAAATGGAGAAAATCTGAGTTAAGGAAATAGGTGCTTATGGTCACATCACAAAGTCTGCGAAGCTCATCGGAAAACAAAAACAGATATTCAGGGGTTTTCTTTTCCTTTCCTTTTCCACTCCAGCCCCTCAAATATTATATTAATAATATAACCACCTAAAATGGTATAATAAAAATTGGAAAAGAAAGACCTCATTTTACTCAGAAAATCACTTTCACATAAACCAGTTCCTGTAGTTCATTATTTTTTCTAGAATTCTCACACAAGCCCAGTGTTTGAAAGTGAGTTTTCCATTTAAATGCCTCCGTAAGCCCTTGGTTAAAATACAGTACTGTGTAAAAATTTTCACCACCGCAAATATCTGTCAGATAGTTGCCTGTAAATCAAATGAAATTTCAAAATGTGTTTTGAAAATCGTTAAGATGCGATATAAGTAAACACTATTGTTCCTAAGACCTTCATCATCAATTGATTGTAAAACTATTTATAAAAAGACACTGAGTATGAAATACCTTGATGATAAATAAGAGAGTATAAAAGAAAGACAAACTGCCTAGAAGGCATTACTTAAATGAACACAGATGAACTGATTCACTGTACTTACTGGGTTAGTGAGAATTTGGTTTAGCATCTTTAGGGTCATTCTTTGAGGATTAGAAGAAATAATCAAAGTGTGAATCTAAATCTTCACGTTCTCTCTCTCTTTTTTAGATTCTATTGTACTTTCTATTTCAGACAATGTGGCAACCTAGATTACCTATCTCCAACTTCCTTGCTATATAAAACACCCAGAATTGTTGGGTTAAATATAATACCTTTTGGACGAATTCATTTAGCATATCTCTTGAGTGTTTACTATATGACAGGCTCTGTTCTAGGCATTGAAGATATATCCATGAACAAAAAGCCAACAATCTCAGCCTGACTGTGGAACTTACACTTCGGGTCAATTAACTGAATTGGAAAGAAAGAATAAGCCAAAAGCAGAGGGAAGAGAAAAAATGTAAAGCGCAGGTAAGCTGGCACTGTAGCTTTCCTGAGGAGGTCTGCCAGTTTCTGTAATCTTTTTCTTTTCTTCTTTTTTTTTGAGATGGAGCCTTGCTCTGTCACAGGCTGGAGTGTAGTGGCCCGATCTCAGCTCACTGCAGCCTCCACCTCCCAGGTTCAAGCGATTCTCCTGCCTCAGTCTCCTGTGTA
Organism: Papio anubis; assembly: GCF_008728515.1. NCBI lineage: Eukaryota > Metazoa > Chordata > Mammalia > Primates > Cercopithecidae > Papio > Papio anubis. The sequence goes on from NC_044978.1 coordinate 7,186,681, forward strand.
GCTGGGAATACAATTGTGTGCCATCACACCCAGCTAAGTTTTGTATTTTTAGAGATGGGGTTTCACCATGTTGGCCAGGATGGTCTTGATCTCTTCATCTTGTGATCCACTCACCTTGGCCTCCCAGAGTTGGGATTACAGGCGTGAGCCATCGCGCCCGGCCCACCTTTTTCTTTTTTTTTTTTTTTTTTTTTTTGGAGACGGGGTCTTGCTCTATCTCTGGGCACGTGCTACCAAACCTGGATAATTTCTGTATTGTTTGTAGACACAGGTTTTCACTACGTTGCCCAGGCTGGTTTAGAATTCCTGGGCTCAAGTTTTCCCCCATCTCAGCCTCCGAAAGTGCTGGGATTACAGGCGTGAACCAACATGCCCAGCCCTCTGTAACCTTTTTAATGAACAAGGAGAAGACCAGATAAATCTCAACTGTTACTGAGACTCCTAGATAATGCCTGGACCCTTGAAGTGTTATGCCCTTATTCAAAGAGGCAATTTAAAAACTTTTCTCACTGCAAAGGGAACAATAAGAAATCTTGCTATGTTGTTTTAAACAACTTGTTTTTTCCTGATAGAGAGGAAAATTTTACCCACTAGCCTGGGCCTCCCTAGTATTGGAATAATAGATTGAAACTAAAAGTATCATTATGGTTCTGGAACCCCAAGCCTAGAAATTAATATTAAAAGTGGTCTTGGGTCAGCGATGTTTCTGCCTGAGGTACCCGGCAGAAGCAAATCAAACATTTTTTGTTTTTGTTTTTATTGAGACAGTCTCGCTCGGTTGCCAGGCTGGCGTGCAGTGGCGCGATCTCGGCTCAGTGCAACCTCCCTCCGCCTCCCAGGTTCAAGCAATTCTCTTGCCTCAGTCTCTCCAGTAGCTGTGATTACAGGCGTGCACCAGCATGCCCGGCTAATTTCTTTGTATTTTTAGTAGAGATGGGGTTTCACCATGTTGGCCAGGCTGGTCTCAAATTCCTGACCTCAAGTGATCTGCCCACTTCGGCCTCCCAAAGTGTTGGGATTACAGGCGTGAGCCACCACTCCTGGCTGCAAACCATTTTTAAAAGAATATACTCTCAAACTAAGTCACAAAGGATTTAAAAGAATATATTCTCAAACTAAGTCACAAAGGATTTCTACAGCCAAACCTTGCTTTCAAAGAGTTCACAGGTCTAAAACTACAAAATTTAAGAGGAAACAATCTACCTTCAACTACAGTCTACAGACAAAACAAAAAGCAGCAATTTATCTTCCCCAAACTTGAGGTAAGTATAATTGTCAGATAAAACTGTAAGTATGTTCGGAATGATTAAGGACCAAAAAAAAAAAAAAAAATTAAAAACCTAAGAATTAGACTCTATGAAAAAATAAAGAGGCCATTTTGACAAAAGTAGAAAGTCTATAAACAGGAAAAATGCAGCCATTGAAATTAAAATCTCATTGGATTGTTTAAACGATATAGTAGACACAATTATAGAGGGTACCATTAAATTGGAAAACAGATCTAAGAAAATCATTCGGACAGTACCAGAAAGATAAAGAGTGCTTACATATAAAAGAGTACTTCAAAGAAAAAAAGACAATAAAAAAGCTCAATATATATCTAGTAGGAGTTCTAGAAGGCAAGAATATAGCTTTCTTTAGAGGTCCTGAAACAACTTTCTCCAAAGTTCCTAATACCATGCTTATGACTGTGAAATTAAACAGCATATATATTTATTCATGTCTTTCTCATTTAGTATGAATGGTCTCTGCTATTCTCTTCTTGTTACTGGATAGCAGAATTTCTGGTTATCTTCTATTTAAAAAGCAACTTCTCTTGAGTGGCAGTAACTTCTCTTCAAAGATATCGTTCTGGCTTCAATGGTTGCTGCTCCAAAGTGTGCAGTTAATCTAAATGTCAAGCACTCTGAACTATTTCAGTGGGTGAAAACAAGTGTACATGGCTATCTTTTGGTAGTTAAAGTAGTTTATCTTGTCAACCATAATGCTTCAGACACATTTTTGCTATGAAATTCTTAGTTTTGCATAATCATTTCTAACAGAAACATACATAAAACATATCTTTTATACATGCATAAAAAACTGGATAAAAATACCTTTAAAATGTCTCAATGTATGTTTCAGGATATTCTACCCATTTAAAAATATTTTACCTGGCCGGGCGCGGTGGCTCAAGCCTGTAATCCCAGCACTTTGGGAGGCTGAGACGGGCGGATCACGAGGTCAGGAGATCGAGACCATCCTGGTTAATAAGGTGAAACCCCATCTCTACTAAAAAGTACAAAAAACTAGCCGGGTGAGGTGGCGGGCGCCTGTAGTCCCAGCTACTTGGGAGGCTGAGGCAGGAGAATGGCGTGAACCCGGGAGGCGGAGCTTGCAGTGAGCTGAGATCTGGCCACTGCACTCCAGCCTGGGCGACAGAGCGAGACTCTGTCTCAAAAAATAAAAACAAACAACAACAACAACAAAAAATATTTTACCTGAGAGAGTAAGCAAAAAAAGAAGAAGCTGTCCCAATCTTGACAATAAAGAATTGACATAAATCAATCAACACTTTTCTCTCCCCTTATTACCTTATTATGAGGATTTGATTTTAGTGAAATTAAATTTTATTGACTTTAAATAGAGTATATGATATGATATAAATAAAACATATTTGTAATATAGATAAAGACAGGGTGGAAGGCAAATAAGGCTATATTATTGTGACAGGTGGCTTATAAAGAGTAAGGAAAGCAAATCACATAGTTCAAACAATGCAGAATTTGCTATGCTTTTCAGATAACATATCACAAATAAAATGTCTGGCATAGAAGAGTACCACAAAAGGAAACAGGAGACACAGGATTGAGCACTTACTCTAACTAAACCTAACTATATATATCAATTAACTTCTGAGGGGAGAGCAGGATCAGAGTCATGCAACGAAGTCTGAAGTTTTTCAATTTTAAAATTCCCTTTATTTTAGGTAATACATAATAAAATCTTAAAATGTATTATCTTACGTTATGGGTATTTAAAATTTAAAGTAATTAAAAACCATATCATACCATCTTAAGTTATATATATAAAACATTTAAGGGATTGATAGTACAAAAATTGTACTTCAAATATTATGAAAACTTCACTGTATTAACTCATGTCATAAAATATCCTATTATCTTATATTAAAGACATTAAAAATAATACCTTTATTTAAAAAATAAACTCATCCATATTATCTTGTATTATAACTATTAACACCTTAAGGTACACATAGTGAAAATCACTTGATATCCAATTTAAATTTATTTCAGATTTCAATGTAAAAAAGTTTTAAACAAATTGTAAAAATAACTATGTAAAAGGCTAGGATGCATCTTTCAAGCTTAAAAGAAAACCAGGCCAGGTGTAGTGGCCCATGTCTGTAATCCCAGAACTTTGGGAGACCGAAGTGGGCAGATCACTTGCGACCACGATTTCAAGACCAGCCTGGGCAACATGACAAAATCTATCTCTATAAAAAAAATTTTTTTGAGGCAAAGTCTCACTCTGTTGCCAGGCTGGAGTACAGTGGCGTGATCTCAGCTCACTGCAACCTCCGTCTCCTGGGTTCAAGTGATTCTCTTTGCCTCAGCCTCCTCAGTAGCTGGGACTACAGGCGCATGCCACCATACCAGCCAATTTTTTGTATTTTTAGTAGAGACCATGTTTCACCATGTTGGCCAGGATGGTCTTGATCTCTTGACCTTGTGATCTGCCTGCCTCGGCCTCCCCAAGTGCTGGGATTACAGGCATGAGCCACTGGGCTAGGTCTTTTTTTTTTGAGACAGAGTTTCACTCTTGTTGCCCAGGCTGGACTGCAATGGCACAATCTAAGCTCACTGCAAGCTCTGCCTCCCGGGTTCAAGTGATTCTCCTGCCTCAGCCTCCCAAGTAGCTGGGATTACAGGTGTCTGCCATCACGTCCAGCTAATTTTTTTGTATTTTTAGTAGAGACAGGGTTTCACCATGTTGGTCTTGAACTCCTGACCTCAGGTGATCCGCCTGCCTCAGCCTCCCAAAGTGCTGGGATTACAGGTGTGAGCCACTGCACCTGGCCATCTACAAAAAATTTGAAAATTAATGGGGCCATGGTGGTATGTGCCTGTAGTTCCAGCTATTAATACTTGGGAGGCTGAGATGGGAGGATCACTTGAGCCCAGGAGGTTGAGGCTACAGTGAGCCGTGATCATGCCACTGAGATTCAGCCTGGGCAACACAGTGAGACTCTGTCTCAAAAAAAAAAAAAAAAAAAAAAAAAAAAAATTAAATCTGTTTTGATCTGTTTCATAAAGGTTATGAAGACAATTATAATACATTTTAAAAATGATTTTTAGCAAAAAGATTCAGTCTGCTTTGAGCTTTTTTTCTGATTCTTCTTTCTTAAATATTTTAGCAACTATAGGAAAAACAAATAATTGAAGAGCACAGATAAAGTTCCCAATGACCCTACTGATCTTGCTTCTCAAAAATATATTAATTTTGCAGTTATTTTTTTCTAGCATTTTATTTGATATCTTGTTATCTGTAGTTTGAGTCCCTACTGTCTTTTAATGTTCTACATCAAAGCCAAATCAAATATTCATTTAAGTGTCCTTCCAATCATATTATGACCTCTAGGCAGAGATATGTATTATCATGAACATGAAATATGTAGATGCAATGGACTTCAATGGAACCCACTGTATCCTTTCTATTCTTGGCATGTGCAATGAGAGTGATCTATTAAGTGGAAATCATGTAATGATCACTCTTGATTAAAAGGAAAATACAGTCATAGATGAAGCTAACAGAGACATGTGTATTTGCTGAATTCCCTTCTGTCATTAACAATTTGGGGGTATATATTTTGTGTGTATACACTAAAAGCCTCTTCCCAATATATGTTTTTAAGCTGCTCTGACTGAGCACCTATGAAAGGCAGGATGGTACACTGAAAATAATACTGAATATGGGAGATATGAGAGCCAACATCAAAGTAAGATCATGTATATGACAATGCTCTGTGAACGGCAAGTACTATATAAATGTAAGGTCCTATTATTGTTTGGGAAATTAATAATCTGTATTTTCTAAGGCTTTGTTGTGCCTTTAAGAGAGAGGGTCTTGCTCTGTTGCCCAGGCTGGAGTGCAGTACTGTGATCATAGCTCACTGCAACCTCGAACTCTTGGGCTCAAGGAATCCTCCTACCTCACCATCCTGAGTAGCTAGTACTACAGGCATGCACTATCATCCTCACCTAATTTGTTAAAATGTTTTGTAGAGATGGGGATTTTGCTATATTGACCAACCTGGTCTCAAATTTGTGGTCTCAAGTGATCCTCCCCCCTTGGCCTCCCAAAGTACTGAGATTACAGGTGTGAGCCACTGTGCCCAGCCTGTTGTGCCTTTTAAAATCGTAGTAAACATGGTATGTTGAGATTGGAAGCCTGCATCTTTCTTCAGGATGCTCACTGCCACTAGGAACCTTCCCCTTGACATAAAGGTTCAAAAAGAAGCAGTGACTAAGATAGTCTTTCATGGATCGTATGAGCTTTTATTTCATGAGTCTACAAACAGTTTACTGCAGTTTGTTAAAATTTTCCATAGAAGAGATGAATAAGCACTGGATATATCATGAAGAGAATACAGATGTGACGTATTGAGTCTGCTCAGGCTTCCATAACAAAATGCCATAGACTGGGTGGCTGAAATAATAGACATAGATTTTCTCACAGTTCTAGAGACCAGAAGTCAGAGATCAAGGTCTGGCAGCGTCGGTTGGTTTCTGGTGACAGTTCTCTTCCTTGCTTGCAGATGGCTGTTTTCTTGCTGAGGCAAGGCAGACAGCAGGGGAGCAATGCGGGAGAGCAAGCCCTCTGGTGTCTCTTATTATTTTTTTTTTTTTAATTTTTTTGAGATGGAGTCTGGCTCTGTTGCCAAGGCTGCAATGCAGTGGCGCGATCTCAGCTCACTGCAAGCTCCGCCTCCTGGGTTCATGCCATTCTCCTGTCTCAACCTCCCGAGTAGCTGGGATTACAGGTGCCCGCCACCACGCCTGGCTAATTTTTTTGTATTTTTAGTAGAGACAGCGTTTCACTGTGTTAGCCAGGATGGTGTCTCTTCTTATAAGGATGCTAATCCTACAGGATCAGGGCTACACCCTGATGACCTCATTTAATCTTAATTACTTCCTTAGAGGCCCTAGCTCCAATAGTCACATGGGGGATTAGAGCTTCAACATGTGAATTTTGGGGGACACAAACATTTAGCCCATAACATCTGGGCTCCTGCCGCAAGTGGCACAGTTCAAACTCCCTGTCCCAAACTTAGTAACTATATCATCAGTTTCCTATTGTAAATACTCCAATTCCTCACCTGTAAAGTGGGGTAATAATCAATCTCACAAGGAAATGTGAGAATTAAAAGAGATAATGTACATTAAATTATTTTTTATAAACTGTGAAGTGTTATTTTAATGTAAGGGGTTAATTTCCAGGCTTTTCTCAATTATTCAAATAAAGTATGAAAAGTTTTTAACCATCTTTTTTAGGAAAAGAAGATGTTTATGTGTTAGTATACCCATAAGATAATTTCTTTCTGTCGGGAGGTCTATTTTCACTTCTGAATTTATAAAGGCAAATATGTGGCTGAGCACGGTGGCTCATCCCTGCGCTTTGGGAGGCTGAGGTGGGTGGACTGCCTGAGGTCAGGAGATTGAGACCAGCCTGACCAACATGATGAAACCCTGTCTCTACTAAATATACAAAAAAATTAGCCAAGTGTGGTGGCAGGCGCCTGTAATCCCAAGTACTTGGGAGGCTGAGGCAGGAGAATCACTCGAATCGGGGAAGTGGAGGTTGTAGTGAGCTGAGATGGCACCACTGCACTCCAGCCTGGACGACAGAGCAATAATCCAACAACAACAACAAAAAAGGCAAATAAACACCTAATTATGTTTCAAAAATATCTATTAATATTATTTGAGTGTTTGCTTAAGATAAATCACTGGCTTAAAAGATGAAAAAATATACATTATTACAGAAATAATTCCCAGTCTATGCAGAGTGTATTGACTAAAATTTGCTTCACCTCTGTGTACTGAACTCATACTTTTACATACTGATTTTGCAGTCTCTGCATTTAAAGCAACACACTAGAAAATGATGCTCCCACCAAAACATGCAGAAACGTAAAGATGAACAAAACAACTTTATGTTTTACGGCATTTACTTCAAAAATCTGATTAAGATAGATGTCTTTAGCTCCTAATTCTTCAATGTCACGTTGTCATAGTTCCCATCAGCAAGATGTTTTAAAGGCTTTCGATTAATATTGCATGCCAGAACTGAAATTACATCCTTTGTCGTTTAGTTCTTAATGGTGCAAGTGATATCTATCAAGTAGTGTTTTATGAAGCGTGTGTGATTTTTATTGCAGGCTGTTTTCACAAATCTTTTTCAGGTTTCAGAAAGGCAGCTTAGGGTTTAAAATAAATAAGCCCTTCTGTTGAAAATCTTGATGATTCTTAAAACCGAAGTAAAATTTGTATTAAAATTTATTTATCAATAAAAAAATCATCTATTTGGAATCTGTTGCATTCACATTTGCACAGTCTTGAATATATTTGCTTTAACCCATATTTTAGTAAAACACAGTATTATAATTTATGCAAAATAAGTGCCAAAGACACATAGCTCACAAAGTTTTCATTAGCAAGCATGTACATTATCTGCCTAGTAAGGAAAATATATCTGTAGAAAGCATATGCTAACAATTAAATGATAAGTTGGTTTGTACTGCCAAAACGTATATTTTATTTTTAAAATATAATTACTAATTTACTTTTAAGAGGAATCTAGTGTTCTGACATTAATTTCAAAAACTTCAAAAATCAGACACTTCAAATACAAGTCATTTTCACATATTAAAGATCCAGAATTAAAAAATAGAATCTTACTTATATATAAAATTAGGGAGATAAAAGTGAAAAGAAGACAATCCTATATTTGATATTTTTACTCTGAACATAAACTAACATATCTAGGTCCTGGCTTTATCACTAACATATTTTACTCTTCTAGTCTTGGTTCCTTTCATCTGTAGTATTAGGGGAGTAGATGATGATTTCTAATGTCTTTCTTTCCAGGTTTTTAAAAAATTCCCCAAATCTCTATATATAATGTTTTACAAAAAATATATATACACACACACACACACACACACACACACACACACACAGAGAGAGAGAGAGGTTTAAGCTTTGGTTGCTAACTCTATGTCTTGAATGCTGTCATGCTTTATCAGTTTGCATTTTACAAAATATAAATCTAGACAAGATAAAACAACTGATTTAAAACACTGTAAAGGACAATGGCAAGGGGCTTATTCTGGGATGCGTCTCCCTCGGGCCGTATCTCCACAGCTGATGTAAAATAAAGCTGGCTACAGTCCTCCTGAGTTAGCTGTGGTCTTTAGGGATCTCACAGGCATTTGGCTTTTGCCAACTCTATGTCGATTACGAAGGAGAATAAAAATATTAACATCAAGATCGACATTCTTATCCAGCTTTGCCCTGCACATTCATCTTGTTTGGATAACTGCACATTTAAAATTAGAGGCTACTGATCTGGGCCTAGACATTAGAGGATAATGCACAGGGAGAAGAGTCTCCACATTCTAATTCCCCATGGCAAATCACTGCGCTTCTCATTACTTCGATAAGGAAGAGCTTGTCTTTCCTTCAATGTTTATGTGAATTTTTTCTTGTTGTATGTGGTTCACTGAAGGAATGGCAATAGTTCACTTTAAAAACATTCTCTCCATTAGCTAGAATCGATTTTTAAAGCATTCTAACACATCCATATCGAGTCTAAAACAATTTCTTTAACCCCTGAAACTAAAAAATACTGGGTGCTACTTTTTTTAAAAAAGGACTTATACAGTTCTCTTCTATTTTATGTGGTTTTTTGTTTTGTTGGTTATAAGTAATTTAATTACTTAGTAACTTCAAAAAAGAATTACTAAAAATCTAGGTTCAACGTAACTACACGGATTCTAAACGCAAAGGGTAGTGGAATACACAACAGAAATTTATACTCATGAAAGCTTTTGAAGCAGATTATGCAGTGGGCTTACCATGCACTATCTTATTTAATTTCATAGCTACCTGAAACTGTAGGTACATATTCCTGTTTCACAAGTGGGAAAAAATGTACAGAGAAATTAAGAAATCTGGCAATGGTCACAGAGTACGACCCCAAAGCTCTCCATACTAATTTATACAGGAATAATTATTTTTGTCATTTTTGTTCCAGGCATGTTGTCAAGAAGGAAATGAAGAGGAAGTATTAGTATTAAGGCAGTACTGTAGAATTCAATTTTAAATGGAAGAATGCTTGCTTTACTTTGAGCCGGGGGTCAGAGTGCTATCTAGCAAAGGCCAGTGTGGAGACCCCAATCCAGCCGTGATAGCAGAAGCATTCTTCTGTTACAGGGAAACTATACTGCATATTAAATAGGTGAATACAAATGAAAAAATAATTTGAATGTTAGTTCCCGGTTTTATAATTGTTTAACACTTTTTAGTATGTGGGCAGTCTTTTGTCTCATTTTAAAATTCTCTACTTGAGCTTTTGATTTTCCTCTCCCTTATGCTAAGAAACAAAAATATACATGAGGTTAAAAAAATCTCTAAAAGCAATGACTTAAAAAATGACAAGACCCTAGATATCAATCCTTTTCTTCTTGGCCTTATAGTACATCTTGGTGTTGGCAGATTATTTTATAAACTCACAATATTTGCTACTGTAAGCATTACGATCTTTTTCCCAATATTCTTTTTTTTTTCTTTCTTTTTGAGATGGAGTCTTGCTCTGTCACCCAGGCTGGAGTGCAATGGCACGACCTTGGCTCACTGCAACCTCTGCCTCCCGGGTTCAAGCCATTCTCCCGCCTCAGCCTCCTGAGTACCTGGGATTACAGGCACTCACCATCATGCCTGGCTAATTTTTGTATTTTTATACAGATGGGGTTTCACCATGTTGGCCAGGCTGGTCTCGAACTCCTGACCTCACGTGATCCGCCCGCCTCGGCCTCCCAAAGTTCTGGGATTACAGGTGTGAGTCACCGCGCCCGGCCTGTTTTTCCTAATATTCTTAAGAGATTATCAGAGTTATTAAATTAAACAGTACTACGAAGCACAGTCCCATAGATTCAGCTTTATCACCGCAATTTACTATCAAATATTTGAGACAGCATTATTAAAAGTTAATGGCCTTGTGGTTTATAAATTACTGGTAACTCTTTAATTTCTTACTTTGATCATACACAGCACTGCTATGTTTATACTTTTGTGAGGTCATCAAAATAAAGTCAAACAATTTCATGTTATATTAAAAACAATAATATAATATCTGCTTCCTTTGTGATTTCTTCTTATTATGTAAAAAGAGAAAACCCTGGGTAATTCAAATTCTTTTAAGCTTACACATGTTCTAGAGTATTGAAAAAAATTAAAAGGACAATTTACATTAACATGTTCAATACTCTGCTTTTTGTATGACAATAAAATTAGAGGTAGCACACCTTAAATATATAATTTTACTTAAAAATATTCACCACAATCAAGTGACAGTTGCACTTAAATGATTATTTGAGCAAGGTGATTTGTATTCTTAGAATATTTTCTAACTTTCAAACAATGAATATTGTTGAAATCCAAGATACACACAACACATTACTGCACAGATAAAAATGAAAAGTGATCTTAGAATAATCTCAGAAACATTATTTACATTCAAAATGCACCACACATAATTTGCAATCAAAGTTGACCCATCAGGGTTAGCAGTAAATGTTCTGCCCTGGCACGGAGTTAAAACAGGTAAGTTCGTCAAAGGGGCTATGATACCTGCCATACCTTCCTTCATGCTTGTTGCTCACAGAGACTCGCATAATGAAAACACTTTCTGATTTCAAGGCAAGTCAGAAATAGGAAGATTTATAACCTGGCAGATCTAATGGAGCTGTCAAAAAGAGAAGTTACACTCACAGTGAAATGGTCACATCAGGATCTAGTTTTCATCCTAATTGATTAAAAAAAATCTTGGTGAAGAACCCTACAAATGTTTTTAGTAAAAGAGATTCACAATAAAAGAAGAAGGAAAAATAAAAATAGAGTGATGAAGAGGTATTTCTTCAAAACATGAGAGCTGAAGTCGGAGATAATGTAGTACATGAGACAGTGAATTTAGGAGAGCACCCTCCTTTAAGTGCATTTTCCCTCTTTCATTTAGAATACAGAAAAAAGTCAGAGGAAGACAAAAGAAAAGGAAAGAATCAAACTTCCAAAATAGCATTAAACTACATTATTAATAGCGTCACACTAAGAGAAATGACAGCTCTCAAAAGAGTACTTTTGTCTCCACTTACTTTAATTAAACTCCCTAGACTATAAAGTGAATCTGAACCTCTTTTTTAAACATAAAAAAATCGAAGCTGATTAAGATGTGATTTCTGTCCTCTAATGGTCCTCACACTTAGTTATATACTATTTAAAACAATAGAAACAGCAGCAGCAACAAACCTCAACATCCTGCAAATTTTCTCAAAAGGACCAAAATGTCATACTCTGCTCCTCTGCCTTCTCACAGATAAATTAGTTTCCAGTGTGTCCCTCCCTCTGTAGCCAGCAATAAACCTCATTTAAACTTCAAATGAGAATTATAGCACAATTATACCAGTATGAATGTTTCAATTAATGTAACTTTCCTTATACCAGAGTCCTATAACAACTTTGCTTTAAAATAAGCTGATGTGATTTTAAAAGTTCACTGCAAAATATGATCCCTGAAAATTAATCCATATTGGGGGAAAAAAGAGAAGTTTTCAAATTTGTGGACATAATTTCAAAAATCCATTACAGCCATTGTAATGTCATTACTCTTCTTCTAAAAAACCTTAAAGGAAAACGTATTTCTCTCTTCCCTATGTGCATTGTCAATCTGTCCCAAACTAAATTTATCATCCTCGTTTTATACTCTCTGCCCAATCCAAGATCTCCTCCTCTTTCTCAACTATTTCACCTTTCCACTGAAATCCCCATTTTCTACTCAAAAGTTTGCTGACATTTTGACTCTTGCTCTTGGATCCTCTGATCCAAATCAACCATTTTCTTGTTAGTTTATTCAAAATGTTCTTTGGTTATGTTCTTTCCTCTGTTTTCCCACTGCATTACCCTATCTAGACCCTTCCCTACCTCTCATTTATTAAATAAATCACTATCTGCTGACTAGATATGCGCTCCGAGAAAACAGAATGCGGCTATCTCTGCCTGCTGACTTTCTCTACTCCCATTTATCCTGCGAAAAACCAACATGGCATTTTAAAAACTTTATTCTTTGTCTTGAACCAACAATGGTTCACTGTTGCCAAGCCACAAGTCCTAATTGTATTTACCAATAATGTTTAAGTACCATGGAGATACAAAAGAAGGCAGGTGTGCTGGCCTAAAGGAGTTTATTCCCTAATTGAGGAGATGGGACTTCCATTCCTGAAACAGCGAGAACACAAATCTCAGGCAGGTGCAAAATAATAAACTATATGAAGAAGGTGAACAAGGAAACATTTGCTTTGTGCCGGGGTTGGTTTGGAAGGCTTAAAGTGCAGACTAACATTTAGCTAAACCTTGAAGAGAAGCACAGTTAGCAGGAAGACTGGAGATCGGTAACAACACTGGTTTGGAAAGCAACTTAAGAGAGAGTTCCAGATAGATAAAGTGGGGCCAACCAACCGCTTTCACCTCCAAGTGGAAGAATCTGTACCTGATTTGGTAGGCCACACAGAGGTTCCTGGGAAGAAATTTATTATGAGAAAAGAAGTCAGAGGGAGATTAACCTGAGTGCTCTTCCAGAGTACAAGGGCCATGTGGCAGCAATTAGGCTGTGAAGTGATGACTATTTTCTTAAGAATGAGAGCTGAGACACTCATGTAGTATTGGTTGATTCATTCATTCCACAGATATTCACTTAAGCACCTATCACAGCATGAGGGATACCTTAGCTAAAAACAAACCGGTGTAGAGCTTACATTGTAGCAACTGGAGGGGAAGAAGGGGAGAACAATATGCAGGAAACATAATAAATTAGTAAATGAAGAAGAAGGTGATATTGACAGAATACAAGGCAGGGTAGGCAATTAGAACTGCTGGAGAAGGAATCAAAATTTTAAATTGGGGCTGGGGCTGGGGCCGGGGCAGTGGCTCACGCCTGTAATCCCAGCACTTTGGGAGGCCTAGGCAGGCTGATCACGAGGTCAGGAGTTCGAGACTAGCCTGGCCAATATGGTGAAACCTCGTCTCTACTAAAAATACAAAAATTAGCAGGGCGTGGTGGTGGGTGCCTGCAGTCCCAGCCACTCGGGAGGCTGAGGCAGGAGAATTGCTTAAACCCAGGAGGTGGAGGTTGCAGTGAGTGGAGATTGCGCCATTGCACTCCAGCCTGGGCGACAGAGCAAGACTCCAACTCAAAAAAAAAAAAAAAAAAGTATGCATATGTAACAAACCTGCATGTTACGCACATGTACCCTAGAACTTAAAGTATAATAATAATCATCATCAATAAATAAATTTAAAAAATTAAAATTAAATTGGGTCATCAGAATAGCATTTACGGAAAATATGACATTTAAGCAAAGACTTAAAAGTAAAAATGGGAACCCTCCTCAGAAGGGAAGGCAATAAATTAGGTTTTAGAGGTGATAACGGTTTAGAAATGTTTACATGTTAGGATATTTATGGGTACTATCTCCTGAGTACTTGAGGAATCACAAAGACAGTTAATACTGGATAAATAAGTATTATTACCTATGTGCATGAAAACCATAGACACTAATGCTAATAAAAAATATATTCCCCAAATTTATTTATTTTCTTCCAGATTCCCTGAATTCCATGTTAATATGCCAGGTGCCTTTAATTGTGAATGACTCCATTGCTATTTCTGAAATTAACCATTGCAGTCTCCTATGTAGCGATTTCTTACCTGAAACAAAGATGGTTAGAAATTTCCTTTAGACATTTATTTCTTCAATATAGCAATACTGCAGGTGGGTGGTCTTCATTTAAACTCTTAATATCTTTAGAAATGCCTCCTGGGCTGATATCCAATCCGATTCCAAGGAGTAAGACACAATTCTTGCCTTCACTTATTCATTCATTGGTTCCCTCACTAATTTATACAAAACGCCTACACAGAATACCTACAGTGTTTCCGGTACTTTCAAAGTCCTAGGAATTCCAGTATGAGTCAACATACTTTCCTGCCTTTTTAAAGCTTTCCTCCCTACTACACTGTACTTATCGCCTCCTCACTTTTGAGTATACATATATACAGAGAGATCAAGTATTATCTGGTAAATAACCGAAGAGATGAAATATGCTGGGTTCCGAAAGCTTCTCAGAAGGTTTTTCCGATAAGCTAATGCTTTAGCTGCCATGAAGAGTGCATATTCCAGGCAGAGAAATCCTCAGGATGCCGGAAAGAGGCTAAGGCATGACAGTGAGGAGCACGAAGCTGCCGTGGTTCAGATTGGCTAGAACACAGAGGGTGTGGGTGGGGCTGGGACAGGGTAGGAGAATTCACAAGAGGCAGGAAAGAAGCCTGGAAGACAGGTGGAATAACGATTTTCATGGGCCTTGTCTTGTTCTGCTTCGGCATTTGCATATTATCCTATTAGCCAAAGGGAGCTACGGAAAGGTTTTAAGCAAATAAATGACAAGGTCAGAGACACATTTTATGACAACTACCCTAACAGCAGTGTGGAGGCTGTGTGTGTGTGTGTGTGTGTGTGTTGCCTTTGGTGAGTGGTGTGTGATGAGAGTTAGTAGAGATTTACAGTATTGTATTGAGTACATAAACGAAAGCCCTGGCAATGCAGATAAACATGCAGGGTCAGATTCAAGAGATAATTAAGAGGTAGAATAAACTGATTAGCTCTAGCAACACATTAAATGAAGCGTTGGGTAAAAAAGAGGGTCAACCATAGAATTTCCAAAGTATTTAAGAAATATCTTTCATCTTTTAAAATTACTAAACATCACAAGCTCTCAAAATGTGAATCCTATTTGGCTCTAACCACTCTTACCATTTTAGAAATCTACACAGGATTGGCTTATATTGCTGTTAAATTATAGTTACCGGAAAATTTATTTTTTTCTCATGAGTGCATTGCAGTATCTACATTACTTCTCCTTTTAAATAGCAAAACCTTTCTTTGTTTTTAACAGTCCACAGCACTGAGTACACACGTACTGCATGTGTGTCTCTCACACAAACTGTTTTCATTTGTATCCCACATTTAAGAGGTTTTTCCACAGAAGCCACTCAACACAGAAGGAAAAGAAACATACTAGGAGGAAGAAACCTGGTTTTGCTAGGGAACTGAACCCAATTTCTTAAAACCGCTCATGATGTGACAGGATGAAGAGAAAGAAAAAGTCAAAAAAATCTACCGAATAAGTATCAAAATCTCATCGAGTGGATTTTCTTAACATTGTCTAAAGTAAGCTTGAGTGCATTCTTGTTTAAAGTGGAATTCTGCATAAGGTCATGCTTAATCCTACCCTGAAAATGAGAATAACTGAATACAACCTAAGTTCTTCCAGAGGACGTTCAACTCTGTAACAGAATGAATAAAAATGAGGAAATGTGCAGAAATTGCTATTCTAACCTAGAACTTTACACTCTGACTTCTTATTATTCATGTTGAGGGATGAAAACCTTAAGGACAGAAACTCAGTGTTGTTTGTTCCTTTAATACAGTACTATATCTAAAAAGAATTTCTTACTTTTCTAAGACACGTAACTTTAAATGTTCTGATTTCCCAAAATAGAGAAGCATGATACCACAGCAGTGCTTTTTAGAATATTTAAAATAAACAAAAATGTTATTCTTTATGTATAAATATACAAGTTAAGAAAATCATGAGGACAGAAAATAAGCTGCAAATCACAACATCATAAATATATAATTAGCTTTTGTACCACATTTTTTTCCTTCAAGCGAGCAGCAGATGTAATATTAAAAGCTTCTGTCTCTTTTTAAACCAGAAGTCTGCAAACTCTTGTCTGCTGCCATCTACTTTTGTAAGACAGTTTCATGGGAACACAGGCACGTCCACTCGTTCACGTACTGACTGCTTTTGTGCTATAAGACAAAGGATTTGAGAAGTTTCCACCTCATGGCTCTCGAAAAGCCTAAAATATTTACTACCTGGCCCTTTAAGAAGAAGTTTACCAACCAGTTTTTCTTTTCTCAATGAAAAATCTCATTGAGACAATTGTAAACTCGCACGCAGTTTCAAGAAGTAATCCAAAGAGATTGTGTATACTTTACCTAGTTTCTCCCAATGGTAACATTGCAAAATACCAGGATAATGACATTGATATGATCCACTGATTCTATTCAGATTTCTCCAGTTTTACTTGTATTCCTGGTGTGTGTGCATGGGCGTGTGTGTGTGTGTGTGTGTATTTGTTCTATACGATTTTACTACACGTCTATGCTGACCAGTTCTCAACAAGATCTTAATTGCTTCCTCAATAAAAAGGGAATTTTCTTAATCTTTTGTTTAGAAGGCAAAAATTCATTAAAAAGTCAAAAATTACAAAGTTGATATTAGCTTCAAGTTTAGCAAAAGTTGGGGAGGTAACCTAGGTAAAGATAGCCAGATGTAAGGCTTATCTGTGTCACCGAGGTGACAGGAAACATATGGCTACATGTCTGTGAGTAGAATAAAATACCATTCTGTAAGCAGAACAAACCATCTGCAGTTGAACTGTAAAAAATATTTTTTGAAATAGTTCATTGAGAAGCTTATGTTCTTACTACCAAATCTTGCGGGAAGGGAGGGTTTGAGACAGTGGTAGGACAGGAGAAGAGAAAAAGGATAAAAAATGTAACCAATTTTAGGTGTATCAGAAGGTGATTTACCATTTAAAATGAAAGCTCTCTCTCTACCTATCACTTGGAATTACTGTCAGAAAGGCCAAAATCATATATTTTAATGTGTTTGAGTTAAAATATATAATAGATAAAACCTATAAATGGCTCAATGAAATGCTCTTATATTTTAAATAAGTATATAGTGGCTCAGGAGAATTCATTTGCTTCATTTCTAAAGCAAGAAACTAATAAAGGAGAAGTTTCATAAATACAGTTTAGTAGAGATGGCAATAAATAAATGCATGAAGCAATGCATACCAAATGACAGCAATCCACAAGTAAGCCCTTCCTATGAGTATCCTTTCTGGAATAAAGTGGAGAATAAATTAATGAATAAATAAATAATAAATAATAAAGCCATGGTAAATTGCAGTTCTGATAAGAGTAGAAATCCACATGCTATGGGAATCAATCTGACATAACTAGTCATTTTAAAAGATTGAAAAGAGGCATATGAAAGAATATAAATAACACAACCAAACGAAATTTCCAAGTTTGTTGTAATAAAAACTTATGAGAGTTGGGATAAATTCTGAGAAAGCATTTTGAGTCACGAACGGAGAAGGCAGTATATTTAAAAACTCGGTCTTTTTGAATTAAAGCACTTTCCCGTGTTTGAAATGAAAGGCAAAATACTTTTAGCTAAATGCCTTTAAGAATTCATTTTAGTTTTTCATATTTTATTGTAACCTATTTTTATTCCTGAACAACAAAATAGATATTCTGCTCTAAAAAGTAGTAAATAATGACAAATGTGAAAAAAGTTTCTGCTTAAGCACCGTCTTTTCAGTGATGTGTGAAATATGAATCTCAATATTTTTCCTTATTAATAAATAAAACATTATAACATGTGGGAATAACTGGAAGAGAACTATAAATAAAGTGTCTTTTTAATATGAAATCACACAATTCAATTCTGGTAGAAAGCTTCAGTACTGCCTTTTCTCTGTTTCCCTGGTACCCACCTTCAAATTCTTCAGAAACTGTTCAGAAATTTTAACTGATATGTTGCTCTAAAATAATAAATATTTGTGGCATTCGTTCAATCTGGGAAACTAGGCTAAAATACAAATATACTGAATTTTCAATGTTTCCTTGTAATAATATCCCTGCATCTTTTATGAACAGTTGTTTCTCATGGTGTCACACAAAATTTCATCACTATAATACTGTGATGCTCTCTGAAAAACATGATGTGAGGGATTTGATTCCCATGTCAAAAGGTTTACTTTAACATTTGTTCTGAGGAATATACTTGAAAACTTATAAAAACACCCTATAGAGATTTATTCCAAATTAATATTTTACTTGATTTGATAAATTTATGTTAAGATAAACATATATATTTGGTTCATAAGCATATACACACACAAATTTTGGCTCTATTCCAGAAAGCGTTATTATTCAGTAAGTCCTGCTCAAATCCGGACAATGCTGGGATACAAAACCTGAGTGACGCCTCTGGAGTCTGGCTGACTCAATTTTAAATCCCCAAGTCTCACTTTTCTAATGTAGAAAATGTGGATTAATAGTTATTAATACTACCTATGGAGGTTTAAGGAGAATGCCAATCACTGAAATACTATCTGGCACAATCTGTATTGATGGTAGATGATCAATAAACAAGAGTTTTAAAAAATTACTATTTGACCTAAGCCAAAGCAGCAAAGTCAAGCCCTAGAACCTAGATGAACTATAGGAAGCTCTCTTCATCTCCTCGCCCATTCCCCCACTGCCACCCCTAGTCTGAGTCTGTGACCTTAATGGTATCATTAATCTTTATGGCACTTCTGGCCCCCAATAAGATCCTAAACATTACTGAAATCCCTGAATCAGGCAGGTTTCACAATGAATATGAGTTGGTATGTGAATTCAAGCCTTTTTATCAAATCTATGAGCAACTATTTCTACTCCCTTTTAAAACCACTACAAGAAGTTTCTTTAACCTGGTTGCCTTCAATTTTGCGTTTTTCTACTTAGCTCTAAGTAGAAGTGACTGATGTATCAGTCTGCTAGAATTTGGGAAGAGTCACAGGTCACTGAAAAGAGGTACACCCCTCTGTGAATGAGTAGGTTTCTCAACATTGACTATGGCATTAAGGTCAACTCCACTGTGGAATTATTCAAGGGTACTGCATTTCTTAATGTACTATTAATTAAATGTAGACTTGTGCCAGAGTTTGCCATGATGGTACTGTAATAAGTGACTCAGTATACTAAAATATTTTACTGCTGTGTTTGGCATTTAAGTGTGTTCCTCCAGATGGATGGCTACTTAAGTGTGGATGAAAAGACCAATATGATAGATAAGTAACTGTCTTTACAAAAATGTTCTCATTTTAAGACTAATCTTTGATTTGGGGCTGTTTAAAAAAATATGCTGTTGTGTGCAAATCTATCACTCAACAATCAGTACAAAGTCTGTGTTTTAAAACAGTAATACTGGCCGGGTGCGGTGGCTCACGCCTGTAATCCCAGCACTTTGGGAGGCAGAGGCGGGCGGATCACCTGAGGTCAGGAGTTCCAGACCAGCTGGCCAACATGGTGAAACCCCAAACCCCGTCTCTACTAACAACACAAAAATGAGCTGGGCATGGTGGCAGGTGCCTGTAGTCCCAGCTACTCAGGAGGCTGAGGCAGGAGAATAGCTTGAACCCAGGAGGCAGAGGTTGCAGTGAGCTGGGATTGTGCCACCGCATTCCAACCTGAGTGACAGAGTGACTCTGTCTCAAAAGCAACAACAACAAAAAACGGTTATATCATTCCTAATTACTGTGTGCCACAATGGGCTTTGGTTTTTGTTTTCCAGCAATTTATAATGATGTCACGCTGTTTGAAACTTTCAGTCTTCCATGTTAATTATATACACTTGGGAAAATATACATTCCTAAAGTGCTCATACCAACGGTTTCTTATATAATTACTTTTCTGTGGAAATTTACATTGTCTGAAACATAGATCATAATATCAAAATGTATTACCAGGAAAATCTAATCCAATTAACTAGAATTTTAAGTTAACTGAAATTTTTTATATCCTTAAAATTTTAAAAGAGAAGAAAATACAAAGAAGAGGTATAGTTTGCGCATGTGTATTGGGGGCAGGGTGTGTGTTGTGGGGCAGGGTCTCGCTCTCTAACCCAGGTGGGAGTACAGTGGTGCCATCTTGGCTCACTGAAACCTCTGCTTCCTCGGCTCAAGCCATCCTCCCACCTCAGCCTCCTGAGGAGCTGGGACGACAGGCACGTGTCACCATGCCCGGTTAATTTTTGAATTTTTTTGAAGACAGGGTTTTGCCATGTTGCCCAGGCTGGACTCAAACTCCTGGGCTCAAGTGATCTGCCCGCCTTGGCCTCCCAAAGTGCTGGGATTACAGGCAGGAGGGACGGTGCCTGGCCCAACGTATAGTTTTTTTAAAAAAGTTTTAAAACACGAACAGGGCATGTCCTCATGACAACACAGACTCATCTTCATAGCCTGGGCCTTGACACTACCAAGACAGGAAGCACAACAGTTGTTTGTTGTGTTTGCCATAGGCACTGTACTTTATCCGTATTTGTTTGGAGCTGTTTGATCTTAATGATACAGATTCTGTAATCTAGCATTTAGTTAAAAATCATCCCCCAATTATGAATCTTGCCATTTCTGATTATTGTGTGCCAGGTTAGTCTGTCAGTTCTTAGAGCAAACTATAATTACAGCACACAGCCTTCTCATGTTGTGACACAGGTTAAGTTAAACACACGCATCTACCTAGAGAACCCAAACCACAGTTTGCTCACTGGCCCTTTCCAAGATTTTTTTTTTTTTTTGAGACAGAGTCTCGCACTATCGCCCAGGCTGGAGTGCAGTGGCATGATCTCGACTCACTGCAGGCTCTGCCTCCCAGGTTCACGCCATTCTCCTGCCTCAGCCTCCCACGTAGCTGGGACTACAGGCGCCCGCCACCACGCCTGGCTAATTTTTTGTGTTTTTAGTAGAGACCAAACAGGATGGTCTCGATCTCCTGACCTCGTGATCCACCCGCCTAGGCCTCCCAAAGAGCTGGGATTACAGGCATGAGCCACCAAGGCCCGGCCGGCCCTTTCCAAGTTTTAAAGGCATTTACAACCACCACTGGTGTGGGTTTGAATCCTAGTTCTTCCACTTTCTAGCTGACTGATTTTCAACAGAGCTAAATATTCTCTCTGGGTCATAATTTCTTACATGCCCATGTTTGCAGGCATGAACATGATTTAATACGTGACAAGTGCCTGGGAGTCAATATGTGCTATTCTTTCTTCCTAGTCCCCTTGCAGATCGACTTCGTTTTTCTCCTGTGTTTTCCCTAATGTGGTATATGGCTTCCCCTTCCGATCAATGTTATCCAAGTTAGAAAACTCAGAGCAGTCTTTGATTTGTCCTGCTCCATCACCCCTGCTCCATCAAACGTAATCACTAACCTGCATCAGTCAATTCAGTCCTTAGAAATATCTCTTGAATTTTACTGTTCCTCTATCCCTGCTGCCATTGTCTGAGTCCAGGCATTCATCATCTTTTGCCTCGATTATGGCAATAGCTTATCTCTATGCCTCAAGGCCAGAACTGTCCAGAAGAAATATGTTCCTGAGCCATATACATAATTTAAAATGTTCTAGTAGCCAAAATAAAATCAAAAGAAGCAGGTGATAATTTTAATGATACGTTTTATTTACCCCAATATATCCTACCTGCACGTTCTCTACCTAGTAAAAGTCAACTTATTCTTCAAGGCACAGTTCAAATCTCACCTTTTCCGAGGTTTCCAGAAAGACATGAAAGCCCTAGACTCCAATTGTCTGGCTTCCTAACTAGCAGCTATCAAATTTATTCACCCATAATCACAAAATCATGTTGCCTGGTTCCACGGTGGCATAGTCGTCACTGCCTGCCTTGGCTGGGCCTCACTTCTGCTTATTAATACTTTAGTTTTCTCTTGTTGACGTCCTGTCACATTTCTTAAAGTAGCGGGTCTCAGCTTTTTCTACTCTTCCAATCTAATCACTCACGTATCAAGCTCAAGACATAATTTGGTACCCTACTTTTCTTTTTTTCTTTTTTTGAGTCAGAGTTTTGCTCCGTCACCCAGGCTGGAGTGCAGTGGTGCAATCTTGGCTTGCTGCAACCTCTGTCTCCTGGGTTCAAGCCACTCTCCTGCCTCAGCCTCCCGAGTAGCTGGGATTATAGGCATACGCCACCACTAAATATGCCTGGCTAATTTTTGTATTTTTAGTAGAGACGAGGTTTCACCATGTTGGCCAGACTGGTGTCGAACTCCTAACCTCAAGTGATCTGCCTGCCTTGGCCTCCCAAAGTGCTAGGATTACAGGCGTGAGCCACTGCGTCCGGCCGATACCCTACTTTTCTAAGAAGACTTGAGCCACTGCATTTAAGATATCACATTTTCCTTCTTGTTTATCTCAGAATTTCCCAATATATGCCCATAGATTTTGATTACATGTTTTAATTGAGGGGTAATTCACACACAGTACAGTACACCAATCTCAAGGGTTCAGTTCGACAAATTTGACAACTGTGCATGCCTGGCTAACAGCCATTCCAAAACAACATAGCACACACCTTCTTCAGCCAGAAAGTTCTCTTCTACCCACTTCCAGACAATTTCCTTCTTCCTCCCCACTACTCCAGGAAACCGCTCTCTGACGTCTGTTACCATACAAATGTTTTCTGTGTGTTCTTCAATTTTCTGTATTCACATAACTGGAATCATACAGTATGTACTCTTTTGTGCCTGGCTGCTTTTGCTTAACCGAGTGTTTTTGAGATGCATTCATTTTTCTGCGTATAGCAGTGCTTTGTTCTTTTTTATTGTTTAATATTATTCCATTGAACGAATATATCACAATCCCTTCTCCTACTGATGGACATTAGAGTCGTTTCCTGTTTTAGGTAATTCTGAATAAGGGTGCTATAAACAGTTTTTCACCTGTGTTTTTATATATTTCGATAAATACTGAAGAGTACAATTACTGGGTCATAAGTAAGTGTTTAACTTTATAGACAACTGTCAAACAATTATCCAAAGCATTTGTACCATACCAAATCCTTATCAGCAACATATGAAAGCTCCAATTTCTCTACATCCTTCCTGATATTTGACGTTGTTAGTCTCTGTGATTTTAGCCATTCCAATGGGATAAACTTACTCATACCTTCTTAACCTTCTAAAGCCACTCCCCATTAATTCAAAAGAAAAGGCAGCCTTGCTCTTTCTCATTCTGTTTCTCCAACCTTCTTTCAGATACCTCTTTACTAATTATTCCCTCTTCTGCAGCTTTTGATGTTCACCTTCCCTGGATCCTTGCCTTCCAACTCCCTGTGTTAAGCTCAAAATGTGCTGAGGGTTCAGTGCAGATCCAAGGTGACTAGTTGCGGAATGCTTCTGTAATAAGCCAGGTGATAGACAACCCTGGCTCATATGACTGTGACTGTGGGAGAGGTGAAAAGCAGTACAGCTTGAAGGCAGTCTGGAGGTAGGACTGGCAGGATTTGCTGATGAATTAGGTGCACATGACTCCCGTAACTGCAACTATAGTTCTATTATTCTCTTTCCAAAGTTCTATCGCTTACTTCTAAAATTCAGAAGGACAATACTGAATTCATATCTTCCCCTTAATACCAACTTTCCCACTTTACCAGTTTTGATTCAATTCATTCTATGAAGAAATACTTTTGAAGCACTTATTACTATGTATGTGCCAGGCACTGTTCTAGGCATTTGAGTCCTCTATGAACAAAACAGAGCCTATCTCTGTTTTTTTTTTTTTTGGATTATGCTCTATTGGGGGGAGACAATTAATAATATAATTATAAATTAAATTATATGGTAACTTGAAAGTAAGTGTTTTAGAAAAAAATAATAGAGTAGGGTGGGAAATCTCCTGATTTTGTGTGGCAGGGATGAGCTGTAATTGTAAGCAGGAACACTGAGCAGAGACTGAATGGAAGAGATGAGAGAGTTAAGCAGGAAGACGTCTGGCTGAAGAGCATTCCTGGTAAGGGACCAACCAGTGCAAAGGCCTCGTTAACACCATGCCAGGTATATTCCAGAAATAGGAGGAAGTAGGAGAGGAGATTCAGAGGTAACAGGAGCCAGGTCATGTAGAATCTGGAAGGCCATTATAAAGACTGCCTCTCACTCTGAGAGATGGGGAGCTAGTGGAAAGTTTTGAAGACCCAGTGACATACTATAACATTTTTAAAGATTTTCTCTGGCCACTATGTTGAGAACAGGCGCGGTGGGCGTGGTATGGGAGGGAGGGTGTCAAGGGTGACAGCAGAAAGACCAGACAGGAAACCTCTGCAGAAATCCATGTGAGAGACAATGGTGACTAAGACTAGCGTGTTGGCAGTAAAGACGACAAGAAATTGTTGAATTCTGAACATACTTTGACAATAGAGACAATGGACTAAAAATCTTGCATGTTATCCCATCACAAAAAAGGTAAACAAATCTTAAAAAGCAAACTCCATTCTGCACTCCACGATCTACGTTTCGATTTCCAGTGCAAAGATTGTGTCTCTTTTATTTACCTCTCTATTTAGAAGTTGTTTTTCTTTTTTTCCATTTCCCATTTCCCATATCCTTTGCAGTACATAGTTAACACATGCTTCATTACTTTAATTATCTTTAGGAGAAAAAGCTTCATTATAGTAAAGAATATGGCCTTCTTTATATACCAACAAATTTGGATATATGTCACTCCACATGCCAATAAATTTCATCTTGAAAATAGTGAAATACTATAGAAAAGAACAGTGGACTGGTAAACACTGCTGTGCATCTGCTATGAAGAGATTTAAAAGAAACTCTGACATCTACTACTTGTGAAAACAGCTTTAGATTAAAAACTTATTAACTGTGGAGGCGTGAGAGCATATTCCAAACAGGTGTGCATCTTTGTAAATTCATACTGACATTCCATTGGTGGCCTCAATATAAAGGCAGAGCACCCATTCTGCCACATGCAAGAGCTCATGGATAGCTGCTGTTTGCCAAGTTGACACAGTGCGTGATGGTCTGGAAGACAGAAACCATAAACACAGCACTAGCATAAGGCAGTACTGTGATCTATTTGGAGGCAGTCAAAATTTGATTTTCATATTCAATCATTGTTATGCTGTTTCCTGTGGAAGGGCCAAAGTTGCAGGCATTCGTTTAGTTTTGTTTAGTCCCTAGGCTGTGTGTTATGCCAGGTTAAGACTTTATTCCACGTTTACAAAAACAGTCATGAAGCCAACGGTAATAAGGAAACCCTCAAAATAAATTAAAGCCTTTGATACAGATGTACAACTCACGGCAACCGTCTCTTTGGCAATGGTACCAAATCACGTCACGAACAAGAGGAAATAGGTTCATTTTTCTGAATTTGCTTTTCACTGATGCCAAATGTCATATGGACATTAAGACACCTTCAACTAAGCAATATTGGTGACAAAAGCAAACCTGTACGAAGGCCAAGGAAAAGAAGCCCTGCAATGTCTTAGCAGCCGTCCAAGTAGCACATAATTGGTAGCAGAGGTGATTCTCAGAGGCACGATGAAATCAGAGAAAGACACCCTGTCTGACCTTTTATAGAACATTTTAGAAGCAAAACAATCAAATAAGGAATGCTTTCAATAACAATGGTGACAAAGTAAATCAGTTCCCTTTGATCAGAGTGGTGGATCTAGGTAACTGAATCCTTGGCAAGCTATGGAAATATGCAATAATGAAGGGGTCCTTCCAGTTTACTTCAACAGCTGGTTTTAGGTTGAAAAAGAAGACAGAACTCAATCCTACATGCTAATGATTATTTAACAGATGTGGAAATCCCACTGTTTTCTCTCCTCCTTCTTAAACAATGTCAAGAAAAATTTTCTTTAAAGCATAATGCTACAGATGTCTAATCCTGTTAAGTATGCAAGCAAGAAACGTGTTTTCTGTGTATTGCACTTAATAAAGAGAAATCTGGATACTTAAAAGGGTACTATAAAAATAGACACTGATTTAAGATAGAAAATTTGAAAACATACTGGTAAACGATAATTGGTATGAGGACGCTAATTTCAATAATTAAGGTCATTTCCGGAGATATTTGGCTTTATACTTTCAAAAATTCTAAGGTTGAATAATCAACATAGTGGCAACACTACATTATATCTTCGGGAGGACTTGAAATAGCTGCTTCTGAACCACAATAATAAATTTGACAATAAAAAATTCTTGCTTATTTGTAGTAAATGGGTGTAGATATGACTAAAATTCACATATAATGTAACTGTATCTTCAATCTTTATAGCCAACACACTTATTATCAGAGAAGAACAAACTGATTTATTACTTTCTCACTTCTTTGGTTCTATTACCTTAGATGTCAGAAGTCAGTCTAGGAGGTAGGAAAAATCAGCAAAAATGGGTGGTAACCAAGACTGTGATTCACCAGGCATCGCTCTCGTCATTCACCCTGTTCCATTAAGAAGTGTACTTTGTAAACTGTGCAGCATAGTATCTTTACTAACTATGACTGAACTTATTAATAAAGGCGTATTGCCTCACTCTGGTGATGGCCAAATAATGTATGGATACTAATGAAAACAGAACTTTTCACACACTGGGTAAAAACCAAATGGGAACTGTTTCAACAACCGGAGAGAAGTAAGACTGCATCTCATCATTCTAGATATTTATACTGTAATGTAATGAGCTGTTCAGAAACAACAGACAGAAAAGCTGGGAGGGGGAATAAACTTGTATATTTAAAAATTACACTGCCATAGAAATATCTGACATTTCTGTGAAGCTAAAAGAAGAGAGAAACAGATGTTAGATGATTGCAGGAGCTACTGCGGATCACCTACCAGATGGAGGACATGTATTGATACCTTTCTTTACAGATTATAAAACTGGAACCAAAGCGATGCTGTAACAATAGGGCAGTTTAGCCATTCATTAACTCAGGAAACAAATACACATTCAATATTTACCATGTGCCAAGAACAGTGGTGGGCTCAGGGATATTGGACCAAACCAAACCAAACCAAACAAACAAACAAAAAAACACCAAGAAAGGAATTGGGAATGTTCAGTGTGGTGAAGAGAATAATTGAGGTGTAAAAACATATATTCTTATATTTGTTGAAAGGTTGTCACTGCCCAGGTATAGTGGTGAGAGCCTATAATCCCAGCACTTTGGGAGGGCAAGGTGGGAGGACTGTTTGAGCCCAGGAGTTCAAGACCAGCGTGGGCAACATAGTGAGACCACGTCGCTATTTTTAATACAAATTTTTTTTTTTTTTAATTAAAGAAAGGTTCTCACTTAAAAGAAAGACTGGATTCATTTTGTGTGGAAGCTAAAGGGAAGCATTCAGTAGAGCGGAAAGAAGGAACTTTCTGATACTTTCAGCTAAAAATAGAACAAGCTGCCTCAGAAAGCAGCAAATCCCTATCCAATGGTTCAAAAAGGCAGGAAAATCTTATGCCAGGGATCCTCTTGAAAGGATTCCCAAGCCAGGCGAGAGGCTGCATTTGAGGCTCTTTCCAACCTAAGGTCTTTATGATGACATGATCCAAGCAATGTTTTTTAGTAAAATCAAGTGAGGCGAAGAACATACTGGGACAGGAAGGATGGGCAGGAGCGAAGAATCTGGTGGTAGCTGAAACATGAACCATGAAGATCTGCACGGAAGAGATGCCTTTGGGAAGAAAAGAATGGACACAAACTATTTCAAAGGAATAATCAATAAAAACTAGAACTTTGAAAATGGTTTCTAATCAATAAGGGTTTGAGAAATGTTAGGCATTATTAGGATATTTGTAACAGTTTTTTTCCCAGTGCATTCCTTACTCACTGAAAGTGCTCATTACATGTTTGCCTCTCACTTTATCATACTTGTTCCAGATCAAAAGATATTTATAATTTGTAGGAATGACCTCATTTATTCATCTGTTAAAATTGAGATAATAGTAACTGCCCCTGCTACTTCACAGTATTGTTATAAGGATCAATCGATATGAAGCTTATAAAAATGATTAACTTTTTATTTAAAGGGATAATTATTTAATAATATAGAATTATATCAGGTAAAAAGTGAAAGTTCCCCCTTCCTCTAAGTCTAAATTCTTTTTTTTTTTTTGAGATGGAGTCTTGCTCTGTCACCAAGGCTGGAGTGCAGTGGCGTGATCTCAGCTCACTGCAACCTCCACCTTCCAGGTTTCTAGTGATTCTCTTGCCTCCTCAACCTCCCGCGTAGCTGGGATTACAGGCACACACCACCAAGACTGGGTAATTTTTGTATTTTTATAGAGACAGGGTTTTATCTCTACATATGCACAACGTGTTGGCCAGGCCGGTCTTGAACTCCTGACCCCAGGTGATCTGCCCACCTCAGCCTCCCGAAGTGCTGGGATTACGGGTGTGAGCCACCACGCCCGGCTCTAAGCCTAACTTAACCCAGTGTACCAGAGTAACAGTTTGAAATATTAATCAAGGTTTCCTACCATCACCACCACTGCATTTTCTCCTGTATCTTTCTCCATACTATGTGAGTACATGGTGCCTTAGGAAAAAAAAAGTTGTTAAAGCAAAAGTAAAGAATAAATTATTGATCTTTAAATTTCAAATCTTGGACTTAACGCTAGAAACAATGAGGTTGGCGAAGGATTTCTGAGTACTCAGAGGTCACTTTTCCAGCACCTGGCCCCTTCACCCCCACAGTACCTGACTATGATTGCATGATTGGAGCAGAAGAGAATTAGGCATGGTGTTGATGTGCTGAGAAGTTCTGCTCCATGTTGCACCCCCCACAAAGTTGGATATAACAACAGAAACAAAACATGGATCAGTGTGGCAAGATCTTGCCCCTTTTCCAGGAGGGGAAAGTAGCACAGGATGGGAGTAAAGGTGGCTGTGCAGGGTGTTCAGGCAGATAAAACTGAGATAGCCTCAAAGTGGCAGCCTGCTCCAGCCCCAATCCCCACTGTGCCCAGGGTGTCATAGTGGGGCAGCCATACATTTTCTTGAGTCAAAAATCGCATGGAAATGACTAAGAGAAGAACAGAGTTCCGAAAGGGTCTTGTGATTAGTGTGGATGCCTAAGGCAACAGTGGCTGGAACAACAGAACTATTTCTCACTGTTCTGGAGGGCGGAAGTCCTAAAAAAAAATGTGGTTAGGACTTCAACATATAAATTTGAGAGGACACAATTCAGCACACAGCACTCACCGTACTGTGACACTTTCATAATCCTATTCCTAGGATGGGATAAGGAAGTTAATAAGAAACTCTGATTTGACTGTGTCTACTTAATGAGTTTCTACCATTGGTTGGAATAGTGGCTCAAAATTAAAACTTAGTTCACTTAAAAGAAGAGATGTTTATGTTTCTCATACAGCCTAAGGTTGGCTAGACAATCTTACACTCACATACATTTTTTTGAAAACGCAATCTTTATATTAAGTTTGACAAATTGCTTTTTTATCTACTCTACAATAGAACATAGATTTTTTTTTCAAGTTAGGGTGTGTATCTATCTATCTGTCTATCTATCTGGATATACACAGTATTGTTTATATACATATACTTACAATATGTCTTAAATAGGTTGGTGCAAAAGTTTTTGCCATTAAAAGTAATGGCAAAAACAGCAATTACTTTTTCACCAACATAACATATATTTGTTAAGGTTCATTCTTTTATAACAACTGAATAGTATTATGACACAGCAGGAATTCCCTTTTGATGGTCATTTAGGTTGCTTTTAATATCCATGTAATACTTAAATAATCCCTTATATAACTGTTCTACAGAATTCTATAGGATCCATTCAGAGAAATGAAAAACTGAAATTGTTTATCCACATAAACAATTCTGACAGGTACTGACAAAACGTCTTCCCATTAAAATTTTTTTATGTTTTCATCATAAAATATTATACGTTCAGTGCAAACATTCTGAAAAAACAAAACTACAGAAATCTAAAAAAACTGGGAAAAGAGAAAAACTAAAACTATCCATAATCCATTACCCAGAGAAAATTTCTTTCCTATTTTTTTAATATACAAATATCATCAGAATCAAGATTGTACTGCATAGTTCTGCTTTGCTATCTTCCATGTATCACTAACGTGAGCATTTTCCTATGCTATTATATATTTGGAGGGATTTTAAAAATTGTAAAGGCCGGGCGCGGTGGCTCAAGCCTGTAATCCCAGCACTTTGGGAGGCCGAGATGGGTGGATCACGAGGTCAGGAGATCGAGACCATCCTGGCTAACACAGTGAAACCCCGTCTCTACTAAGAAATACAAAAAACTAGCCGGGCGAGGTGGCGGGCGCCTGTAGTCCCAGCTACTCGGGAGGCTGAGGCAGGAGAATGGCGTGAACCCGGGAGGCGGAGCTTGCAGTGAGCTGAGATCCGGCCACTGCACTCCAGCCTGGGCTACAGAGCGAGACTCCGTCTCAAAAAAAAAAAAAAAAAATTGTAAAGAGGTATTATCAGCTAATTTTTAAAATCATTTTTATCTACATATTATTTACATACTATAATTTTAAATTTTGAATTCACAAATACAATGTTTAATAAATTTACAGAACTCTACAAACATCAATCCAATTTTATAAATTGCCATCAATGTTTTGAGTCTATCTTAGTTTGTCTTTTTTTTCAGTTATTAATTATAATTATTAAATCCTCTTTGGCTTTGGAATTTGCCTATCACTTTTCTTCCCATTTGTAGACAGTAACAGCAAAGGCCAGAATTTAAGACCCGTTGGAAATGTTCCTCAAATTAAACCATGCATTCTTCACACAGGACGAGTTCTCTGCCCATGAATGGAGAGGAACGGATGTACTCTATCCTATACTACTTCTAAAATATGGACATATGTCAACACTTAGACCTTACACCAAGTAGAGAGACTATCTCCAAAACATTTGTCTTCTCTGAGGAGTTGTATCTTTGCCCATTTACTTCTCCACTGTTCGTTATATTGTTATTTAGTATTTTCTTTTCCCCTTCTCTTTCATTCAAGCAGGATCTGTTCACTGAGGAGGATGCCCTACTGCCTTGTTTCCCTGTGGCACCATCAGAACTGCTGCTGTAGTTGTGGTAGTATCCCATGGGAATTGCAGAAGCAGCATGACACAGATGTGATACTTGTCAGTTTTATTCCTGCTGCTCCTGAGAAGGAAGTCCTTTGTTCAAGAACAGAGCAGGCATGACCACCCACTGACGGCATTAACCAGTAGGAAAGAAAAGGGAAACTGCCCCTTTGCCTCTCTTGAAAACTTCGCTTCACTCTGCTGCTTCTGCTGGCATTACTGGGAAATCACTGTTTGTAGGAGAAGCAGCAGAGGGGGCACTGAGCTCTAGGGAATAATGAAAGTTTTGAAATATTAAATGGCTGAATCACTTTGGGAATGGAATCTACTCTTGAGTTAATGTTAAAGAGGAAATTTGAGAAAAAATTGTAAAACACACATTATTATTCTAATTGGCCTTCATACTTCAGTTTTTTAGTTTCTTGTCTTTTAATAAATAAAAGTGTATTTATGTGGGAGTGTGTGTTTGCATTAAACTACTTTTGCAGTTTCAATTCAAGTAATATATTCCTGTGTACTGCAATGTTGCCAGCATTCAGGTGTGTGTGTGTGTGTGTGTGTGTGTGTGTGTGTGTGTGTGTGTGAGATGTACTGTTGTGGGGATACTCTTTTTAAAAAAAAAAAGTTTTTAAAAAATTTTTAATTGTCATGGGTACATAATAGGTCTATATATTTGTGGGGAACCTGAGATATTTTGATACAGGGATACAATGCGTAATAATCACATCAGGGTAAATGGGTTATCCATCATCTGAAGCATTTATTCTTTGTGTTATAAACAATCCAATTATACTCAATTATTTTAAAACATACAATTAAATTATTATTGACTACAGTCACTATGTTTTGCAATCAAATACTAGATCTTATTCATTCTATTCATTTGTACCCATTAACCACAGGGCTAGTTACTCTCAATAGAACGTATAAGGATTCTTAATTCTCCATTTCTCAAATTAAATTTCAATAAATGCATGAGGTGTAAAGAAACTGTGAATGAAATAAAGCTTAAAATGACCGTGGAATGAAAAAACGTTATAAAAAGAATACAACAAACCTTGGGCATTAACAAAATCAATAGAAAATCTCAAAGTTTATTACAGGGTACTTGCATAAGGTAAGTATTTTTCTTCTCAAATCAGGCGATCATGTTGCCATTTTCTGGTTTGCCATTAGAAAGTAATCTTAGAAAGGCAGGTGAATATGTTCAGGAGAACAAAAGTTTGAATTCTAAATAGAACAAATAATCTTTTGATTAGTGGTTACTATTTCATTGTAATTAAACAAAAGTAGTATGATCTGACTAAGGCCCAAAGAATAAGGAACTCCTCATTTCTATGGAAACAAGGAAAATTACTCCTTTCAGCAGTTTTAGGGCAATCTTTGCATTATACC
This sequence comes from Papio anubis, assembly GCF_008728515.1. NCBI lineage: Eukaryota > Metazoa > Chordata > Mammalia > Primates > Cercopithecidae > Papio > Papio anubis. The sequence goes on from NC_044978.1 coordinate 7,219,200, forward strand.
ACTTCTGACAAATTTAATTCAAATAATTCTCTCCTGAGCATTGTATTGTTCTCAGGATTAATTAATATCTACGACATATACTGCTTTTAAAATGTAAGTTAACGTAAGCACTATAAAATATTTTGGCTGGATGGACACAAGGGGGATTGATTTTCAAAAAAAAAAAAAAAAAAAAAAAATCCCGAGGAATACAGAAAAAAGAAAGAAAGAACAAAATAGAAAATGCAAAGAATAATGTGAAAGAACAATTTAACTGGGTTGGAAACTCAGTGGTCACAGCGGACACCCTGGAAAATTATGATGCCAACAGAACTGCATCAAATTCTAAGCCTCATTGATGATATCTTAAATAACCATAAGGGTGGATCAGCATGGGTATCTGGATTATTCTTTTACATCATAATTTTGGATATGATACTTTTCTCTAGTGTAACTATCAATTTTACCCTCTTTGGAATTATAACATCTCCAACAAGGAAACATTAGGCTTTAAGACTTCCCTGGAAGAAGCATAAAAACTGATTTATATCTAATGACAAATCAGGACAAGGGATCTGAGAGCTGATGCTACAGAAATATGGAATTATTGTTTACATTAGAAATACTTTAATGCATGCCATTTTGTGCTATAATAAGATTAAAACTGTTATCTTTTTTGTTTAGTTGCAATGATGAGATTACTACCAATTGTCTTCACTGAAGAATGACTACAGAGGCCTTTTTATGCGTTTACATCCCCGATCTACTTCCTCTTACTCAACTGATATACAGTATCTTTTAAGAAACAACATCTTTCAGCTTTGCCATTTTTATCCCCTTCATCTAGAGTAAGCCTGCTGGCAAATCAGCGGCATGTCAGAAATGGGTGAGGAACATGAAGATATACAAGTGTGAATTTCATGAAGTCTGATGCTCCTACCATGCCATATATTTTTGGCCACTAAAACACTACAAGTACTTAGCTTCAACACCCCATGTTGTGCATCTCATCCCAGTAGCAATTACAGCTAGAGTCCAGCTGTAAAAACCTGATGGAGATGCTGTGCACATTCAAAGAACCAAAAGCACACATCATTAGGAGTGCATCACTTGTTTTCGGAGGCGTTTTCGCTACAGGCACGCACCGGCAGGGCAGGGCCATTCCCATTCTTTCCTCTTGTGCACTCCACCGAGGGCAACTACTGCAAAGTAACCCAGAAACTCACCATTACCTCAGATGCCATTTAAACTCTTCCTTCATGCATTCAAGGGAAGGGAAATCGGTTCGCAGCCGTAGATGAAAGCAGAAGGTATCGGGCAAAGCCTACTAAGCCTCTCTGCAAGTTCTCTCTCTTTCTAATACTCCAAAGAAACGAAATCAATCAGATCAAGCAGGAAGTAAACTAGGACTGCAACTGAGCAACGGGCAGGTTAGACATTTTGATAGTTCTATATATTTACTCAGAAGGAAATCAGTGTAAACATGTATGAATGGTAGAGACATCTAGGGAAAAGGGTTTCTGAGGCACATAAAGGGTACCTGAGGTACAGAATCACACCAGAAGTGGTTCTGAATCTCAGCTGGGCTGGTGACAGTGCAGCAGCTGGAAGCTAGGGAGAAAGCACAGATGAGAATCTGTGGGATGCAGAAAGGGAGACTGCGTGGTTCGAACTTCAACTCCAAAATGTTGTACTCTGTGGCTTCTCTTTAAGCATCACTGGTTAGGGACTATATGTAGATTCAACCAACAGAGCAAGAGCCAAATTCAGCAATAAAAAAGACCATTAGCACATGGAATGATAGGGTCTTGCTTAGGGCTCCTTAGAAATGAGGGCTCATCTGTTAGCTCAAATAAGGGCCCTGTCCTTTTTTAAAACAAAACAAGTATTTGAAAATGTTAAGAGCTGAGCCCTGGTTTATTGAACAAAATGTGAAAAATAAACACAATTGCAGAAATTCAAGTACATCACAATTTACTTACAGACAATAACGATTTTAATGAAGTTCCGAGTACTTAGTTCACACACACGAGAGATTTGAGTCGGAAAGGAACAATAAACAGGGTCCCAGTTAACAAATGCGCTAACCATTTTGTACACTTTCGATAATATCCTTTTGAAATCTGCAGTTTGCTCTGACCAGTATGAACAGGATTGGTTTATAAACAGATAATAGATACAATGCTGAGTAGAAAAAGTCATTTAATTTTGATTTTACATGAGGTTTTACAATTTTGTTTTAAAGTTCTCCGAAAAAAGCCCCACAAAAAAACAAATACAGAACCTGGGACAATCTTGTAGAAGAAAATGTCTGGTAACCATATTTAGCAACTGGTTTTTAGTACACATTAGATGTATGATTTTAAAAACTGGCTGCAGGAATGAATGAACTCTTGATTAGATGAATACCGCCTCTAGGGTAACCTAATGTACATCCCTCTTGCCTTCCCTTGCCTGTCTTCTAGGGAATCCACAATGTGTATGCATATTTTACCTAGTTCAGCCTGAGTCAGGCTATTGAGATGTTTTTGCACGCTTTTCTCTGCCTATTCTTTATATAGTAACATGGGGTTGATATGCCAGCACTTCAGTCTACGTAGGAGTGGGTCATCGTCATTTCAGTGTTTGCTTTATAATGTAACGTGGGTGCTCTCTTACGATTTCCCAAATGAATTCAACAAAGTGCTGGCTACAGGGGAGTGGGGAGGGGAAGACACTTGTACACTGGTCACCTTAAGCTTCACTATGTAAGTAAAACTTATAATTAAGAGCTGAGTTACCATTCTTTAAATATAAAGTTTTAAATAATTCTTTAGAAAAGAAAAATTTTATTTTTAAAATAGGACAATTCCTCCTTGTGAATTCTCATGACCAAATGATTTCACTAATTACTTTGTTGTATTCAATTTTGGGATAGTTTGCATAGTTGAGTTTGTAATGCAATCAACTATGCCTGAATGGTCTGTTTACTCCACTGCAAGTTACAAGCAAAATGCCTTCTCCTGAAAGGACTTGTCTCTGAAATGCACAAAGTGGCAAAAAGCCAAGGGAAGCTGGTGCTTAAGCAACCAAGACTGAGCAGTGCCTGTGTGCATTTCAATCTCAGCCAACCGAAGTCAATGTTATTGGAGTTTTTGTGCTGTAAAATTGCTGCTTTCATGCCCACTGCATCTGACAATAGGAATCCTTGGTCTACTAGGAAGGTGGGAGGTTGCTGTGCCTTCTAGCCAGATTTCTACATTCCTAAGAAAACAGCTGGGAAGTGGGGTAAAGCTTCTGTTGTTCCTAATGGGCTAGGGACAATGAGACTCAAGTTGGTGGTATATTTGGTCAGAAAAACAGACTAAACAAAAATAAAGTACTACTGTTACTTTCTGCATTAAGCATTAGGACTTGGGAAGTTATTCTTTTAGAGAAACTCTTAAGTGTTTGTAGAAAAATAAAAATAATTCCAGAGAGTTTGTTGAATTCTCAAATGAATTCAACAAAGTGCTGGCTACAGGGGAGTGGGAAGGGGAGACACTTGTAAATTGGTCACTTTGAGCTGATTAATGGTGGATTAATGACTTAAATTTTTAATTTTCAGGAAATTTTAAAAAGCATATTTTACAAACCATAAAATCAAGATCAATAAATACATTATTGCATTTTGAAGAGCAACAATTTAAAACCCATATAAATGCATTTAAGTTAATATGTGCATTTGGTTTTCTTGATGTACTGAGTCCTCCTTGCCATGGTATTTATTTGTAAGACTGTTTAGTTACTAGCACATTCATTCAGTGCTCACTTACTGAGCACCTGTCTGAACCAGGCCAAAATTTCATCTCTAATGTTGTAGTTTTAAATGTATTTTAGGCCCCAAATCACTGTGTAGGCCCCAAACCATACAAATAATCTTTTTGTTTAAATATATTGAAAAAAATTCTTAAAGCATACACTGCTACTTCTAGGTATTATTTTTTTTTCAGACTTATACTAACATAATGTCTACCATATAAGCATAATATTTTAAGTGAGACTTACATAGTATTACAGTTAATGGAGGAGCAAGATTCAAACAATATTTCTTGATTTTAAAAAACCCAAACCTCTATGATAGTTTGTCACTGGTTGCAACACACAGTTAAATTTATGCCTCATGTTAAAAAAAAGTACTGAACAATACAGAATGATTTGGAATTGCTTGTCTCCTTCAGTCAGACACTAATTCTATTAGAATGGTTTGTTATGTTAATTATGTCCTTACTTTCCTCACTGTACATTTTCAGCATGCACTCACATGGCCATTAATGTGAGCTAAGTAAGGAACCACATTCACTGACTTCTTTTTTTGGAAGACGAGGAATATTACTACATCGTATGCTTGAGGCATGAAAAATAAAGAGACCACAATAGTTCCACCTCCCTAGCCCCTCTTTTCCTTAACCTTTCAAGCTGCTCACTACTCTGGCTTTAGAGAAACGTACATCATGCGAAAGGAAAAAAAAAAAAAGCCTAAAAGGACACGGACAGAAATAGAAACAGAAAATCAAAGCTGCAAAAAGACAAATTAGACACTGCCCCTCTCTTCCAAGTCCTCTTGATGATGATGACATGGGCTTTGTTTCAGATTTCTTTCGATTATTTTTTTTCTCTATGGCTTTTAAGTAAATGAGCATTTGAACTGCCACTTAGTAATCCTAAAATCTTGGGCAAGTTATTTAACCTCCCCATGCTACATACTCTTCATCTGTAAAACAAGGTTAATGATAACAAAGCCTCAAGACTATGAACATTAAATTAAATATCACACACACACACTCACACGCACACGCACACACACATATGAATACACACACACGAGTTGCCTGGCACACAGGCTTGCTCAAAGTAGGCACCCAATAAAAGTTTCATTTCCCTCTTTTCCTGATGCATTTACATTACTATCATGTAGAAAACTGTAATTTTTGGTAAAATATGAATTACAAGGATAATACAGTTCAACTAATTGTTCAATCACACTATAAAACCTGATTTTGGCAAGTCAGTGGTCAGATGGGCTGAGGTCAGTTAATTATCACTCGGCAGAAGTTGGAATAGTTAAACCGAGCAAGCATGCATTTTTCCTATATTAGAAGAACAGTACAAATAGAGCTTTGGCACTGCAACTGAGAAATAAAAACACGAAAGAAAAGATTGATCCGATGAAGGATGAAGAGGAGATAAAACTCGGCTGGTCATTAGAAAGCCTTTGTTATACTTAAAATGTTTCTAAGCATAAGGAGAAGAAATTATCATCCCTTTTTAGCTAAGGAATAAATTTTTGTCAGGTTCTATGTATGTACATACACTTGTGTCTGAGATTGGCCACAAGTAACACAGCACAGAAGGTTTTCATGAAGAAAAAAAATGAGATACCTTCCTAAGTATATGACTGAATACTAGATTTCAGTGGCTGTATAGTAAGGGAACGGACATAAAATTGTTCATTTGGCAGAGAGAACAGATTGAGTTAAGGGGTCTTGTGCTTTGAGAAAATTTGGCACCTGAAGTGAAAGGGCTTAAAAATCAGAGGCTTTGAAAAGTTAAATCACAACGCAGATGGACTCTAACTCTCCATTTTCTTTGGAGGTTTAGATAGTAACCCAAGTTATCAAGCTGTTGTGGTCTGACAAAGTGCTGTGAACGCTAACGGCAAGAATGCCTTTCAAATCTAAACGAGAGGAGGCATTCACTCTCAGTAGACAGCAATACGCAACCGAGCAAAGGAATAAGAAACTCCCTAAAATCAACTTTAATCATGCTCTTAAGTTTATCTGTAGTAAATGAGTGTCAATTTTCTAAATGATTTATGAAGATTATAGAAGCACAGCAGGGTGTGGTGGCTCCTGCCTGTAGTCCCAGCTACTCTGGAGGCTGAGGCAAGAGGAAGCCTTCAGCCCAGATGCTCAAGGCTGGAGTATGCATGATCACATCTGTGAACAGCTCTTACACTATGGCCTGGGCAACACAGTGAGACCCTATCTAAAAAAGCAAAACAAAACAACTATTTAAGATTATAAAAGAAATTCGGATATACTTACAAGAGGGCTGCCCTTGCTGTGACCATTTGCTTTTTACTGATTCAGTATCACGCATGTCCTGGAACCAAGTGTTTGCTTTCTCCCTAGTCAAGCTCTATAATTTTCTGAAAGATGACAGAGAAACTTGAACACTCTTTTTTCTGTTAATCTCTAAATTCAGTTGCAATTTAACTTGGGGAAACAAAAAATACTTTATGTAATTTAAAAATACCCTTTAAAAATGTCAAGATTACATTCATTAAGAGGACCCATATTAAAATAACTCCTGTGTTCTTAGACTCTCAAGTTTAACCTTAATATCTCATTCTATAGTTTAATCCACTTTTTCCTTTCCCATCTTTGGCCAACGCTAGAACTAGATGGTCATCATCCATTACATCTTCAAAAATGATTAATGTGTCTCCCGTTAGCTTTCTCTCCTTTCTGTTAAATAATTCAATTCTTATTGAGTTCTTTTCACGAGTCTCATTTTCTAATCCTTTAATTAGCTTGGTAGCTCTCAGAACACTCTTCAAGTTTCACAATGGTACAGCAAAACTGAATTCGGATAAAGGTTCAACTAATGCAAAATACAATAGTTTAAATATCACACAGTTAGTCTGAAAGATCCTGGAGAGTAGGAAACAAAGTCTTGTACATCTTTGCAGCATGTGAAACATAAGGATATCTTCAATAAATGAAGAATTAATGGGTTAACAATCATTGGAACTCCAAACTCACCCACTACTAGAAAGCAAATCAAGGGTTAACTTTTTTTCTTTTGTAGAGATGGTGGCAGGGAGCGCATCTGTTACGTTGCCCAAGCTAGTCTCGAACTCCTGGCCACAAGTGCCTCAGCCTCCCAAAGTGCTGGGATTACAAGAATGAGGCACCATGCCCAGCACATTATTATTTTTAAGTCATGGCACGAGAAAGGAGAAAAAAGCTAACTCTAGAAAAGTTGCAGCCAGACCCGAAGCTGATAAACAGTCCTGTCATTTCCAAATGTTACTATCATGTAGCTTTTTTTTTTTTTTTTTCCTGAGACAGGGTCTTGCTCTGTCACCCAGGCTGGAGTGCAGTGGTGTCATGATGCAATCACAGCTCACTGCAGCCTCAACCTCCCAGGCTCAAAAAATCCTCCTGCCTCAGCCTCCTGAGTAGCTAGGACTTACAGGCATGCACCACCAGGCCTGGCTAATTAATTTTTGTAGAGATGGGGATCTCACTATGCTGCCAAGGGTGGTCTCAAACTCCTGGTCTCAAGCGATCTTCCCAGCCTGGCCTCTTGAAGTGCAGGGATTACAGGTGTGAGCTACTGTGCATGGCCCATTTAACTTTAAATACAGTAAAAGATGCAACTTTAGAATACTACTACACAAGTATCAAATTCCACTGGTCTGCATAATGAACAGCGGGTCATGTTAAGTCAGATAAAATAGTAATGATGGCTTGGTTGCATCTTATGAAATTATATTTATAATTTTAATTTTATTCCTATATTATTAACCCTTTCTTTTGTACAATTTATAACAGATTCATTGCACTGTATTCAGGACTTTTCTAATCATCGCAGTTTGAAGTTATTTCTTCAAGCAAATTCACGTAATTAACCATGTATTTATTTCTTCACATAGTTTATATAGTTATCCTATCACCGCTGCTGTTATATTTCTATGAAAAATGTTTATTAACATGGACTGAACACTAGGTATGGACCTAAAAATCAGAGTGAGAAAACTTTAGCTGAGAGCTCTGTGAAAAAGAGACAACTTCATCATCTTCGTGTTACTATGGACAATGAAGGGACAATGATACATACAAGGTTTCTTTTTTTTTTTTTTTTAGATGGAGTCTCACTCTGTTGCCCAGGCTGGAGTCAGTGGCGTGATCTCAGCTCACTGCAATGTCTACCTCCCGGGTTCAAGCGATCCTCCTGCCTCAGTCTCCTGAGTAGCTAGGATTTATAGGCATGCACCACCATGCCCAGCTAATTTTTGTATTTTTAGTAGAGATGGGGTTTCACTGTGTTGACCAGGCTGGTCTCAAACTCCTGACCCTAAGTGATCCACCCATCTCAGCCTCCCCATGTGCTGGGATTACAGGCGTGAGCCACTGTGCCCAGCCAAGGATTTTTTTGTAACAGAAACTAAATCATCTCCCAGTTGGCTTACTCCCTGAAGCACTGCTTAACCCCTCTGGTAGAAGTTGAAAATAACATCTTTCCTTCCCAATCTCAGTGCCTCAGGACATGTTTTCATTCAACAAACGTTTGGTGACTACTCTGTGTTAAACACTATATTAACTATTGAGGTTAAGAAAATAGACATCTTCTATTTTAACCTCAAATAGTTCACTTTAAGGGAGCACAGATTCACAGTGATAGAAGATCCTCCACAAATCCCTGGTGTTGGAAGCATTAATAAGTTGTCTCTAGTGATGAACACCCAGAAAACCCAAAAAGAAATATTTTAAGCAAGCTTCAGAGGCTAACAATGAAAGGCAGAATAAGGTTTCACAGAACCAAATTAAGGATGAGTCCACCAGATGTTGAAATTAACATCTGGCAAAGGATGCTACCACCTGAGAGAGAGGACACAAGATTTATTAGAGCAGTTGAGAAAAACAACAGGAGTGACTTCAGGAACTGTGACCCTAGTGTTAAGTCTTAATAAACAGAGAGACGCACAGTGAACCAATATATGTAATTATTCTGTGGATTACATCTCAACAAATAGGTCTGTAAGAATAGCTACTTTTCATTTATTTTGTGAATCAAAGTATACTCTAATTCTTAAATCCTGTATTTAAATTTATAAATCAACTTACATACATACATATGACTACAAGAGCTATTTTAGGAATTGCTATTTTCTGTTCTGAAACCCATGTTAACATTTTATGCTGACTTTTTTTAAACATAAAATTTCCACATAATTTTATGGTCATCTTGGTTAATTTTTAAAAAGTAACTCCATAAAATAACAGACATTGGTTTTGAGCAGAATTTTTATTAGACCTTCAATTATTTTCATACACAAGACTCCAATACATAATTGTAATGTCAAAGAAGGATTTCCATTTTGATTTTCCATTGCATACGAAAAAACCCACTGCAATTGCTAAATGAATCCAAAATTTCTTATATTCTTGCCTAGATATAGGTCTCTATAGTCAGACTAAATTAAAAAGAGAAAAAAAGTTGATTTATAATGAGACTGCAAAACTTCTTCCACAACCCTCATTCTATCTGTCCTCAGTGCCCTAATGTTTTTAGCCATACTCGACAGATTACAAGTATCCTATGTTTCTTTGTCTTATTAGAAAGACCAGTTCTTCTAAAGAAGAATGCATGATATTTTGAAAGAAAATACTTCTGAAAGGATCTCAAAGGTGGAGAAAATTAAGCAAAGAAAACACTTCAAAAGCAGGCTCCTCAGTGAAAATTGCTGGGTCTTGGAAGCGTGACTCGAACAATGGGCGGACTGCTTCTGTGGTCCTCAGATGCTGACAAGCCTAACATTTGCCTTCCAATTCTCTACAAGAACGCACATTCCTAATCCCAAAAACACCAGAAGCTAAGCGCTTAAAGAGTTCTGAAATCCCATAAAGATGGGCTGGAAAACTCCAACAACACACTCTTTCCTACCCAGAGGGCTTCTGATGCGATTACAGACTTCATCTTAGAGCGGTAACTACTCCACCCAACTTTTAATGGAAAGGAACGAACAAAAAATGCTTTGGTTTCAAATTTGTGAGTTTCCGAATCGTGAATTTTCCTTCGAACAGAATTAATTCTTTGAAGTGAACTTTTTCGGTCTATAATTACTGTGCTGACATTTTACTTGACTGTAACATCTAGCAGCATGCACACAAGCATGCACACATGCACACGTCCCAGAATAATACACAGTTCCGGGGAAAGTTAAATTTTCTGCAGTGTCACTGGACACATTAGAATGATATCTGGGACAGACTTTAAAATTCGATCTTACCTTAAAAAGGCTACTTACTGCTCACTTAGTTAAGTTACTGCTGAACCGCCAAGTAAGACAGAAAAAAACCACATCATCTCTGTTTTCCATTTGGTAAAAGTAAATGACAGGTTCTGTAGAAAATATCATAAAGCAATCATAAAAATAAGAGTCTAGTTGCCATGGTAGGGGATGGGGAAGGGTGGGAAGAGGGGATGCATAGCATAAGAATAGAGTAAGAAAAACAGACAATGATTTCAGGGAGTGCTGGTGCTTCTTTTTTAAAACAAGGTTGGCAACTGAAAGTGACTGCTGTGTTAAGAAAGTTCCCAAGACTCTCTTTGCACTCAGTAGGAAACACCGCCATGATCCATTATTAAACTGGTAAGAACAGACACTACACTTGATCTTAGCCAAAAGGCCGAGAAGCAGTGATCCATTATTGATGTCTGTTGTAAGTATTGGAGCTGGGAGTGTTAACAGATGTCCCACACGCTTGCCACCTCTGGAGTAGAACACCTCCATCAGGTGACTAACCAATGAATGGGGCTTGGGGTCATGGAAGCATTCCCTTTCCCAGGGAGAGTTGCAGAGGGGTGTGCACTCCTTGCTTTCCACTCCAAAGCTTTAGCAAGATCTATGTTGGAGTTAAGAGTCTGGGTTCTACAGATGGATATTCTTCAAGTTCCTAAAACTGTGTGTTTACTGTGAACATTGTACAACTGAAGGCGGCTCATATTTTCATAAAATGAGGAAAAGCTGGGTTTGGATTGGAGAAGTTCTGAACATGAGTCACAGTCGGTCTTTTTCTATTCTGATCAGAGATGAGAAGGGAATATTTTATTTTTTGAGACAGGGTCTCGCTGTGTTGCCCAGGCTGGAGCTCAGTAGTATGATCATAGATCACTGCACCCTCCACCTCCTGGGCCCACAGGATCCTTTCCACCTGAGCCTCCCAAGTAGCTGGGACTACAGGTGTACACTGCCAGGCTTGGCTAATTTTTTTAATATTTTATTTTTGCAGGGATGGGGTCTCACTATGTTGTCCAGGCTGGTCTCAAACTACCAGGCTTAACTGATCCTCCCACTTGACCTCCCAAAGTGCTGGGACTCAAGGCATGAGCCATCACACCTGGCCTGGGAATTTTTTTTCAGAGATGGCAAATGATTGGGTTAGAAAAAGAAAACCATTTCTGTAGCTACAATAAAGCATTTATTTCTTCTCCATGCCTTAATAGCTATAGTGATAGAATATTCCCAGAAAATTTTTTTTTTTTTGAGACGAAGTTTCGCTCTGTCGCCCGGGCTGGAGAGCAGTGGCACAATCTCGACTCACTGCAAGCTCCACCTCCCGGGTTCCCGCCATTCTCCTGCCTCAGCCTCCCGAGTAGCTGGGACTACAGGCGCCGCCACCTCGCCCGGCTAGTTTTTTGTATATTTTAGTAGAGACGGGGTTTCACCGTGTTAGCCAGGATGGTCTCGATCTCCTGACCTCGTGATCCACCCGTCTCGGCCTCCCAAAGTGCTGGGATTACAGGCTTGAGCCACCGCACCCGGCCCAGAAAATTTTAAATAAGGAGCTATCAAGGAGCAAGTTTAAAATATGATTTTGGGTCCTTGTACCAGTGAGCATTGGATAGAGCTGGTAGTGTGCTTAGCATTTGGCCACAAAATGGCCTGGATGAAAGTAGCACTGAGCAACCTTCTCTGACTGTCATGAAGATGGGATGGGGCGGAGGTGACGTAATATGTTCAACAACTGATGGACCAGATGAAGAAGCTGACATGAAAGAAAACAAAGGGAAAAACTGAAAAATTAAAATATGGGCTAGAACATTATACAAGTGAAAGTGTACAGGCTCACTATTTTATTTTGAAGCAAAATTATTCATTAACATTTAATAGTGAATTCATATTCATGACAGCATATAAACAATTTCTCAAATATCTGAAAAGCACAATGAGAAAAGTAACCATAATATAGTTTAGAAATAAATCTAGAAAACATTATACTCTATTTTCTATTTACAACAAACCTAAGAAGATCTAAAATTAAGAGTTTGCAGTGTGTTTTGTACTAAGATGGGAGATGTGTTTGTAAAGCAAACACAAACGCCTGTACCATTTTTCTGTTTTACCGTAATTCTCTGTTCTGCTAAACAAATAGGCAGGTGTAAGAAGCTACAGGTCAAGATCTTTGCTTACTCATGAGAAGTAATCATGTGAGGTGCATCTAGAAATGGAAGAGGAGATATTTCTTTTGTAAAAATAAGCATATTGAAGATTTAGAAAACAGGATTAATTCAGCAGTTAACATACTGATCAGATTCTACAAACATGTTGCAAACCCACAATTAAAGACTTAATCATTTGCATTCAGATATACATAGATTTCTTTTCTTTCTTTTTTTTTTTTGAGACGGAGTCTCGCTCTGTCACCCAGTCTGGAGTGCAGTGGCCGGATCTCAGCTCACTGCAAGCTCCGCCTCCCAGGTTTATGCCATTCTCCTGCCTCAGCCTCCCGAGTAGCTGGGACTACAGGTGCCCGCCACCTCGCCCGGCTAGGTTTTTGTATATTTTTAGTAGAGACGAGGTTTCACTGTGTTAGCCAGGATGGTCTCGATCTCCTGACCTCGTGATCCGCCCATCTCGGCCTCCCAAAGTGCTGGGATTACAGGCTTGAGCCACCGTGCCCGGCCGATATACAAAGATTTCAATACGAACAGCTTTTGAGCAACCTCTGCTAATTAGAGCAGGGCATATATAGAACCTTTTCAAAAAACAGATAACTCTTGGATATGCTTTTTATTATCCATATATAACTTGTCCACTTTCAGGATTATCTGTGGATAAATTAAATCTCTGGTAGGATTCCCTATTTCTTTGCACATTTCCAGACTATTTTCAGTTGCTTGGACTATTTTCAAAAGCTTGTCGGTTTTCAGAGAATAAAACTTATTTTAATTAACTGAAGTAAAAGACAGATAAAAAGATAAATGTCAGCCAGGCACAGTGGCTCATGCCTGTATTCCCAGCACTTTGGGAGGCCGAGGTAGAAGGATCGCTTGAGCCCAGGAAGTTGAGGCTTCAGTGAGCCATAATTGTGCCACAACACTCCAGTCTGGACAGAGCAAGTCCCTGACTCCAAACAAACAAACAAACAAACAAACAAAAAATGGTAAATGTGTAATTGAGTCAAGGATTCCACAAATATTTGTAGAGCACTTACTTGCTGTGTGCTTGGAATGTTACAGTATTAAACCAAATAGACATGGCCCCTGCTGTCAATTTTTGTAGAAAGAAAAATTAAAAGGAAACAACTAACAAAGCAGTAATACAGTTGGCCCTTCAACAACAGGGGTTTGAACTGTGCAGGCGCACTTACATTTAGATTTTCTTCCTCCTGTGCCACCTCTGGGACAGCACGACCAACCTCCTGTTCCCTCGCCTCGCCAGCCTGCTCAGCGTGAAGATGACAAGGATGAAGACCTTTGTGATGACCCACTTCCAATTAATGAACGGTAAGAATATTTTCTCTTCCTTGTGATTGTCTTACTAACATTGTCCCTTCTCTAGTTTCCTTTACTGTAAAAATACAGTAAATAATGCATACAACATATCAAATATGTGTTAATCGACTGCTGATTGGTAAGGCTTCTGGTCAATAGTAGGTTGACCAGAAGCTACGTATGGTTAAGTTCTGGGGGAGTCAAATGTTACATGAGGAATTTTGACTGTGTGTAGACGGGGTGGCACTTCTAGCCCCCTAATTGCTCAACGGTCAACTGTAATTCCTACGAAAAGATGCAAACAGGACAGAGCAATGGAGTAAAACAGGTGGGCTACCTAAATCGGGCAGTGAGGGAAGGCTTTTCTGTGGGGCTATGTTAAGCTGAGATCTAGAGACAGAGAAATAGAAGCCATACCAGTTGAGAGGGGCAGAGTCTTCTGGAAGAGGGAACTGACTGTGTAACACCACCGGGGAGGGAGACTGGCACGTTCCAAAACCAGGAGAAGGCCCAAGGGCAGAGGTAAAGGCAAGACTTTAAGACAAGACTGGAAAGAGAGGCGAAGGCCAAGTTCTGCAGGGTCTGGTAGGCCAGGAGAGGTTTTGCACAAGAGAGAACTGAGATTCAGCTTTTATTTAAAACATATTCTGGCTGCTAGAAACCAAGCAGGAGGCAACTGCAGAGGTCCAGGCAAGAGGCGATGGAGAGTGGCTCAGACCTGGGTGGTTGCAGTGGGGCTGAAGACAAGTGGAAATATTTAAGATATAATATAGAGATGCTAACAACAGTTTGCTGATATATCATCTATGCAAAAATATATATCTATTAATGAGTTCTTACAAACAAAAAAGACGTCTTTCCAGCAAACGGACATATCAAGTAAATAAATTGGTATTTTGTTGTCTTAACTTTTCTCCCCTCAATTTTATTTTACTCATGTGATTGACTCATAGCTCTGTAATTTCAGAATTAGATGGCATCTTAGAAATCACCTTGACTAAAAACCATGACTTTTTTTTCTATCAGGAGAAGCAATTTTCCTTTACCTTTTAATCTCTGCAGAGATGGGGAGTAAAAGTAAATCCCCAAGGGGAATTTAGTTAAATGAGATCCAGTGTGTACGTTTTCAGTATCTACCGTTGAAGATTTTGATGTGCTGGCTGATGGTTCCTGATCTGCCCTAGCTCTTGCTCAGGTTAGAAAATTGATGCCAGGAGGTATTAAGAGATTTGCTCAAATTCACCTAGATGAAGACTAGTTATACATTAAGTGAAAGACACTGTCTTTAACAATGTGGGCATATATTTGACTCCAAGTCCCTAACTTTCACAAACTCATCATTCATCAAGCCGACCCACAGGTTCTCTCCTTAAATGAATGTCTCCTTCTTTCCATTAATTCCTGCGTTTAAAAAGTGAGGAGATAAGGAGAACATGAGCAAAACAACTTTTATTTGACAGTCATGAGAGCAAGGAGACTGAGAGGTTACCTGTTTAAAAATCCACAATGCAGGCGCAGTGGCTCCTGCCTGTAATCCTCACCTGAGGTCAGGAGTTCAAGACCAGCCTGGCCAACATGGTGAAACTCTGTCTCTACTAAAAATACAAAAATTAGCCAGGCATGGTGGTGGGCGCCTATAATCCTGGCTACTCGAGAGGCTGAGGCAGGAGAATCGCTTGAGCCCCGGAGGCAGAGGTTGCAGTGAGCCAAGATCACGCCACTGCACTCCAGCCTAGTGACAGAGCAAAGCTTAGTCTCAAAAAAGAAAAAAAAAAAAAAAAAAAAAAAATCCACAATGCTGTGCTAGAGGGAGCTAGGAGAATGCCTTGCAGGGGAAGGTTGAGCTGGAACTTGAAAGGCAAGCAGAAATTGGAAAGGCAAGAAAACACAGAATAGGGCGGGGCAGGGTGTTGCTCTCTTTCTGTACAATCAACTAACAACTTACATGTATATACCTTTCTGAACACAATATTTGTTATTAGCTATATAAACTTACTAAACTATAAACTGAAATCTGATAACTCACTTATTTAAGTGTTAGGAAACATTCAGAGGAAAACTGACAGTATGTTATCTTTCCCTTTATTTTAGTTTTTTGAAACATTCTCAACTGAACATCTTGAAGCAAAAGGCACTACATAATATTTTGGTTCTTATAGATAAAAATAAAAGGCAACCAACCTCCTTCCTCTATTTAATTCAGAAGGATTATATTGATGATATTATCTGAATTGGTATTCCAAAGAATAAAATAAGCCCTAATAAAGAAAATTACTTTTATAAAGATTCATATCCGACTATTCTATAGCAACAGTATGTAAAGCACTTAAAATAGAGTAGCTGATACAAACTAAAAATAAAATATACTTTTCTGGAAAATTATCCTTTCTATAGATGGAATACCACCAGAAAAGCATGTATCAACAAATTACATATATATATATGTATATATATGTTCTATCTCAAATTTCTTAAGTTTTTTGGTGAAAAAAAGATGAGACTTTAAAGATCTTTTGTTTTTAAAGATAAGGGAACAGATGCCTAGATGAGGCCTCAGTAACCTCTTTAAGGTTAGAGGTTATTAAAAGTAGAATGCAGGTCTTCTTGTGCTTGCCCATTCTTATTATATTACTTCACTGATAAAAATCAACATACACCCACAACAGGAATACAGCTAAACTTTCTGAAGATACATGTAACCTCCAAATAGAAGCAATGACCCTACCAGATGCAGCAGAATAATTGCATGAACCTCCAGACACAGAACCTTTCTTCTTTCTCCTATTGAATTTGTTCAAATAAATATACTTTGTAGTGCCATTTCTTCTCCTGGTCTCTATGTTGAGACAGTGTCCTTCCTCCCTTCCTCCCTCCCTCCCTCCCTCCCCTCCATCCATGCATCCATGTATCCATGCATCCATCATGCATCCATGCATCCACGGAGTCATTACTGGTGTGTTTGTTCCTTCTAGTAGGAATGATACAGGTCAATCACAAGCTAGATTCGTTTAGGAACTCCTTTGTTATGTCACCGACATTTGGTATAGCTT
Source organism: Papio anubis (assembly GCF_008728515.1). NCBI lineage: Eukaryota > Metazoa > Chordata > Mammalia > Primates > Cercopithecidae > Papio > Papio anubis. The sequence goes on from NC_044978.1 coordinate 7,235,756, forward strand.
CCAAAGTTAAGACTGCTTGAGATCAAACTCCTTTTCAAATTTTTACTGGCTGTATGATCTTAGATGAGTCACACAAACCTCTTTAACCCTTGTGTTCTTCACATCTACCACCAGGATTGTTGTGAGGATTCAACAGCTTAATGTGTAGTCAAAGTTTAAACTTCCATTTACAGTGATATGGAAAGTAGACACCTGAACAACTCTCCTGCTAACATTAAATAAAGGATGAAAAAAATTTTAGAGAATTATTTTTACTCATATCACTGACTTTGTAAGAAAGTAAAGTATACTAAGAGGCCAAAAACAAGGTGAATCCAAAACTTGACCTCGAGCTTCATCATTACAGACTCCATGGAACTCTGGGGTGAAGATAAAGCCCAGGGCTTGTCCCTTTGAAAGTAGAGAGTTTAATAAAAACCCTTCCATAAAGCAAGGCTCCCAAAGAATTGCACTCTCAGTAGAGGGAAACTATAATAAACCTCCCCTATATAAAGTGACACAAAGAAACCTGCCTGTCTTGACCCCGGCTCTAGATAAGAGAAAGAAAAACATCTCCTTCAAGAATCTGTAACCAAGAGGCAGCCCTCAAACGGGTTTGCCCACCACATTTACATTACCTGTGTCTGAAAACCTCAAGCAGAGGAATAAAGTGTCCCAGGTAAGCTGGGCCTCAGGTACTCGGCAGACACAAAGGAAAAATCCTCTGCTAAAGAATTCCCCTACAGCCAGAACTCAAAGCATGTCCACAGATACAGTTCCAATGAACATGACTTTAGTGCCAAAAACATAAGCAAAAACCCTTGGCATGACGTGAGGCACAAAATAAACACTCAATTCACAAACAAGGGGAAGAGACTTCGTTATGAAATACTTGGTTCTGGCTTTGGTATCATAACCTTCAAACGAAGTAGGTGCTCAATAAATGAAAACTGCTACATATGGTTGTTACTACTTTGTTTTTTTTTTTTTTTTTTTTTTTTTTTTGAGAGACAGAGCCTGTGTCGCCCAGGCTGGAATGCAGTGGCATGATCAGAGCTCACTGAGGCCTCAAACTCCTGGGCTCAAGCGATCCTCCCACCTCGGCCTTCCAAGTAGCTGGGACTACAGGTGTGTGCCACTATGCCTCGGTCACTTTTTAAAAAAAGCTCTGTAGAGATGGGGACTTGCTATGTTACCCAGGCTGGTCATGAACTCCTGGCCTCAAGCTATCCTCCTACTTCAGCCTCCCAACATGGTGGGATTACAGCCATGAGCCACTGTGCCTGGTCTGTTGTTACTATTTTATTAATGATGGCTTATTAAATGTTACTCAAAACCAGATTTTGCTATTGAGCCTGTTGGCTTTTAGCATTTAAAATCTGGTTTCTAATCTTCTCCATCATATTAAGTGCTGAATGGCTAGTAATGAGCTCTGTAGTATGAAAACACAGCTTACTCTTCATTACACATACTACATAAGATAATGTATGTTAAGTTACTAGCAAAATTCCTATAAGATAGCATGGATTCAATAGAAGTTCTCATCTAACTTTTTTCCCTTGACCAATGGCATGATGGAAAATGTTTGCACCGTCCTATAATTTTAAAAAAATCAATTCAGTATATTGTTGGATGATTGTGTTTTTGAAAGATGCTCGTGCACAAATGACAGATTTCCTAACATTCTGCTCTCTATTTTGAGGCTTTACGGAAATGAAGGAAGTCCAAAAATATTTCGTTTTCTATACACACACACATAGAATCACTTTCTACGGCTTAGGATAAAGTCCAAAATTGCAAACCCACAAGATAGCACATGATATTGCTCTTAAGTCATGTTAGATGTTCCTCAGTTTTTCAAAAACACCATGCTTTTAAAAAACCAAAATAGAGATTAAGAATTTATGCTGTGAAATTAGACTTCCTGAGCTAGAATTCTGGGAACCATTTACCAACTGCTTGAATTTGAGCAAGTTAGGTACACTCTCTCGGTTTTAGTTTTCCCATGTGTAAAATGGGATTAGTGATACAATCTACCTTAGTAACATAACGAAAGTGTTCAAAACTGCGCCAGGCACACAGTGAATGCTCAGTAAATACTAACCTTAGTACCACTTGCTCTCTCTACCTGAAATGATCTATGTATGTTTCATATGTGACAAAACACTGATTCCTCAGGAAAATCCTCCCTGATCCTCCAAACTAGGTTAGTTCCTTCTGTTAGGAGCTCTGTTAGCATACGCAGTTCCTCTTCATTGCCCTTTGCAAAATTACTAAGTTCTATGAGAGCAGAAGCCATGTATGTATATGCATCTTTTTTTTTTTTTTTTACCAAGCTATCTCAATTCCTAGCCCACTTCTTGACATGAAGTAGATGCTTAATCTACACTGCTGATGCCATTCTGTCAGCCTGTTTTCTCATTCCTTGGTGAGACACATGGGATCACTGGATACATATTTTTTAAGTGAAAAAAAATTTTTTGTTTATGAAATGGAGTTTCACTCTTGTTGCCCAGGTTGGAGTGCAATGGCATGATCTCGGCTCACCGCAATCTCCGCTTCCTGGGTTCAAATGATTCTCCTGCCTCCGCCTCCCGAGTAGCTGGGCTTACAGGCATGCGCCACCACGCCCAGCTAATTTTGCATTTTTAGTAGAGACGGGTTTCTCCGTGTTGGTCAGGCTGGTCTCAAACTCCCGACCTCAGGTGATTCACCCGCCTTGGCCTCCCAAAGTGTTGGATTACAGGCGTGAGCCACCGCGCCCGGCCTTAAGTGAAATTTTTATTTGGTGGAAACAAATACTCTGTTAGCAATTTCTTGTTGTTCTATACAACATCTTGAATTTTAGTCCCTCTTCCTCCCTCCACCACCCCTGCACTATGGCTTCATAATAACTTGAGGAGGAAATGCCAGAGGCCAGAAGGTAAAATGAACAAAAGCTACAAGTAGGGTTAAGGTTACAAAGGTTTAAATTCAAATCAAACTTTCTTGTCAATCTTAGATTTACCCTTTTCTATTCTTTATTGTGTCCCGTAGTAACTGAGTATCAATTGAGATAAGTTCTCTAGGAGTATTAGGAAGAGTGTTCAAGTCAAATTATGCAATATTTTATGGTTAATAATCAATAACGATTTCCACAAGCAAGAGAAATATTTTGAAGTTTAAACAGAATAACTGCTACCTTCTAAACAGCCAAGATGCAACACTGACTCAGCTATGAGAAGTGATTGTCCTGAGAAGTTTATAATTTGATTTGCTTTAAAATTTCATTTAAGTAAACTAGCCTTCAATTCTTCAACACAGCATGGATCCAGATCTATACCTACGATTCTGCTAAAATATTTCTTTCTTCCTTACTTTAATTTTTTTGTTGTTTGTTTAGGCAGAATCTCACTCCGTTGCCCAGGCTGGAGCGCAATGGCATGATCTCAGCTCACTGCAGCCTCGCTTTCCAGGCTCAAGTGATCCTCCCGCCTCAGACTGCCAAGTAACTGAGACTACAGGTGTGAACCACCACACCTGGCTAATTTTTTGTATTTTTAGTAGAGATGGGGTTTCACCATGTTGCCCAAGCTGGTCTCGAACTCCTGGGCTCAAGTGATCTACCCGCCTCAGCCTCCCAAAGGGCTGGGATTACAGGTATGAGCCACCACAGGCCTGAAATATTTCTTAAACACTGTTTAAAGTGTTCTACACAATACTATTCTCATCTAGGGATTCTACTCACTTGCACTTAGGGAACAATGTATCTTTTTAATCCATTTTAAGCGGAGAATTCCTATTCACTGTATGACAGTAATCATAAAATAAATAATGTCTGAACAGAAGCCTTGGCCTCATTATAGGCCTACACCATCCTTCCATAAGAAGAGTCTTGGCACTGAACAACTTCCTTATTATCGTACTAGATTCATCTTCAAAGTCCTTCACTAATGTTTTCGTTATATTTATATATTTTTGGTTTTACAAATTCACAATTAAAGGCTGCATACTTATTAGGTGATATCTTATTCATTAATTCATTCTTCAGATATTTACTGAGCACCCACTGTGTTCCAGACGCTGGGGATATAGCAGTGAAGACACTAAGGTCCCTGTCCTCACATCTGCCATACTCTACAGTCAGCTTCTCCAGCAGTCTGACATCTCCACGTGGGCGTCTGGAAGACAGCTCAAACTTAATGTGGCCAAAACAAACTTCTCGCTTTTCCCCCAAATTCAACCTCACCCACGCTGAATCTTCTCCATCTCAGTAAATACTATACACAATTATATTCCCAGAACCTAGAACAGCGCATGACACACAGAAAGTGTTAAAATAACTACTTGCTGAATGAAGGAATGAAGTTAATAGTTGTGCTTAGAGGAGAAATTTTAATGCTGTAGGAAAATTTAACATCATCTGAATGATCCTTATGGTTTGTTGATGATAACAAACCTGGTTTACACATCCAGTATCTTCCTCCCACATCTGAATAGCACTTGAGCACGCACAATTCTCTATAATTAAAAAAAAATTAAGATATTCCCTGAACATACAGATACCATGTTATTCCTCTCATCCCTATTCATAACTAGACTTCTTGGAGGAGTTCCCTATTCCCACCGGCTCTATCTTCTTGTTCACTCTGCATCCATTCCACTCTGGTTTCCACTTCCATCCCTCCAGAGAAGTCACTGATAGCTCCTCAGCGTTCTCCACGTAAATGAATCAAACAGAGCATTTTTATTTTTCATCTTTCTTGATGTTTGATGGTTTTCTACACCACTGATTAGGTCCCTCTTCAAATGGTCTCTTCTCTTGCCAGCAGGGACTCTGCACTCTTCAACTCTCAGCAGTTCCTCCATGCCCTTCTGCTTGGACTTTCTCAGTCTATTTTGTAGGCTCTTGTCCCTTTACTAAGTCACTAAAATACAGAATCACTCAGGGCTCTCTTCCCACTCTATGCTTTTTTTCTTAAGCAATCTCATCTATACCTACAGCGTCAGTTATCATCTATATAATGATCACTTTATAAAATTGATATTCATAGCTTTGACATTTCCCTTGAGCTACTCAGCCATAGATGTAATGGCTTGATATCTCCACTTGAATGCTGCAAAATGTCTCAACCTCAGAATGTTCACAACAGAACTAAGGATCTTTCCTCCGCCCCCAAACCTTGTTCTATTTTAGCAAACCCCCTTTCAGAAAATGGTACCACCAACCATCCTTTCCTGCAAATCATAAACGTAGCTGTCATCTTGGAAACCTCCTTTTCCTTTGCTTTTACATCCATACTATATTAGTATTCTCTAAATATCTTCCAACACCCACCTACTTGTCTTCAACTCCACTACCACCTCCCTGCAGTCTCCAATTTGCTCTATATTGTAACCAAGGTAATAATGCAAAATAGCAATGTGGTCACATCCTTCTACCCCCAGCACTGTTTACTGCTTTCTGGCCGAAGATCCAAGTCCTTAAACAAAGCTCACCTTTGCATTATGCTGCTTTGCTCTGTGTTCCAGCAACAATCATCTTTTTCCAATTCCTCATATATGTCATCCTCCCACCTGCTACTTCTGCATATGCTCTACCCTTTACCTGTATTTCCTTCTTTCTCTCCTTCCTCCGTCCCCAGGTATGTCCCGCTCACCCTTCAAATCTCTGCTTAAGTACCAGTTCCTTGAGTGACCTGAGTGGTGACTTGACATCTATTTGTGTGATCATTTTATTAATATGCCTTGTTAACTTATAAACTCCCTTTTCTGAATTTGCCTACTATTACATTCTCAGCATTCAGCCAAATGCCTTGTGCCTCTGGGCACTCCACAAATAACTGTTAGGAACACTGTTTCTTCGGACTCTTCCTGGGTACACGTTTGGTAAACAGAAGAGATGTGCGGATACCTGAATACTTGCCTGAAATGTGAACTTAAAAAACACTATCTAAAAGCTTATATCAGACTAATTTCTATATGTAAGCATTCAAGCACTATGAGCATTTTTACTCCTGTTCAAAAAGAACAGCCAAAAGCAAATGGCAGGTGCTTTAAAGGCCTCGCTTAATAAAAATATAGTTAAATCACTGGGAAGATTACAAACAATGCACTTCCCAAAACAGCAGTCGGTGAGCAGCAAGATGAATCCATCATTTTCCATGGACATACAAATATACTGCAGTTTGCATTTGTGCACATTCACAGGACACCGTAGGGGGGTACCTGGAAACGTAACATGCTGCAGCATGCAACAAAACACACAGACAGAGATACGAACGTATCCACAGAAACCTGAGAGAAAATTCACATTAAGTAACTACTCACAGCTAAACAATTAAACACATGGAAAATGCAGAATTACTAGAGGCAATGAGATGATACAGACGGTATCACAGAAAAGTTCTGAACAAGGGCAGAAGACATTTTCACGGTGAGAAGGAAGGAGAGCATTCTTCGTGCAAGCGGAAAGCGTTTGCAAGTGCAGAGGCCAAGGAATAGGAGAAAGCAAAGTGCCTGCTCCAGGAATGGTAAATAAATAGTTTACTTGACTGAAGCTGAGAATTTGCTTTAGGGAGTAATGGAGCATGAAACAGAAAGATAAAGTAGCTGGTGCAAACAATTGGTAAAAGACCTCAAAATACATAATTAGAAGATTGAACTAGACGAGAGAGATCTTACATAGAAGAGAAAGAGACGGCAATGATATTTATAAAGTAAGAGTTCAGATCCTGCAATTACAGATTGTGGTTCATGATGAAATGACTGCAGGAGCTAGCCTTTTTGAAAACTGAGTCAAGAAACCACCAACGACACTGATTTATGTAAGAGTTCCACAGGATGACGAGAGAATGCAAAAAGGATGAAACAGGAGAAAGATGAGAAACCAGACAAGATATTCTAGAGCAGAGAAATGGCAGATATTATCAGAGCTCCTAACACTTCATCCACACTGTACTTCCTTGAAATCCCTATTTTTCCCTAACTGAAACACACAGTTAACTGTATTTATGTCTTTCATTCTTCTGGACACTCCTTCAAAGTACCTAACATATCAATATCTTGCCAACTGTCAGGCTTTTAGTGAATAATCACTGAATGCATAAAAAGCAAACAAGTAAGGGGGAAAAAAAAGAACCCCAGACACACATTAAAAAACTATTCAAAACATTCCATCTGACAAACAAATGAAATATCTAATAGTTACATGAGTTAAACTTCAGCTTTCTGATACCAGGAGAGGCAACAGATGAAATTTTCATGGATTTGGGGTAAGAAGGAGTGACTTCACAGAAATGTTCACCATGAGCTAGCAGAAACAGGCTCCATGCTGAGGAATGAAGCCTAAACCAATAGAAAATATTTACATGTGCCCAGGGTTCCGCCAAGCCATCAAAGCAGGAAAACATAGGAGGCTGGCCTGAAGATGAGCAGCAGTCACTTCTGCTTCTTTCTTTTCAGCAAGTCAGTGCTTTTTTGTCTTGGCAGAAGGAAAGAAAAGAAAGTGTGTACTTTTTGTGGCGGCCAGGATGTGATCCTCTGACCCACTTGTGAGCTGCCATCAGCCACTAAGAAACCTCTCAAGATTTCTAACTGGAATCGCACTGAAGCTAAAAAGCATGGCACGCCTACTGGCAGCTATTTTGCTCCGGTGCCCGGCAGAGGCATTCGTTGTGACATTCCTATTCAACGGCCTTCAGTCCTACTGCTAGAACAAGGCCACACTGACAGAAGAAAGACCTGAGAAGCTATGTGCATGTGAATTTTATGAGAATGGCTTACAGATCTCAATGGATTTTCTCTGGACAGTGCCAGTTGACACTGGTTGCCCCAACATAATTACAAGTTACAAACTTGATTTACTAAGAAGAAAAACTTGCTATAAACAGAAAATAAAAATACTACTACTAACAGCAGAAACAACAATCTAGTTAATCTGTGCAAATCTAAAGTAAATAAAAATACACCACATTTGTTCATAGCATTTACCTCAATTCCCATTTGGAGTTTCTACATATTGGACAGAATTCTTCATTGTTGTAAGGCCAACACACATAAAATATTAAAATAGATAACCTAAATATAAAATATAAATATGTGTCATAATAACAAATACTTGTATAGAGGTTATTGTGTGCCAGTAATTGTTCTAAACATTTCACATATATTAACATATCTTTATTCATTTAATTCTCACACTAATTCTGAGGGTAGGTATTATTATTATTCACATATAATAATGTAATAATGGTTATCATAATTCATTATGGATTAAATGCCATTACAATAAAAATTCTGTTGTTGTTTTTGAGACAGGGTCTTGCTGTGTCACCCAGGATGGAGTATAGTGGTGCGATCATAGCTCACTTCAGCCTCGAACTCCTGGGCTCAAGTAACCCATCTACCTCAGCCTCTGGAGTAGCTAGGACGGCAGGTGCATGCCACCACAACTGGCTAATTTTTTAATTTTCATTTTTGTAGAGATGGGGCTGTTACTATGTTGCCCAGGATGGTCCTGAACTCCTGGGCTCAAGTGATCCTTCCACCTCATCCTCCCAAATCACTGGGATGACAGGCATGAGCCACCACTCGCAGACATAATAAAAATACTTTATGAAAAAAAGACTCCCTCTCTGCCCAAATCCTGGCCTAGGAAGTATTCTACCTTGCCTCAGAGTCTATGAGAAGAATACAATAATCACAACAGTTCATTTTTTCAATAGAAATACCAACAAGAATTTCAGAACAAGCATGAAAATTAACCGAAATATGTATATGAGGGTCAGAGTTTGAAAATAAGTAAGTAGTCTCACTGAGAATTTATTTCCCATAGGAAAGATGGACGCATTTCTATCTGAAACTCTACAGGATTGCCTGAGGCAGATCTAACTATCTAAGGAAAATGCACAGTGTGGTTGTTGTTTTGTTCCTATAGTCCACGTTACCTTTCCACTTGTATGTATTAAAAGGCTAAATCTCTGCACTGGGCTAATTTGAGGAGGAGGGTGCAAGTCCATACCACAGCAATCCCGACTCTTAACACACCCAAAAAAAGTCTGTTATAAAACAAAAATCATCCACCATATTTCAGCTTGCTTGGACAAGGTGCTACATAGTATATGAGGAAAAAAGATCCATTTTATGATCTGGCACATCTCTAAGAATATAGCACTGTGAAATCAGTGATGGTCCTCATTTTCAATTAATCCAGTTATAACTAGAAAACATAATCTGATCTCACTTTCCAAATCTGGGTTTTTAAGGGCTTACTCACTGTATCATCCTGGGCATGTTGTTCAGTATCTCTGCAAGTTTGGATTTTGGAATTCCGTAGAAGTGCATTCTATCTCTATCACTTATCTTCTCTGAATCCTTAGGCAATTCACTTAATATTTCGAAGAAACAGGCTCTTATATATAAAATCAGAGTAATAATACTATCCCCCACATGGATTCTGGGGAAGAATATATAAAATAATGAACTCCAGTGACCATGTGTTTACTGTCTCCACTGTGTACACACATTACTCTCCTTTTTCTAATTAGGTTACAAAAAACTCAGCAAATTTAAACCATGGCATATCCCTAACCTGATGTCTCTCTACTTATCCAGCCTTGCTTTCTGCTTTGCACATGAAATAAACAACAAGACACTATTATAGCACTAGCCCTCTGCCCTTCATCTTTTTTCTCAACTCTGTATCTTTATATTGTCCTCTCGGGTACAAATAGCCAGATGACTCCTATTTATCCCATAAGATTGAGCTCAGCCTCATCTCCTGGAGGTAAATAACCCTGACTCCTTCCAATCTGGGTTGGTTATCCCTCTGACATGCTGCAGTAGCTGGGCATGTTCCTCTGAATGCATGGTTATAGCTGCAATGGTATTGTACTATGATGTCATCATTAATCATCTCCCCAGACAGACTTCAATTTCTTTGATGTTTTGTATTCTTAGAGTACACAGCACATAGCTCTCTAAATAAGCATCTACTGAATCAATCAGCAAGCCAATCATCTATTAGTTTTGTATCACTGAAAGCACTTAATGTTACACATTCAGTGACAATTCAGTAAACACTAAGTGGCTCATGGATTATCAGACTATACTGTATCAATGAAAAGACAACCTTTCTTTCTTTTTTTTTTTTGAGATGGAATCTTGCTCTGTGGCCCAGGCTGGGGTGCAGTGGAGTGATCTCGGCTCCTTTAAGCTCCGCCTCCCATGTTCAAGCAGTTCTCCTCCTCACTCTCCCAAGTAGATGGGTTTACAGATGCCCGCCACCATGCCCAGCTAATTCTTCTATTTTTAGTAGAGACGGGGTTTCACCATCTTGGCCAGGCTGGTCTCGAACTCCTGACCCCATGATCCACCTGCCTTTGCCTCCCAAAGTGAAAGACAACCTTTTATATTGCAAAACTAGTACTTCAGGAGTCAAATATTCTTTCCAAGAGAGTAACAACAATTTTCCCAGGTGACCTGGAAAAATATTTGACTGGAGATTTTTTTTTTTTTTTTGGAGATAGGGTCTTCCTCTATTGCCCAGGCTGGAGTGCAGTGGTGTGATCATGGCTCACTGCAGCCTTGACCTCCTGGGCTCAAGTGATCCTTCCACATTAGTTGGGACTACAGGCATGCACCACCATGCTTGGTTGATTTTTAAATTTTTTGTAGAGACAGGGGTCTCAATATTGCTCTGGCTAGTCTTGAACTCCTGGGCTAAAGCAATCCTCCCACCTCAGCCTCTCGAAGTGCTTGGGACTACAGGCATGAGCTGCCGTGCCCAGCAAGAGATGTAATTTTAAGAATAGATTGCAGGCCCCTATTCATAAGAAAGTAAGGTGTACTCCTGAATAATTAAAAGCTGTATTAGAATTAGCAATAAAAACACATCCACAGGAGGACTGATAATGTGTACATTAAAAGGCAGGATTCCTGCCCACATGAAAGTTTACCCGCTACAATGCCACGAGGCGCAACTCTCTTTAGTGCTCAAGCACTTAGGGAGGCATATTAATATGACTCCTTAGTACTCAGATCATAATCAGGGAATCACCTGTACCCTTGGGAAATAATGCCCTTCCTGCGCACTGTGAAAGCTGCATTTATTATCCACATTGGATTGATTTTGCATATTATATAGTGAGTACCGATATTTAAATCCCGTTAGAAGGCGTATGAGTGAACTCAGCATACTTTTCATTGAGCTTATAGGTCTATTAAAAATAAATAACTGTATCCAATATTTCATTTTTTAAAGAAAATGACAATTATAGGAAGGGAAACATTTAATATAACGAGACTGATCTAATAGTAAGGAGGTAGTCAAGGGCTCAGCCTGTTGGTGCATTATTAACTCTTTCTGGTCACTTGGGTAACATTTTGAGTCCTGTACTAAAAGAGGTAATTTACTAAATGGTACCCTAATGGCCAGAAAGAGTTAATGTGGTAATCAAAAATGAGCAATTTACTTCTCATCAACTAATCAAGCTCAGTAAAATTTTTTATTAAAATGCCTCTGATACTGTTCAACTGAAATTTTAATTGAAAAACTGAAAGCCATTTAGTGAAAATACAGAAGAGTGGATATTACAATCGATTAATCCAAGAAAAGTAATGGCATGTCTAATGCAAGAAAGACAATAATAAAACAACTCTTGTTGCAATTATTAACATCAATGCCACTACTATTTCTGAATGGCCACCATGTGTCAGTCACTATTCTAGGTACTGTATGCATATATCAATATATATGCAATAATCTTCAAAATGGTAGGTTTTATTACCAGAAATGGAGGTACAGAGAGAGTATGTAGCTGAGCCACGACCAGAGAAGCCAGATTTGTCAAATTTCACAGTCTATGATTATTTTATTATATGCTAGACTGCCTCCCAATACATACAGACAAAAATTTTAGCTTACTAGCTATCCAAATGATTTAGAATATGTTAGAAACAGTTTATTAAACAAATGCCCATTCCAGAGAAATTCTGAGGTAGTCACAGTGCCAAGTACGCTTGTATTTTCCTTGGGCTTTGGCCTGTTTACAAAAAAAGAGTTAACATAGCAGTCCTGAGACGGCTTTAAAAGGCCTGCTTGTAAGGCTGGCCGTGGCTGGTGTCTGGGAACCCAGATTTCAGGAAGGTTCCCACCATTCTCAGACTAATGAGAGCAGCTCACCATGTTTAAACTGTTTATGCACACAGTGTAGTTTCTGCTGAATCTGCTTTCCTTCTGTGAGCCTGGGATTTTGGTACATGCCAGGCAGAGGGTGCCTCCATGACCAGCCCCAGTAAAACCCTGCCACAGAGTCTCTAACGAGCTTCCCCGGCAGAACACATTTCACACATGTGTTCTCACTGCCAGAGGAATTGACTGTCCTGTGGCAGACAGACACAGGAGAGGTCTTGGAAGCTTGTGCCTGGTTTCCTGTGGACTTCATCCCACGTGTCTTTTCCTTTTGCTGACTTTGCTCTAGTTCCTCTCACTCTAGTAAATCTTCCTTGTGAATATGACTAACATATTGAGCCCTGTGAGTCCTCCTAGCAACTCGTCTAGCCTGGGGTGGTCTTGGGGACCCCTTTTACTTTATGGTTATTGTGAATACTGAAAGTGACAAAAGGCTTTCTAATGGCTTTTAGAACGTCCACAGCCAAGATTTGTAGCACATCCAGAGCAAGGGTTACGTCTTTGGGATTTGTAACGTTTAGCATTTTAAATTCACTTCACAGCCTATTTTATGTCCCCATTACTATCTTTTTATTTGCTTTAGGACCTAATTTTTTCACAGCTAAAAATTAATTTCCGTTATTTATAACAAGACAATGTTAGCATTTCTTATCAAATACCTTGGAAGTATTTAACAAAAGTGAATACTCCTCTTTGACACACTTTCCTTTCTTCATTTCCACGATAGCACAGGCTCTTTGATCTCTTCGCACCAGCCTCCTTTACTGGTCCATTCTCCTCTAACCACTCCCAGAGCTTGGTTTCGAGACCACCCTTTTCTCCTCCATCTACACTCTCTCCAGAGGGGTCTCACTGACTCTGCTTTTAAAAAGTCTCCCTTGAGCAGCAGACTCAACTCCACCTGCCCATTTGACATCTCTTTTGGATTTAAACTTGCTATGTCCAAATCAACAAAAACGATTTGATTTACACCTGCCCAGTCCCCGTGATCACCTGTCCTCCCACAGTCTTCCCCATCTCAGTAAACGGCACCAACCTCCACTGGGAGTGCAAGCCGAACATCTAGGATTCACTTCGAGCTCTTTCCTTTTTCTCAACCTCCACGGGGAATCCATAAGCAAGTCCTGCTAATTCTACCTCCAAAACAGATCCATTTCTCTGCAACTACACTCCAGGTCAGCAGTTCTCAACTGGGAGCAATTTTGTCCCCCAGGGGACATTAGAAAATGTCTGGAGACATTTTTGGTTGCCATGACTAGGAGGGTGCTACCAGTATCTAGTAGGTAGAGGTCAGAGATGGTGCTACACATCCGAAAACGCACAGCACGGCCCCACAATAAACACCTGTGGGCTCGAAATGTTGCTAGTACTAAGATGAGGAACTCTGCTCCAGACCAAGCAACACAGAGTGCTGCAGCACTTAATCGCTTCTAGCTTTAACGTGTCCGTTCCCCTTCAGTTTCACATATCCTTCTGAACTACTTTCAGTGTGTCCTGGAACAGGGCAACGTAAGTAAAATAGATATTTTACAAACAGGGAAAGGCAAAGTTCAACTAAAATCTGCAGTGTTTCGAAACACAATACTTTGGAGAGGCAGCCTGTTGAAAATGTGTGCATGCATAAAATTTAGAGATAATTCCAATGACAAAAAGAAAATAGGAGCCCGCTGAGTTTCAATGCCTAATTTTTTTTTCTCATGTTCCAAAAAAATTTACAAAAAAGTCACCGACTATGAGATGAATATGTTCCTGAACAAGTTGTGGTTGAGATGTCGGCCACATCTATAATTTAATTTTAAAACAGACACAAATTCTCACTGACCAGTCTGAAATTCCCAGTTATTTCAAAAAGTAATTTTCCTTTACTACTTGATATCAAGATACCTCACTTACATATATACTCAAACCAGCTAACCACATAAAAACCTACTGGCAAGGATAGAGCAAAGGCTTAAAACAATGTTGGTCTCTCCTCACTAGAGCCCAGTTTAAATCATTTGGCACCTGTACACAAGTCTACTTACTGTATTTATCACACTGTATGGTAATTGTTGACTCACTTTTCTCTGCAACTACGCTGTAAGCCACGACTTTGGTGTCAGTGGCTAACTGGGGTTTATATACAGAACACCTTAGCCTATAAGTTGGTGTTGAACAAATATTTGTTAAAAGCATATGTCAAGGAATAAATGAACAAATGAATGAATGAATAGACAGAGAGGAAAAGACAGTGCTCCCTGATAATTACAGGGAGAAGGTTATGGTATGCCTTTAGTACTATCTAGGCCCCTGAACCAAATGGGGTGGAGTGGAAAAAATTTATACTACTGTAGAAGAAAGGAAAAAGAGTGAAATGGAAGCTAAAAACTCATCCTGGATTCACAACCCTAGATAAACATTAAAAGTTAGTGGGTATAGCAGAGAGAAGAGGCCTGTCTTTCCAGATGATTATCTCTATTATGCCCTGGAACTCCTAAGTGGTAAGAAAGTTAATACTGAATGAAAAATCAATGCTGAACACATTTTATACTTGAAAGTCCACCATCATTTATCGATAAGACACAAAATAAGCCAAAGAGATAATCTTTTCAGACCAAGCGATAAATTTTGGTTCATCTTAGGGTTCCTCTTTAGAGCACCAGTGGTCCTAATGTTCACCGCCCTCCCTCCCAACTCCTTTCAAGTTCAGTTATAGCACTAGCCCAGTATATAAGACGTTCTTCCTTTCTCTATGAAAATATTGAAAATTTGCATCTACCTGGAAATCTCTTCAAAATGACAGGAATAGAAATTGACAAGTTCATAAGCCATAGTGAGTTTCAGTCGCAAGCATAGAAATCACAAAAATGTGTTACTGCAGCTAAACATTGACACAGGTAAGCAGAGAACGATCATGCGTCAAGTACTTAAGGTACAGAGTAAATATGAACACTGAACTTCTATAATCAAAGTACAATCTTTTAAATCAAGCGTGTCCAAGCCGTGGCCTCTGGGCCGCAGCCCACATGCAACCCAGGACAGCTTTGAACGCGGCCCCACGCCAATTCATAAACTTTCTTAAAACATTATGAGATCTTTTTGCTATTTTTTTAAGCTTATCAGCTACTATTGTTAGTGTATTTTATGTGTGGCTCGAGGCAATTCTTCTTCCAATGTGGCTCAGGGAAGCCAAAAGATGGGACAACCCTGCAGTTTAAATGATCCAAATTCACCATACTGAGTGATTCACAGTAATACAAAATTGGTTTGTTTAATGCATAATTTACCTTAACAAACTGTTGTAATAAAAGCAGCATTTTTGCATGAATAAATGAGACTCCTGTTTGTCCTCAGATTTTGGTTTAAGGTCTTTGCTGATAAAAAAGAATCATTCTTCCCCTAAAACACATACATAGATCAGAGAAATAGCCTATTTTTTCTTCAGAATTCTGTAATTTCATTGAATGTTTTATAATACAGTATTTGTATATCTTCCTCTACTAAACTGATTCTGGAAGCAGGCACTGGAGAAACCCTTAGGCCACAGAGAATGTGATTTTAAGTAGTGACTAAAACTGTTTACAGCCTGGCCAACACTGTGAAACCCCGTCTCTACTAAAAATACCAAAATTAGCTGGACATGGTGGCACATGTCTGTAATCCCAGCTACTTGGGAGGGTGAGGCAGGATTGTAGCTTGAACCCAGGAGGAGGAGGTTGCCGTGAGCCAAGATCACAATACTGTTCTCCGGCCTGGGTGACAGAGCGAGACTCTGTCTCAGAAAAAACCAAACATTTAAAATCTTGCTAAGTTTTCAAGATTCATTTTCAACATAAGAATGCAAGAATATTAGGATTGGAAAGGATTTTTAAAAATCTTTGGCCTAGGCCAGGCACAGTGGTTCACACCTGTAATCCCAGCACTTTGGGAGGCTGAGGCCGGCGGATCAGGAGGTCAAGAGATCGAGACCATCCTGGACAACATGGTGAAACCCCGTCTCTACTAAAAATACAAAAATTAGCCAGGCGTGGCGGCATGCACCTGTAGTCCCAGTTACTCAGGAGGCTGAGGCAGGAGACTTGCTTGAACCTGGGAGGCAGAGGTTGCAGTGCGCTGAGATCATGCCACTGCACTCCAGCCTGGCGACAGAGCGAGACTCCATCTCAAAAAAAAAAAAAAAAAAAAAAAAAAAAAATCTTTGGCCTAACTCCTTATATACACAGGTGAGAAAATGAATGTTTAGAGAGGTTAAGTGACCTATCCAAATGCACACAATCGCTGTATTCCTTCTATCTGTGAGATCATGAATTGTAACATCATCAGTCATCCATTTAATTACATCTTACACAGGAGCCATGTTAGTGTATATATACATGTACACTGGGGTGTGTTTTGTTTTCTTTTAAACCAACAGGTAATACTTCCCCTTAACCTACATAATTAAATATCCTGTTTTTGGTTTGTTTTAGTAACACAATCACAAGCCTTTCCTTCATTTAAAGTTTAACGATTCTTCTGAATGACCTGATCATCTGTAATTAGGTATAGCACCATGGTGACAACCATGTCATAATTTATTCCTCTTACCTGGCAGCAAGCAAGTTTCTTTTTGGAAATTTCAGAATTTTCAGAAAGTTAAAAAACAAAAGTATGTTTCAAAATTGGAGGAAATAAGGTAGGCAACAAATAGCAAATGTATGTTAATAACCTGTTGCCTAACTTTTTATTTGACTGTATTACCTCCTTTGATTGTTAACTACTTTTGACTTCTTTAATTGAAGTATTTGCTTTCAAGTCTAATACTTTAGACAACTCATTATATCTCTAAAGAAAAACAATATAATTATCCACATTTCATTTGTCAGATGCATTATACATACCAGCAGATTTCCATATTAGGAGCTCAGAAAAAAAAAATTAAAGAACTCAGGAGGGAAAGGGCTAACTAGTTTCAAGAAGGTAAAAGAGAGACAAGTAACCAATAATATTATATACAGTAGTGAATACAGCCTCAAGACTATCATCACACAGATTCAGGACTATCATCACACAGTTCAACAAGCCAGCACAAGAACGGTAGCTACCTGTCTATGTTAAGGAATAAAAGACGTGCTACCATGCTAAATCCGTTAGGAAGTAAAATAGTTAAGAGAAATGAGCAGCTATTGAGGCTTTGTAATACATTAGTGCAATTCATTCATTCAGTCGGTCATTTAGCAAATGTGTTCTCTATTTGAGAGGTGAACAAAACACAATTACAGCTCGACCTTCATGGAGTTTACATTCTAGTGAGGGTTGCAGACACTAAACAAAGTAATATTCTTCCTTCCTACTATTTTCTTTTTCTATTTCATTTCCTTTGAGTGCATGTTTATACCTGACAACGATGTCAGGTATAGAGTCCCACTAGGTCACGTGTTTGATTTGGCAAAAGGAAAGTGAAACAAGAAGGGGAATGTCATACGGTTAGACTAAACGTGCAGCGCTACTGAGGGTACTACCAATCACAACAGGACAGTGAGAGGGGCGGAGCACTTGAAATGGGATGGTTAGGGGCTGCCTCTATGAGATACACAAGAAAGCGCAGTCGGCGGATACACGCCTGTATCCATATTTTGGGAGGTCGAGGCGGAAGCGACATTTGAGGTCAGATCGAGATTATCCTGGATAATACGGTGAAACCCTCGTCTTCATTAAAAAATACAATTAGCATGCTGGTGGCGCGCCAGTTGTCCCAGTTAATGGCGTTTATAAGGAGGTGGAACTCCGAGGCTTGCAGTGAGTCGAGATGCATTCACTGCACTCCAGCCTGGGCGATGAGCGAGACTCGTTCAGAAAAAAAAAAAAAAGGAAAAGCAAGCAAGCGGCAAATGCAATAGGAAAATTTGTGTCAGGCATTGGAAACTGTAGAAAATAATCTAAATCAGTAATGAGTTGTTCAGTGTTTTCCTGATTACGTCCTCTCATGAGGCTTGACTATGTCCATATTTCTTTTTGAGACGGAGTCTCATTTGTCAGCCGGGCTGGAGTGTAATGAGCGATCTCGCTCACTGCAAGTCTGGCCTCCGGTTCCCGGCCATTCTTCCTGCCTCAGCCTCCGGAGTAGCTGCTGGGACTACAGGTTCAGCCACCACGCTCGGGCTGATTTTTTGTATTTTTAGTAGAGACGGTTTCACCGCAGCTGGGGCCACAGTGATGGTCTCGATCTCCTGACCTCGCGTGATCCCGTCTCGCCTCCCAAAGTGCTCTCGGATTACAGGCTTGAGCCATCACACACATTTACTATGTCCATATTTCTTATCGGAATGTCTTTCATTTATTTGGAAATCTTGCTGGCTTCATTTTGAGTGGGGTACTCCACTCAAGCAAACAATGCTGTTAACTGATAAAGAGGCAAGTAATTTGACAACTAAACTTCTGCAGGCAATCAATACGCATGAGGACAATAGAACTCGAAGGGCAACAGAAATTCCTTACTACAACTCCCATACGAGGCATACGCGGCAGGTGTCAGAGGGGTGGGTGGACATAAACACAGTTCTGGACTTCTCTATAGAAGCATTACATTCGTAAGTCACATATATGTGCTTTGCTTCATCAGAAATGGATTTTTTGAAAAGTATAAAGGAGAGAAAGCATAGCGTGATGGAAAGTGTTTGGTCTTTGAAGTCAGATAGGCTGAATTTTATGTTTTGGCAACTATTATGGTATGACTTTAGGTTAATCACCTAACTAACCTCTCCAAGTCTCTGGATCCTAATCTGTAAAATTGGAAATAATGTGCATCCAACAGCATGGCTGTGAGGATTAAATTTATGTCTGGAGCCAGCAGCTGCTATAGCTTCTGTTTTTTTTTTTAATTTTTAAGATCACAGTTTTAATAGACTATGGAGTCCACTTTGTGGAATAGCCCTATGGGCAATTTTTTCATAAATTTCCTGACTACTAAATTTGTTCCTTACCCAAGGCAGAGGCAGGGTGGAGTACTGCACCCTGGAGTGAGGATTTGGCAGGTATAGAGGCTAAACTCATGGACACCAGGGCCTACCTGTGTGACTATGAAAATTACTGTGCACTTCCTGGGTCTGTTTCCTCACATGAAATTTTATTCCCTCTGGTCTTTTGTTTTTGTTTTTTTTTTGAGACAGGGTCTCACTGTGTCACCAAGACTGGAGTGCAGTGGTGTGATCTTGGCTCCCCGCAACTTCCACTCCTTGGGTTCAAGTGATCCTTCCACCTCAGCCTCCTGTATAGCTGGGACCATACCACAGGTGCGTGCCACCAGGCCTAGCTAGTTTTCTTTTCTTTTTTGTTTTTCTTTCTTTCTTTCTTTCTTTTTGTAGGGACAGGATTTTACTATGTCTCAAACTCCAGGGGGTAAGGGATCCATCCACCTTGGCCTCCCAAAGTGCTAGGATTACAGGTATGAGCCGCTGTGCCTGGCCCCTCTGGTCTTAAAAAGCAATGACTCTGAGTTTGGATTTACAAATATTTGTTTGATTTTAAAAGAGGTTAGTCAGGCCGGGTGTGACGTCTCAAGTCTGTAATCCCAGTACTTTGAGAGACTGAGACAGGAGGATCACTTGAACCCAGGAGTTTGAGACCAACTCTGGCAACACAGCAAAACTCTGCCTCTACAAAAAATAAAAAAAAAAAAATGAGTCAGGCATGGCAGTGCACAACTGTAGCCACAGCTGCTTGAGAGGCTGAGGTGGAAGGATTGCTTGAGCCTGGGAGGTGGTGGATACAATGAGCCGTGGTCATGCCAATGCACTCTGGCCTGAGTGACAGAGACAGACTCTGATTCAAAAAAGAAGAAAAAGTTCATCAGTGTGGAGGTATATTATCCCATCATTCTGAATGAATTAAAAGATGGTATACTGGTTCTCAGTGCAAGATTTTTGACATGTCACCAATTTGAAATGATAACCCATTCAAGTATTTGGCAAAATAATTAATTGTACAATCTGATTTTTGCTTTCCTGGTGTGAGCATGTTCTTCATCCTGTTTTCCAAATAAACTTAAGTAACGATTGTCTCTTAACAGACTGGACTTTAAACATAAAAAGAGGATGACTGCGTCCAAGTTACAGGAAAGTGATGAATAACAGAGATAATGGCAAGGAGCGATATGAAAGGGACTGCATGAACTGTCAGATTTCTAGCTCTTTTTTTTCCTATGGAAAATTCTTCCCTCTAAACTGGTTATATTCCTTTGTAGTATGTCATGATACATATGAGGAAAGTAAATATCTTACAGAATATTTATATGATATTATAAAAGTAATAAAGTAAAATGTATTGTTTCTATTCTCTTCAATTATTCAATTTCTCTCTCATTATAATAATTGTTTTTAAATAAGAAAATAAGGAGAGTTGACTCAACTCTTACCCCTTCCAAACCAGGTATGCTGTAAGTGATATATATAGAAAATCTTCAACCAAGAAACAAACAGTAATAAAAGACATCAGAATCTATACTCTTACTTATACAAACAGCTTCAAATTGCCCAGAGCTGCTTCTTGGGGAATATTATTTGCTCTAATTTTTAATACTTAATGGAGAAGGTAGATTATTCCATCATGTTATGACAAGACATGTTATATTATGCTATGTCATATTACAATACAACAATTCTTTTCTCTTCTCAGTAGCCACTAATTTACTATGAGAACAGGGAATGGAAGGTTTCCCCTCTCCATCACATTATGCACAAAGGAACCTTAAATGTTCCAAGAAAGGTTATAATTGACTAATATAACTGTGGACAAAGCAGAAATAATTACTTGGTTAAAAGTAAAAGCAGAAAGGACAAACAGTGAGTCTTGATCAGAAGTACAGGCTTGGTGGCGACAACATTCTCCCTTTGGTCTATGAACTGTGTCTGGACTGGAAGTAGAGGTCTCAATTAAGCATTACTTAACATCCGCCTACTCAACAGCAAAAAACCAAAAAACAAAAAACAAAACAAAACAAAAACCACAAAAAAATGAAACCCGCCAAATTATCCAGTTTAAAAATGATCAAACGGCCTGAACAAACATTTCTCAAGAGAGACAGATGGCCAACATGTATATAAAAAAATGAAAATACAAATGAAAACCCCGAAGAGATCATCTCACCCATGAGAATGGCTGTTACCAAAAAGACAAAAAACAACAAATTCTGGCAAGGATGCGAAGACAGGGAAATGCTCGCACACTGTTGGTGGAATGTAAAGTAGTACAGCCGTTATGGAAAACAGTAGGAAGGTTCCTCAAAAACCTAAAAATAGAACTACCATATGATTCAGAAATCCCTCTGCTGGATATCCAAAAGGAGTCAGTATGTCAGAGATATCCGTACTCCCACGTTCACTGCAGAATTATTCACGAGAGCCAAGATTTGGAATCAACCTAATTGTCCATCAACAGAGAAATGGATAAAGAAAATATGGTATACACCAGGGCACATGTAAACCTATGTAACAAAACTGCATGTTCTACACATGTATCCCAGAACTTAAAGTAAAATTTAAAACAAATACATTTTTAAAAAAGAAAGAAACGTGGTATATATACACAGTGGAATATAACTCAGCCATAAGAATGAAATCCTGTTATTTGCAACAACCTGGATGGAGATGGAGGTCATTGTGTGAAATGAAATAAGCCATGCACAGGAAGACACATAGTTCATATTCTCATTCACACGTGGGAGTGAAAAAAGTGGATCTCATGGAGGTAGAGGGGAGAATGGCAGTTTCCAGTGGCTGCAAAGGGAAAGCAGGAGGAAAAGATCAAGATAATTTGGTTGATGGATATGAAAATACAGTTAGATAGGAGGATTAAGTTCTATATTTGATAGTACAATGGGGAAATAATAGTTAATAATAATTTACTGTATATTCCAAAATAGCTAGATGAGAAGAATTATAATGTTCCCAACACAAAGAAAAAAATTAATGTATAAGGTGCCAGATATCCCAATTACCATAATTAGATCATTTACACGTTGTACACATGCATCAAAATATCACATGTACTTAAAAATATGTACAACTCTATCAATAAATATTCAATAAATATTCAAATATTCAACAAAAAATATTCAAATTTTTTTTCTCTTTCTGTATAAAACATTCTTAGCCACTAGTTCTTAATAGCCAATCTGAGTTAGAACTTCATATGAGTCTCTTTTCTGAATGGTTTTTCTAGAGAGTCAATTAACTATTTTCTCTTTGATCTAGGTCACTTGTAAGAAAAATTCATTTGTGAACATGGGAAGAGAATCCTGACTCTAACAAATCAGGGAAAAACAAGGAAAAAATTAAATTGTCATGGACTGTAACATTCCTGGTTAAGAGTTAAATAATAATTGCTTAGAAAAATAAACCATATGCTGAATTAAAAAAAAATATCCTACTGAGGCAGCAACATTCAGGATACTCTTAAAGTGCATTAAAAATAGGGAATTATTTAAAAATAAGTGAATGCATTAAAAATACTTTATACTTTTCATTAAATTACAAAGAAGTGACTCTCATGCTTTTAATTTCAAGCCCATTTTATCTTAGCGACCCCCCATTTGCTACCCAACCTGTATGACTTGGCACTGGCATTTATCTCCCTGCTGGAGACTGCAGCCTTCTGCAGCCAACCTGTGGAGACAGTTATCTCTTAATTAAAACTCTACATGCAAATATAGCGGTATGAAAAAGCATTGTTCCAAAAGCACATACAAAGCATGATAATTTATAACTGTACAATCCTTCTCATCTAATGTTTTAGTACCAAAGACAACTACTAAAGTCAGTGTGAAACTTCCCTCAGGAGAAGTCTACATAGCCAAATCTTGATAAATATATGAAAGGATAAGATGGGATAGATCTTCCTATCATCAGGTTGCTTCTCTGAAGAAGAATGGTGACGTGTTTCCCTGTAAAGATAACACTTTGAAATATGTGAAACATTCTACAGAGTGCATGACACTTCCTTTCATAACTGATCATGACCCATTTAACCTTGAATTGTGAAATATATTTTCTAAGTTTTAGATACTTCAAGAGCTAATGAACTGTCATTACCCTTCTGATGCAAATCTGAAATAAAAAATGAAAGCTACCTTTAACAGGCCTCTGAATAAAGTTATTATTTATGTACAGAAGGAGCACATCAGTCTGACATATATTTGAACTTGGAGATTTTCTATTATTCCCAAGAAAGCTAAGAGCAAAAAAATTCTATAAAGCTGTAACGGCAAGGGAATTCACCTGGTTATCAATTACCATTAGAAAAAATAATTAGAAGTATGGCCCATGAGAGAAGGAAAGAGCTGATGTATGAATTTCATATGGTACTATAATTATTTTTCTTTTAAGCCATTTTGTCATAAAAATAATAAATCACAAACTCTCTAGAAGATACAAGCCTATACTAACTTGCCCAGAACTAATTTATAAAGAAGGAAATTTACTTCTAGGGAAAAAAGTTTATGTTTATTTTGAAATGCCAACATCTGTTGTACCATAAAAGCAGCAGCCAAACTGTCACGCCGGCTCATACACTTAGCAGGAATAATTTAACGCACAACTCTTTTGTATCTGCTTTTGAAAACGCTAATATGTGAAACGAGATACTTTCAATGCAATTCAGTAACGAATGCTCAAAACTTACTAATATATATTCTGAAACCAAAGCAATATGAAATCTTTTAAGTTGAGATCAAACACCCTAAATGCATACACATCTATGGGCTTGTCTGACGCCAAGGATTGTATTTGCCTGTGGTGGAAATGAACCTGCTAATCCAGAGACTAGATTTACTATTGATTGACTACTTTCTTAATTTTGTTTTCAGATTGCTTGTTGCTACAATGTAGAAACACAATTGATTTTTTTTATACTGGTCTTGTACCTTATGACCTTGCTCAACCAGAAATTTTTTCAAAAGATTCCTTAGGATTTTCTAAGACAAGATCATGTAGTCTGCAAACGAAGACAATTTTAGTTCTTCCTATCTGTATCTTTCTTTTCCTTCAAATTTCATTTAAAAAATTATCTCTAAAGCAATTATTTGCTTCATTCTATACATACCTATTAATAATTGCTAGCATTAACAGCCAACATTAACTGTATCTAGCATCCCCTGCCCACCTATGCGTCTTCAATACATTTTAGAAAAAAAATTACACACGATCCTATAAACATTGGTAGTCACCAATGTTTAGACATTCACTTAGAAGTTTTGAAATACAGAGGTTTTTTTCCCAAATACAACAATGGTATAAACATAAGTAGTCACCAATGTTTAGAAATTCAGTTAGAAATTATGAAATACAGAAATCTTTTTTTCCCAAATAAAACTATCCATAAAAATGTAAAATTTCAGGCCCTGTTGAGTTTTCTTTTCTGTTCAATACTTTCTATTATGTAATACTATAAGTCATCTTTTCATTTTCCTTGTAAAGATTTTTGAAGAGACGTACTGTGCTACGGCAGAGGCAGCACAGGTCTTGGAAACAAATAGAAGTGGAATTCTCAGAAAGACATGGGCCTGGATTTCAGCTCCTTCACTTAACAAATGTAACATCTCAGGCAAACATTTTAAGCTTTCCTGGGGTTTCTTTCTCTTGCCCCTACAAATGTTTCTTGACATACTGAAATAAACTGTGGAGAGGGAAAGAAAAATTTCTACCTTAAAAATAACAGAACAGAAGTATATGAAAATATTAACAACGGTTATTTCTGAGTAGTGGGATGTGAGTTTTGTTTTCTTTCTTGTTTTTCAAATTCTTCTCTTTCCAACAGAAATATATACAAACCACATAACATAATCATAACTGTTTAATACCCACATTTAAAAGTTTTTAAAAGCAGGTGAAATTGATTTGAATAATGCAGTTTATTTAATATAATAGATCAAAAATAGTAATTTCAGCATGGAATCAATACATAACAATAACTGACATATTTTACATTTTGAGGGGGCACTAAAGCTTCAAAATGCAGTTTATTTCACACTTGCAGTTCATCTCCATTCAGCCTGGCCACTATGCAAGTGCTTGATTGCCGCATTGGCTACTGGTTACCACACTGGACAGTGTAATGGGTGGACTGGGAAGGAACTTGGGTAAGTTTCAACATTTTACTGAGTCTTAGTTTTGGTCATAAAACCTGCAGTGAGAATTAGAAACAACTTCCAGTATAATGCCCCATACATAGCTGGTACTAAATAAGTAAGTTATTATTAGTTGTTTTCCTTAATAGGTTTGGGATTCTCATGTACTCTTTGATTTTATTCTCTGTGTAGCTATATTAGTTTTCTATTGCTAAGTAACAAATTACCATTTAATCTTAGCCAGTTAGAACAACAAATTTATTATCTTACAGTTTCCAGGGGTCAGGATGGTCCAGGTCTGAATGACTGGTCCTCCATTCAGGATCTTACCAGGTTGAAATCAAGGTGTCAGCCGAGCTGCAGTTCTCTTCTAGAGCTTGGGGGTTTTCTTCTAATTCATCCAGGTCATTCGTAGAACTCAGTTCCTTACAGCTATGGGACTGAGGCCCTCAGGCCCTAGACGCCTTGTCTCTCCAACAGCAGCTTCATAACACAGCAGTTTCCTTTTTTTTTTTTTTTTTTTTTAAGGCTAATTGGAGAGCATCTGCTGCTGCTTCTTATCTTTTTTAAGGGCTCTTTCAATTAGGTCTGGCCCACCCAAGATGATCTCCCACTAGATGAATGCAGAGTCAACTGATTAGGGATCTTAAATATGCTTACAAACCCCTTTCCCATATAACATAAGACACTCACCGGAGTGATATTCCATCATATTCACAGATCCCACTCACAGTCACAGATTCATAGAGAACGGGCACACCCAGGGGTGGGAATCTCGGGGGCCATCTTCGAATTCTGCCTAACACACTCACCGTCTATTATACTGCCTGGTGTTTCCTGATGATTTGAGTGTTTCCAGGGTGTACCTGATTCCAATAAGATTCCCAAAGACTTTTATTACTATGAGGCCCCAGGCACCATGAACACAGTAGACTCCTACGAATATGAACTGAAGGCTTCCAAGGCTTCAGAAACAAAAAGAACAAGAAAAAGAAAAGAGAAGGAAAAAGATCAAGAAAAAGAGGATCTAGGGCGTCTTCATCAAGTAGTGGTGTTGGTGAAGCAAGCAGAGACAGCACTGCTTGGACATGTAGGGGACTACTTGTATTTATTTCCAGGTAGATTAACGTGTGGTTTCTCTCATGGTTCTATACTTCTAAATTTGTTTTATATGCATTAGTAGAATTATAGCTTTTCAGTGTGCTATGAATATTTGCAACACATTATTTTGAAATAATTGAAGATGAATGTTAAGTATAGGTATGCAAATAAGGTATAAAAACTGGCTAAACTTCAATCACTTCTCCTAGAACCATACAATGTTGACTATTATCTATTATGTTATATTGAACTTTGTTTTTTTAAACCAAATAACAGACTACAGAAAAGAGGCCAAAGAGCCTGTTGAATTCCAATGCTACTGTGAACCTCTGAGACAACAATCATGACACTTCAGAAACCTTTTCCCTACTTTTAAATTATGGTTCTGGCCATTTCCATAAGCATGTCCAACTTATGTTTTTTATATTCTTCTTGGCGGGGTTTGGATGTATCTTTGCTTCTGGCTCCATGGTAAAAGTGAGGAAAGAAGTTCTTTTAAAATGCAGAGTTTCTATTCCTTTATCTTTTTTTCTGTTAAAAATCTAAGAATTAGTCACAGGCCTCATATTTTATAATCCAATAGGAATTACCTGCCTTGAAATTCCTTTTTTGTTTTCTTATATAAAATGCACTCATTCTTCCTACTCCAAAGAGAATGTACCCCAGAGAAAACATGAACAACTCTCTGTTTTTTTTATGTGATATACATTAATCCTACTTTTTTTTTTTGAGACTGAGTTTTGCTCTGTTGCCCAGGCTGGAGTGCAGTGGCATGATCTCGGCTCACGGCAACCTCTGCCTCCTGGGTTCAAGCTATTATGTCTCAGCCTCCCATGTAGTTGGGACTACTGGTGTGTGCCATCACGCCCAGCTAAATTTTGTAATTTTAGTGGAGATGGGGTTTCATCATGTTGGACAGACTGGTCTAGAACTCCTGACCTCAAGTGACCCACTCACCTCGGCCTCCCAAAGTGCTGGGATTACAGGCATGAGCCATTATGCCGGGCCTTACAGAACATTTTTCATCTGCTTACACGTTACAGACTCTATGAAATAATGGGAAAGTACAGCCAACTCTAAAAAAAATTCATAACTTTGAAAAAGAACCCTAATAAAAAGTGTTCGGCTGTGAGGTAGGGAACTATAAAAGTACCATTGGGATTTAGCCAAAGCACCCTGGAACTTTCTGTTTTAAGCAAATCTGAGAGTAGTACTTTCAATAGATGTAACCATGATGATCCAATACTACCAACTTATGTTTATACATTTGTTGACTTTTTAAAGGATTTCGACACTCATTACCACATTGAATAATAATCACAAGCCTGTGAGACAGGAAGTAGAGGTATTTTCCATTCAATTTAAAGATAAGATTGACTTGTTTGATGTTTTGCAGAATTAACAGTTCCTAACTCACAGTCCAGTGCTATTTCTACTCATTCACATTAATTCACTGTTGCATTCTCCCACAACAAATTATGTGGCGATTTTCAGTCAACTCTCTGCCTAGGGTCACAGCTGACCAATGATATGTTTAAATTTGTGGTAAAATAGCATCATGTTAAGACTTTTGCATTGACATGCTCTTCTCCTGGAATCAACAATAAACTTTTTGCTCTAGCATAACCACACTATGACTTGAAATTGCAGATTAATGTAGGGTGAAAATGTGGTCATTATAGAGCTGCTTCTTAGAGCTGTGTGTGGAATCACAAAGTTTTCTAATGTAAAATGTGAAAAGTTTATGTAGCAGGTTCTATTTAAACCTTTTAAATGGGTATTAGACTTTTACTGTTTCACAGATAAGATATCACAAACTCACAGAATTTTAAATAACTTACAGTAGTAATTTATTCCATTTCTCCCAGGTGACTGATTCTAAATCATCAAAAATATGTATTAAAATATGTATTTCAGAAGTCTCCTTACATTAAACCTCATCCCTCTGCTTAATGAGGTTTATATTCATTAAGTCTCTCCAAACTAATTTACACCTAAGAAATATTATATACAGTAATGAATAAAATACATATTGTATACATATGTACATACATATATGTATTCATATATATATATTCATATATATATATACACACACACACACACACCAGACTACTTTTTTATCTTTCTAATCTAGGGCCATCGTTATTAGATGATTCTTGCTATCAGTTTTTAGGCTGTCCATTTCTAAGCTAAATAACTGAAATGGCTGTAATCTTATTTTAATTGTTCCTATTGTTTTTCCACCTGTTTGTCACTCTCATTTACTTCCTTTCAAATTCTCTAAATTCCTTTTTCAAAAAAAATTCTGCAATCATTCTGTCTTTAACATGCATCCTTGACAAACCATCCTGTTCCAAAGTTTTCACTTGTATTTTTTCTGTGCCTCACTTAGTGACTGTCACCCACATCAATATATTTTCCCTTTAAGACCAAACTCTCTGAACAAGAAGTCTAACTTCTTTGCCTCAATTTCTTCACTTTCAATTCATTTTTCCCACCCATTGCAACCTATTCCCCCCCAGAACACTACCGAAACTGCTTTTTCACTTACCGTGAGTGACAGCTTAAATGATAAATCCAGTCTTGCTAGTCTGGGTAAAAAATGATTGTGCATTATTGGCATTTGACACTGATTATTCCCTCTTCGAAATGTTCTCCTTTCTTGGTGTCTCAACGTTAATTGACTGAGTCTATTAGGATGTACTATTCTTTCTCACTTTCTCTTGCTGCTTCCTCTCTCTCTGTAAGCTTTAAAAATTTTAAATGTTTGGTATTCTATGCAGCAATAATCTGGGCAATGTTCTTGATCTTTATCTCAGCCCCTAGAAAATGTCCCATAGCTTAAACTCACATCTGTATATTTATGACTTCTAAATCTCTTCGAGTCTGAGTTTTTTTTAATGCTCCAGATCAGCATTTTCCAAAGAGTGAATTGTGACCTTTTAGTAGTTCATGAACTCAATTTAGTGGCTTACAGCACACATAAAAAACGAAACAAAATGAATGGCACAGACAGAAGCTGTCAGAATACATTACAAAAAGAAAGGGGTATTGTTCTGTGAAATATGAAATCGTATCTTCATATAGGGCCGGGTGTAAAATGGACTTGTTACTGTGTTTCATAGTTTGAAAACCACTGTTCAGGACACATATTCACAACTGCTCACTAGATATTTCTACATGGATGTCTTTCAGGTTCCAAAATCGAATTTATTATCTTTCCCCTTTGAAACTTCTTTTTCCTAGTCTGTTTCCCCACAGTTAATACTGTCAAGCTAGAAATCTGTCAGTAGTCATCTGCTCCTTCCATTTCCCTACTCTTCATATCCTAACACCATCAAAAACCTGTAATTCTCACTCCTACACATCTCTCAATGTTCCTCCTCATCCCCATTTTCACTGCTTTCATTTAGGCCCACAATATTTAGTTTAAAAATATCGTGTACCAGTGGAAGCTTTGAGGTGTAGTAAGGCCAACAGAGCAGAAGATGACTGCCACTGAAAATACAGCTTGTTACTCACAGCTTCCCAAGAGGAAGGGGCATGCCACCCCAACAGTGTCACAAAAAGAAGCATCAGGGTTCATTAGGAGGCAGAGGGAGAGAGGCGAAACCCTAAACAAGCCTTTATTGTGGTTTCCTTGGGAAGAAATGGGCAAAACAGACTAAAAACCATTAGAATTGGTAGTTTAAATATTTTCAATTGGCTCTGAGGCACAAGGGCTCTCTGTACCTGGCCCCGGGGTGATCAGGGCAGGTGGATAATGGACCAGAGTGTGAAAGTCCACTAAAGGAGATGGCTGAGGTGGAAAAGTGCACTCGTGGGCGAGTTATTTATTATCTCTAGAACTGGCAAACACTAGGAGGGGCAGTCCCTCCAGAGTCAGCAAGGCCCCAGATGTCACAGCAACAAAACACAGGAAATAAGAAACGCAGGTCCTCCACATCTGTCACCTGAATTATTGCAGTAATATTCTAATCCATCTCCCTATTACTAACTCTCTTACTACAAATTATCTTTCTAAAAGGCAGATTTAATCCCAGATCTATTTTTTTAAAACTTTACAAAATGAAACCCAACGGGTTTTTTTTTTTTTTTCATTCAGGATCTTTAAATAGCTAGCCTATGTTCTTTTCCAGCCTCTTCTCCCATCTTGTTTGCAAATGCAACTGAAAGAAAAACATAATTCCATAATCATATCACTAATATATCAAACTGTTTTCCATTTTCTATGTATGACTCCTTCTAATTCTTTACTGAGTATACATTTAATTTTTCCAGGCTTTTAGTAAAGATGTAGCTATGTTCTGTATTTTATGCTTCGATACTTTTCTAGTATAAACTTTCACGGTACGAATATGGTTTTTCTTACTTGCCTTTTAATAGCAGGAAAACTTTGCAGTGAATGAAGTTAACCAAAATCTACCAAATTACTCCACTGTAGTTAAACACTGAGACTATTTCCAAAGGCTGAGATGAGACTTCTGCGACCCTATCCTATCCTCACTTCTTCCTTCCTGTGGAGTATTCATAAATATCCTAAACGTTAATACTGGGACAACAAGAATATATATATTTATGGCTTTGACTCAAAATGCCAAAACGTTTTCTAAAAGGATATCATGTCCTATTCCACCAAAAACTCATTCAATATTTACTGACACTTTTTATGTGCTAAAACAGTACCAGTGCAGACTTATAAACTGGACACTATTTCCATCTTCAAGGAGTATACAAACCACTGTGTTTCTGTACACTGTTAGCCTATAGCAATTTTACTGCCGCCCCAAAGAGGTTAGATTGTTTCATGTTACACATTAGGAAAGGGAGACTCACAGGGATTAAATCACTTGCCCCAGATTAAACAGAGGCAGTTCAAGGACCAGATTCCAACTATCTGGACATCACCCCCAATATGCTCGTATTTTCAGAGTGTTTATCCTTCTTATAAAGCAATCATAATACTTTTTGTTCATATATTCAAGGTAATAATCAAATGTTTTAGAAGTCTGAAAAGTAACTAATGCCATAATGATTTCACCAAATATTTAAAATCCTCTAATGCTCCTAGTAGTGACATTTGATCATACCCATCTATTTTAGTAAGGTAATGTGAGCTGTTGTAATAAATAAACCCTGAAATATTAGTGATGTAACATAACAAAAGCTTTTCTTTCTCATTCTAACTTTAGTCTGATGCTGGCGTTCAATGGGACAACTTTCCATGTGATAACTCAGACCTGGGCTCCTCCCATCTGGTGACTCTGCCATCTTCTATGGTCCCTGAAGTTCTTTGCTTTTACCTTTCGGCAAGTAAAAACAGACCATGGAGAAGGCACATTTTCGGCCTGGTACCTCACACTTCCATTCACTTTCCATTGTAGAGAACTAGTCACATGTCCATACCTATGTGCAAGGGAGTGGGGAGGGCTGGGAAATGTAGCCTTATCAAGGAAGACAGAAAAATAGGTTCTGGTAATATGAAACAGTCTCTTCCACATCCTCCTTTACTTTCACTCTCACAGGAGATGAGAGTTCCTGGTTAAGAACCATGCCTTTGATGATCATGTCTGATCTACCTGGGTAGAGCTTCTGCTACTTACAATATGAACTTGGGCTAGTTACCTAAATCTAATTAATGTTACTTTCTAATAGTGTAGTTTATTCTTTTAATAATACTTAACTCTTAGATCATTGGCACATTTAATGATATAATACATGTAAAGCACTTTAAAAGAATCTACCACTTGCTAGCTAATCAATAAATATTAATTTTTTTTCTACCCAGTCCTTCAGAGGTCATATGTCATTTATTTATATGATCCTAATTTTGTTTTGTCTTCTAAGGCCAGAGTTAAAAAAAAAAAAAAAAAACTAAACAAATGGAAAATTTTGTTACTGATTTTTCTTCACATTTACAAATGCTACATTCTCAAAATTGCAGTGAGAACATAATTTAAAAATGGAAAAAAGCAACACAACCGATGAAAGGAGAGAGAACACAGACTAAGGTAGATAACTAAATAAGACACTACATTTTACACTGCAGTTCTCTTCAGAAACCTCTCAAGAGGCAAGGTGAAGTGAAACATACTCTCTATTCATCTTTTTAGTTGAAGCAGACAAATCCAACCAGTTAAAATATCTTAAGTCTTCTCAACATAATTCCAAGAAATTATCAATTTAATTATTGTCACAGCTGCCATGATTCCATAAAAGCTCAGTTCTTCAAAGCATAATAAGTATAGACTGACATCTAATTACATGTTCAGCATGTTCAGGTTAGTGGTATGCACAGTGGGTTGGTATGAAAGGCTCAAAACACATTTATTTGTATTACTTTATGGAACAGTTTCTATCTTCCATCAATGATTATGTGGTATAGTATTTGATTTTATCCTAATTACAACCTACTACAGCCTGCTGCTGTCATAAATGTTGACAGAAGACTCCTGGGCCAGGGGCAAAAACTCATGGCATAGCACAGCAAGCAGCATGGGAGTATTGGATTGTATGTTGGTCCCTTTGTCCCCCAAGTCTGGTGGGCCCAAACGGATGCTGTGCACACAATGGGTTTGTCACAGCTGAGGAACACTGAGCTCGGGGAATCCACTGTTTGACAGTAACTAGTAACAAGCCTGCTCTTGGCTAATGCCTCATCTGTCAAGGTTTCTTGCTACAAACCATCCTGAGAAATCCCCTGGGTAAAGAGCAGTCAGGGACTTACATTTTTGGCAAGGCCAGCAAGGGTGTGCAGGATGCGCTCAGGGCCCATGGAAGACTGCCTCTCCTAATAAGGATTTGATGTGGCTTACAAGAAGAAAGAATGTATAATAAGATTACAACATTAGAAAAAAATGTTGCAAAAGAGAAGCTTTATGGTTAAGACAATGCTATAGGGGAAGTTCATAGGCAGAAATACATGATGAAGATTCTGTACAGTTACTAAAGACTGGCCAATAATTCAGCCCTGCACTTCCAAGTGGTAATGACAAATAGGGAAATGTCATTGATTGTAAGATTCATATTATCCATAATATAATTAAATGCTACATGTATGTATAAGAGAACTTAACAGTATAGAATTACCAATCAGAACTGGAATAACTAGAAAATTAATCAATCCTTGAGGTTAATCCTTAAAGGATAAAGAGGATTTCAAAACTGAGGATTATAGTGAGAAGTCTTTTAGGCAAGTGGGACATGACATAATCATATCGGAAGGAGCTAACCAAAGCCAAGGGGTTTGTCTTCTGAGTAGACAAAATAAGGCTAGAGAGCTAAGAGGCGAGTGAGAGCAAAAAAGGCCTGCACAGAAGAAAACATGTAGTACTGATGGAGAGGAAGTGAGCATACTTTTGTAGTTTTCTAAGACACACAGTGATTGATAAAGCAATGTAAACTAGCTTAATCTGGCTATTTTATTAGAAAAAAACCAAAAATAATCCAACTGAAGGGACTGAACTATGGTGGTAGCAATAAACTGGAGACTAAAAGTTGGTAGGATAATTTTTTAAAAAAATCTTACAGTATTTGGCAAAAACACAACTAAGATCTTAACTGACTGAATTTCTGTTTCAAATGTCTATCTTCTGGTTCAGGTTCAGAAATAATCTTAGATTTGAATTACAAACAATATACCTGTATCTCCCTCCATTTATTTTTTTTTTTTGGAGACAGAGTTTCACTCTTGTTGTCCAGGCTGGAGTGCAATGGCGCAGTCTCGGCTCACCGCAACCTCTGCCTCCCAGGTTCAAGTGATTCTTTTGCCTCGGCCTCCTGAGTAGCTGGGATTACAGGCATGCACCACCACCCCCGGCTAATTTTGTATTTTTTGTAGAGACGGGGTTTCTCCATGTTGGTCAGGCTGGTCTCGAACTCCCAACTTCATATGATCCGCCTGTCTCAGCCTCCCAAAGTGCTGGGATTACAGATGTGGGCCATCACGTCCAGCCCATTTTTTATTTTCCATCCCCTCATTTATTTAATTCTATCCTTCTTGTTCTCAGACACGGCATTTGTTCAAAAGAGATACTCAATTCTTCTGGCAAAATTATTGAAATAATTATATAGGTGAATGTAAAATTCTACGTAATATTTTCCTTCTAATATTCCAGAAAAATAGGAAATAATATTCCTATTATTCCTAAGTGGTTTGTATATTATCAGTTGAGCATCAAATAAATGTGCAAGAAAGAGCGAAGAATGAAAAAATATCACTGAAAGGAAGCAAGCATTATATGGTGCTTACTATTTTGTTAAGAAAGGAAAAACAGCTTAAAACAAATCTTAGAACTCCCACAAGAATCTATACCTAGAAGTTATAAACAACAAAGGTGGCCCCACTGAAATGGAGTTAAACACATCTGAGGATACAGTGACCATCTGTGTCTCAGGTTCGCTGTCAGCAAAGGTAATTTTCATTACATTTGGTTTGAGATCCATTTGTATTAGACTGCAGGATGCGGACCTCCATGCTTCACTAAAACACAAAGGATCCCTGCTAGATTATCACAGTCATTTTCATCCATGTGCATTAGAGTGAATATGTTAAAAATAACGGATAATTCCATTCAATTTAGTCACATCACAATTTACATGTGCATCAGAAGCAAACATTAGGGAATTAACAATAAATAATTATTGACTCTTACTTCATACTGCCACATTTCTACATGCAAAAGAAAATTTACTGGACGTTCATGTCTCATTATAGCTGGCATGTAATTTATTTCTCTGTTGGAGTTGAGTTTATCAACTGTTTCTGTCCATGCAGAGAAAATGTTCCTACCTAAGAAACCAATACAAGAACACAGGTAGGAAGCTGGAAAGCTTAATTGAAAGTCTAAGTTAGGTTGTCACTGTGATTCAAAGGAAAGAAGAAAGGACCCATTTCATCATCTATTTAACCGCACAAAATCTTTTATTCATTTGCACAAAATCTGACAGTTAATTGTACACTGATCAGTACACAGCATATCATTATATCAGAATATACTAATATACATCTATCAGAAGAAAGGGACCCCATTATATCATTTATTACTCACCTATGTGATATCTAAAATTATATCATTCTGATTAGATATAAGGAAAGATAAATATTTCATGGATTTCATGAAGCAGAAATAATGATGATAGTGATAATTATTGCAAAATGCTCTTTCTGGAGTTGTTGACAGCAGGTCAATTTAGATAGCTATACCTAATCTATGACTATCATATTATTGGTACTCAATTGCCAAATGAGATTTATACAATCACAATCACAACGGAGCATCCTCTTACAGGAACAGTAACTTGAATGAAACCAAGGTTCACAGACCCTATCCTACACAATATTAACAACTGAGAAAATTCAGGCGAGCCTTCCAAAAACCATCATCAGTAACAACAATAACGATGGCTAACATGTATGGAGCATTTACTGTGAGCCAGGCATTGTCAATATGACATGTGATATGTCTCATCCTTGTAACAGCTCAACAAGATCGGTAGTATTTATCCCCGTTTTACAAAGAGAAAACCGAGGCTTATCAGGGTTAAATGAACTGTTTCAGTCCACCCAGTTAGTTAGTGACAGAACTAGGATTCCATCCCTGGAAACCTGATACCAGAGCCTGAGTATGAATCACTCGGGACAGAAACCATCTGCTCCAGGACCCATGAAAGCACAAATCTCTATGACCAAACCAGAATTTAAGATACTAATATATTCATCACTTAAGTATATGAAATGATTAGTGGATGCTATATAAGAATGTAACCTAAAGATCTTAATATTCTAAGGTCTCTAAGATCTATTTCATCTATTTGGCATAACTTGCCAAAATAAAAGACAGTAACTATATAGAAGACATTTGAAGAAATGTGTTTGGAAGCCCTGTATTTCAAAAGTGGAAGACTTCCAGATATCTGACTAAATCTTTTGCAAAGAATCTCGTGCTCTAAGTTGAAAATGTATAAACCTCTACTTTCAAAACTTCTCCCATAGAATGAGTACATTCTGACAATTTAGTGTTCTCTCTTCAATGGGGAACAAGCTTTAACAGCTTCCTGGACAAGACTAAATTAAGAAAATCCAATGCTTTCACACTGATTTATATTTAAAAAAATTCTGACAGAATTGTCTATGAAAGAATGACTCCTGAAAAATCAAACTGAAGGGTTAGTTCTGTTTTGAAATATGTAAGTCCACAGTAACTGATTTTTAAAGACACTTGGCAATGAGTTTCTGACAAGAGTAATGGCATAAGGGCAGATGTACTTGGACCAGAAAGAAAAAGACAACAGTAAAGCTGTTAAATTCTCAGAGATTATGAGACCTAAAGTTATTTAGACTAACTTCAATCTTTAGACATAATGATGGAAGAAAAAGGGCAAAAGAAAAATTTTAGCATTCATTCTATGGTCTTTACATTTTGAATAATTCGGGCTTCTTTTATTTCATCTAATTTTAGTGTGCTTTTTTTTTTCTTAGTGATAACCTAAAAACTTAATATGAATGGAGAATAGCTTTTCAATTTCAGATGTTGATTCCAGTGTCTCTCTTAGGACTGTGACCTACTTTAGAGCTCTACTTTTTTGCAATATGCAACCTGACTTCAAAAGAGGTTTCATGGATCATGAATATGACAGATAAAGATGTTCCATAGTATGTGCCTAAGAAGATTAAACACAGGTAAGATAACCTTAACATGCTTATATTCACTACTATCGGGATAATAAAGGCCAGTGACCTTTACGGTATGAAGAACCATTGAACTGACCGATTAAGTACTATCCAACAGAGTCAGGGAAGTTCAAAAAGACGTCTTCGAGTTCTTCCATGAAAGGTTTTCGTATACAGCTCCAAGCTCACCTACTCGGTACTCCTTACAACCTGATCATTCTTTCACTTTAATCTTTTATGTACAATATCTATCGGTTCATTTAATAAAACCTACTCTGTAAATATATTTGGAGTACATGTACTCATCTTATGTCCTAACCAGAATTTAAAGTATTTGAGACCAGGCATTCAGCTTTTGACTATTTTTAAATTTTAATACAGTATATAAGATCAAGATGTACAAATTATAATACACATACCAGACAAATTTTATTAAATAATAAAGAAGGGAGAGAGAAAGAGCAAGACACTTTTTAAGCACCTTGTGCCAGGCCAGGGCTTGAATCTTTTCATACGCTACCTCTCCTTATTATTTAACTGTTATTTAAATGTCACTACTCCCATTTTACAGAGGGAGAAATTTAGCTTAAGGTAATGACACGATTGAACTTCAGGTTTTCTGACTCCAAAATATGCACTCTTTCCACCATACCGTATTACCTCTAAATATGGAAACATTTCAAAAGTAGCAAACATCTTCAGAACGCAAACAAAAACAACCAAAGGGCCTTACACATTATCAACGTGGTTTCGGGGTCACATGCACGGGGCTAAAGTGAAGCCGATGCTAAGTAACCAGTAAGCAACCCCCTGTTCGTGCTCAGTCGGAATTCTTCCTTGACTCTGTCTTGCTGAGGTCTTCATAATTTGTGCCTCTTTCTAGACCAGAGCTGTTGCATTGATCTTTCTTAGCAACCATCTTGGGTCCCTTCCATTTGTAACATTCTGGGATTTTATATGTGAGGCATCCTCTTTTAAGTTTATTTCATATTCAACATCTACCTTTCCTTAGAGAAAATTAAAGTTTTGCTTTAACAAGATGAAACCTGAAGTCTGGTTCTTTCTACCTTGTTATGTAGGGCATGTTTCAGCAAGCACATGATGACAATGTCAACAAAGGAATGATTTATATCGAGCTGGTGACAATGTCATGAGGAAACTGAATCTAAGATTTGGGGTTGAAAAGGAAAAGCAGGCCGGGTGCGGTGGTTCACGCCTGTAATCCCAGCACTTTGGGAGGCCAAGAGTTTGAGACCAGCCTGGCCAACATGGTGAAAACCCGTCTCTACTGAAAAAAAAA
Source organism: Papio anubis (assembly GCF_008728515.1). Lineage (NCBI taxonomy): Eukaryota > Metazoa > Chordata > Mammalia > Primates > Cercopithecidae > Papio > Papio anubis. The sequence continues at coordinate 7,274,061 of NC_044978.1, forward strand.
AAAATAGCCAGGCGTGGCAGTGGGTGCCTGTAATCCCAACTACTCGGGAGGCTGCGGCAGGAGAATCGCTTGAACCTGGGAGGTGGAGGTTGCAGTGAGCTGAGGTTGTGCCACTTGCACTCCAGCCTGGGCAACAAGGGTGAAACTCTGTCTCAAAAAAATAATAGTAAAGTAAAATAAAATAAAAGGAAAAGCAGAGAAAGCAGTAAGAATTACAGCAATAAAGAAATCTTTAAAAAAACAAATGTATAATAATTTAGACATTTAATTATTTTCCTTTCAAAGTAAGCACTTTGGAATACTATCTGGCAGTTTTAAGATCTATATCACATGATTTTAGGTGTGATATAGATTTTCATCTTTGCAGAATGAAATTTATTTTGGGAAATAAACATTATTTGGAGTAAAAAAAATGCTAGGGTATGTAGACATTCATACTAAATTAACACAGAAATAAGAGTCTGGTATATAATAATAAGACCATTGCAATGTGGCTTGTAAGTTGACTCTAATACTACAGGAGGAGTTTCAAGTATTTCCATCAGTATTGATTATATTGATACAAATGTATGGCTCCCTGAGAGTTCTGATGAGTTTGTCCACAAATAAGTATTATGACGTAATGAAAAACTAAAATCCAGCTTCATCAATCTTCCATATGAAAAACAGGAATAAGATCACCTTCCCAATATCACCACGGTGAGCTGGAAAAGAATATATAACACCATGATACCCAAGTATCTGCTGTATTATGACCTGGGCTGGGGAGATAACACGTAGTGAGGGCAGAAAACAACGCAGAACAATTTACGAAACAAAGTCTGAGACGATGAATAACTGATGGGAAATAATTGTCGTTGACAGACCAGGCTGGCATATTGCTACAAGAAGTGAAGCTGCTTTTTGCATTTATGAGGTTAGAAGTCAAGCCAAAAATAGCAAACAGGTCTTTGAATACAAATTACGAATGCCATATGTATTCAGTACAGAAAATGCTTTTAATCCCACCTAGGCCTCTTCATTCACATGCGAATAAGAACTAATTTGCTTTCAAGTAGGTTGACTATTATGTTACTTTTTTCAAATGAAGGACAAACAAGAAATCACCTATTCACAGAAGGTGGCATCACCAACCAAAACATATCTTGTACAGCTATTATGCTAAGCAATTCATTTACTCCAACATTTACAGAGGACTTAACTCTGGAAAAACATCCCAATCAAATCTGCATTTGGTAATTTGTATGAAAGCCAGCACATTAAATCAAGAGCCTTTCTTTATTTAATAAATATTTAAGAAGTCAGATCTGTAGTTAAGAATGGCTAATTTGATAAAAAGTATTTATGTCTCTCTCTCCACACAGCCTTTAATAGTAGTGAAGGTATAAATCACAAAAATAAAAAAAAAACGGATGCAGATTCATCAGTGGATCAGTGATTTTAAAACTTAAGGAAAAAAAAAAAGTTCCATGGGAAGGAAGGGATATTTAGATATTTTTGAGCAGTTTCCAGGTGTCAGGCACTATCCTGGGTACGGAGTATACGGTAATAAACAAAAGCCAACATTTCTGGGCTTGTGGTGCTTACAAATATTCTAGTTGGGAAAGACAGTTAATTAAAAAATATGTAAATTAGATAATATGTCAGATAGTATGAAGTATTAGGAACAAAAATAAATCAGGGAAGGGAAACAGGAAGTAGAAGAGTAATAAAATTTTAAATAGGGTAGAATTAGGGAGGGCGTCACAGAGATGGTGACATTAGAACAAAGCCTTGAAGGAAGTAAGGAGTAAGTCTTGTGGATATCTGGGGTGTAGTAGGTTGAATTATTCATTATTTTTCTTTCCTCATCATATTTCCCATGCAATTTGTCTTGACCTATGGAATATGGGCTCGCGGGGTGTGTCATATCTACACAGACACTTTAAATGCATTGGCTAAATCTGGCTCTGTCCTCCCTCGAGTTTCTGCCCTCTACCGTGAAAACTACCTAATCCAGAAAAATCACCTGGATCTTGAAATGAGATGTGTGGACCTGAGCCTGCTGGCCCCAGGAATGCCACTGCCAACCTGCAATCCTTAAGTAATACAAATTCTTCAGATCTGGGGATTGTTCCTTGGGGCAGAAAAATGAGTATATATGTAGTAAGTGCATTTCATGAATGTAAAGACCCTGAGGCGGAAGTATGTCTAACCTATACACACAAAAAAGCAAGGGGCCAGCAAAACTGGAGAGGAATAACTGAGGGGCAGAGTTTGCCAGCTGAATCCACTGAAGCAATGAGAAGAAAACTGAGTCCGTGGAGCCGCTAAAGACTGAACGTCCCTGTAGGACAAATGGCAGAAGAAAAGTCTGGGACAGACTATTAGGGGACAGGTTGAAAGTCTAAATATAAAACCATGCCTGTCTAATGTAAAGAATTCCAGCAGCCACATGTATACACTCTCCCCAGTCCTCACCCAAAGCAAGAAACTAATGGTATATTTGCTGGAGGAAAAGAATGAGGGAGATTTCGGGACTTAATGGAAGGCAGAGGTGAAATGAACTGTAGCTTGAAATAAGGAATAGTTGAACCAATAATTCCCTTTCTCAGTCTCATTAGCAGATGGACTGTCTAAACTTTGGACAAGAGAGCCCAAGATTATTTTAAGAAGAAATAAACCAGTTTCAGATAAAAGACATTCACATACAGACATTGGCAGGTAAGTAAAAAAAAAAAAAAAGCTGATTTTATCCAATCACAAAACAGTGAGGCAGTGAAGCCCACCAATTAAAAGCTCCGACCCACGCCCACAGAGCTACAAAATAACCTTTAGCATCTCACAATTTAATACACATGAATAACCAAGGATCATCTGACATATGAGGAACGAAAATCTTGGCATAAAAGAGACCAAAATAAGTGGATAATGCAGGGAACAGATAAACTTAAATTGAACAACCAGAAATTGTAACATTCTCAGAGTTAAAAGAGGATACTGTATCCAAATACAAAACCAGCATGTTATGACAAATAAATTATAAAAAAGAAAGGGCTCTTGAAAATTAAAAACATTGGGTCAAAATAAAAGAAAATTCAGTAAAAGAATTAGAAACAAAAGATGAGTCATCTCTGAGAATGCAGAATGAAAACTTGAAAAGGAGAAAATGTGAAAGAAGAAAACTGTAAACTGGAGAATCAACAAAGGGAGTCCAACACCCAATGAATGGAGGAGGTCCCGAAAGAGAAAACCGCAAAATAGAAGGAAAAAGAATTACCAAAGAAATACTCTAAGAAAATTTACCATAACAGAGGGTGTGAGTTTCCAACTTCAGAAGACCCACAGAGTACCCAGCACAATGAATGAAGTACATACACAGCACTGCCCCCGCCGCCCCCAACATCCTCATGAAATGCTGCAACTCCTGGAACAAAGTCGCCATCCTAAATGCTTCCGTAGGGTGCCAGGTGGTAGGGTTTAAGCAGAATATAACCAAGGAAGAATGAGAACGGCACTAGACATTTCAGCAACAGTAGCAGACAGTAAAAGACAATGGAGCAGTGCCTTCACAATTCTGAGAGCAAATGATTTTTTTTTTTTTTTTTTTTTGAGACGGAGTCGGGCTCTGTAGCCCGGGCTGGAGTGCAATGGCCGGATCTCAGCTCACTGCAAGCTCCGCCCCCCGGGTTCCCGCCATTCTCCTGCCTCAGCCTCCCGAGTAGCTGGGACTACAGGCGCCCGCCGCCTCGCCCGGCTAGTTTTTTGTATTTTTTTAGTAGAGAGCAAATGATTTTCAACTGAGAATTCCATACAAGTGATCAAACAAATATGGGAGCAGAAAAAAAGTTTGCTTTAGATACTTAAGGACTCAGGAAATTTACTTCCCTTGGAGGAAGTAAATTAAGACTCAAGAACATGCTCAAGTAAAAGAAGAAATATCAAAGAGCTGAATGAAAGAATAAATACAATTTGAGTACAATCTATGGCTTTAAAGTTAACAATATATACTTAACGACTAAAAAAAGTCATATAACTATATCGCAAGAATAGAGAAAAGTATGCAGACAAGCTTATAATAAAGACGGGTCCTCATGTTACAAGATGTCAACACGTAATATTTAAAATGATACATTAAGAAATAATGGTGTATCATCAGGTAAAATGGATGTAACTATCAAATGAACAGCTAAAATTATTGAGCTGTTGCTTCTGGATAAGGAAATGGGATGGGGTGACAGTACCATTCTTCTTGATGGACCTTTCAATGCTATTTGATTTACTATGTATTCAAATGACTTTAATTTTTAAAAATTTATGAAAAAACAAATACTGTAAAATATGACTCAACTCAGGATATTTATAAAGTCTGGATAAAACACTCTGTTAATTTACCTAAGATGTCGTGTAGTAATAAGATTAATAGCTAAAAACCCCTCTACTTTTAGACATAGCTTTAACTATTTTTTAACCTCAAGAGCACTTTTGAACTCTAAATTTTTCTCTCTTCATTTTACATTTTTTATTGCCTGTTTATAGATTGATTTCATGTTATCAGTATGACTGTGCTAACTAAGCACTCAACTAAACACAGAAGGTACCTCTGTTGAACTAAAGATACCTGTATTATTCAGCTCTTATTACCCAAGCAAGACAAGTATTTACTTGATATAACTTTTTCTAGAATTTTAAGAATGGATTAAATCATTTGAAGACCAATGCTGTGTGGCTTTCTCCTCACTTTGTACATAAACAATACATGCTTACCATTCTAGAAAAGTTAGAAGAGTCAAGGAAATCAAGACTAAATAAAGAAATAACGGAAATCTCTCCAACTCTCCTCACCCAGAAATATCCCACTCAAACATGCAGAGTATTTATTAAATAAAAACATCTTCTATAACCAATTTTTCCACTTAATATATCCTAAATTAGCTTAATAATTATTAGAGATCATATAAATCTATATCAGAACTTTCTAAGATTATCATGTGAAACCATGTACTTTATTTAGTCAACTCTCTATTGTGTTGGCCATTGAGATTTTCTTTTTTTGGCAATTACAAACAGTGCTGATACATGTTCTCATGTGTTTGCATGTATACATTTCTCTCCCCTCACACTTGTCTCTCTTATGTTTGTGTACACATTTTTCTAATTATTTACTTAGAATAAATTCCTGAATTCCAAATACAAATTCCTAAATCAGATGATACATTCTTGCTTTAAAAAATTTTAAACATATACTGCTAAATTGTGCCTAAAGCATTCACCAGTAAACAATCCCATCAGAAGCATATGACAGTGACGTAAGCATCTTTTAAAATCTTTGGCAATGTGAAAAATGAAATATATCTCACTGCTGCTTCAATTTCATTCATCAATAATAATGCTGACGATTTTTCTCATTGTTCTTAGTTATCCATGTCCCTTACACATTCCTTATTTTTCTATTGTGCCCTTTTAAATGTACTGATCTGTAAGGGCTCTTTATATATTAAGAATATTGACCCTCTCTCATACTTACCATGAACTCATTTACTTGTCTCTTTCTAAAGCTTCTTTTCAAAGCTCTTCTTTCTAAAGTTATTGTGTATTTTCTCGGTGTTTCTCAATTAATTCACTGATCAATCCCAAAAATTCACTTGGGCTCATTATGCCTCAGCTACTTGAGTATTTGCTTCCAGGATCCCATGCTTCAGACACACACCAGAACAACTTCTGACACGTAGAAGCAATATTTTGATGGTTATATAAACCAGAAGTCATGTAAGTGTCTTATTTAAAACATTACTTTTCACTCATTTGGATTTTGGCCCTGTTGCTAATCCAGAAGGTACATGATGGAAAAAGCTTTTGTACATTTCCCTTTAAAAGCACATAAATACTTTATGATGACATTTACTACTCAGTGTTTATGTATACAGCATTATTATAGTCTGTAAATGTTTTAAAGAAAAAATATATTTTGGGAGAAGGGTAGTGGAGATTTTAGTAGTTGGGAATCTGGCTTGTGGTTGGGTTTATTCAATTTTCAGTTAGTTAGAAAATGCTATTAAACTGCATATTCTGTCATCAGTTGTCTATCTCTTTTAGCTCTTAGGTGCTGCGAGCGATGAAAGTTCTAGAACTTTCTCGTAGGTGCTCAAGAAGTTTTTGTGAAGATGCATTTGCACTGCAAACATACTTTCTTACTTATACTACTTATTTGCTATAAGTTTAGGACAATTGATGAAGATTATGGGAAATTAATCTGGTGGTAGGCTATGATGAAAGGGACTCATAAAAAGGGAATACGAAAAGAGGCAGGAGGGGAAGGGTCTTCCTTTCTCAATATTTCTTCTTTGTCTTTATACTGACAGCCAAACCCATGGGCTCTAATAGAGTAGGGTAGGCAGCTTTTCACTGAAAGCCTTTGCAGTGACATAAACCTGGGTTCAAATACCAGACGATCTCCTTCCCAGTTCTGTGTTGTTGGGAAAGTCCTTTGTTGGAATTCCTGTGAGACTAAGCTACGCCATTTGAAAAGTGGGACCAACACTTCAGAGGGTGATGGTAAAAATTACATGGTCAGGTATCTTTTGCAATTGAGGCTGTAATTTATTTTCTTTTTTATTACCCTAAATATTGAGTTCTTTTAACTTCCAATTTTGGTGACATTGTTCAGATCACCCTGGTTTAGATAACCTCATTCATTTCTTCATTACCAGAGGAATGTTTTTATTACGAAGTCAATCATTTCACAGTCTTACCACTGTTTAAGTACACTGAATGACCACAAACTGTGCAAAGTAAAAACGCTATGCCTGTATTTTCAGGCTTCCACCACAATTATAGTACTGAGCACCTCCAAGTTTTGGCAAATACTTGATATAACTTAAGACTACTGAGATCTCTGAAGAAACCTGCCTAACGGTAAACTACACAAATGCTGCTTTGTAAACCATCCTGTGCACTGAAGTCTAGAAGTTCTTAAAAAATGACTCTAAAAAGATGCTGAGAATTTTTTTTTTAGATGGAGTTTCACTCCTGTTGCCCAAGATGGAGTGCAATGGCACAATCTCAACTCACTGCAACCTCCACGTCCAGGGTTCAAGCAACTCTCCTGCCTCAGCCTCTGGTGTAGCTGGGATTACAGGCATGTGCCACCACGCCTGGCTAATTTTTCGTATTTTTAATAGAGATGGGGTTTCACCATGTTTTCCAGGCTGGTCTCAAACTCCTGACCTCAGGTGATCTGCCTGCCTTAGCCTCCCAAAATGCTGGGATTACAGGTGTGAGACACTGTGCCTAGGCAAGATCCTGAGAAAAATTTTAATAGAATCCAAGGGTACACAGGAAGCCACTGAAAAAGCTAGTAGAAGAAAAGTATTCACAAAACTGCCCAATTGGGTACCATCTCGGTGAAACCTAATTAGAGTGACGGGAATGGATCGTGACACTATTAACTGAACGTGGAGAACAGCATAAATATTCCACAATGTACACAAATTTCTCAAGAGGTGAAGTGATGAAGCACAGTTTTCCTAATAGGCCTTAACTTCTGAGCTAAATTTAGTGTGTGTCAGTTATCATTATCAACATCAAAACACTGACATCTGGGTGTTTCACTAGGTGTTAAAGAAATTATGAGTCAGCTTTCCTTCCAAGAAGCCTATATCTTAGATATATTTTGGTCCCCACAAACTCTGGACTGAGAACCTCAACTCTTACAACTATGAGGCATCATATGCTAATGAAGATAAACCACTCTCCATCTCCCACAAAAACACTTTCTCTACTTAATTTTGAATAGGAAAAGCATCATATGTACTGATGCCCCAAATCACCTTCTAACAATTCTTACTTTTCGTGATCCTGAGTTTTCATTTCTCAACAACTGATATCTAAGTATTCTTACCAAGACTCATTTTCTGAAGCAGTTATATGTGCAAGGCTCTGTGAAATTCCTATCTAATCTATATACATCTAGGTTGATATATATATACACACATATATTTAGTAGAGACTGGGTATATGCTACATATATATGTGCATCACATGTGTTTACATAATCTAGGCTTAAATGTGTACCTCTGATTGCTTTTTATGAAGAAGAATAAAACTTGACAGCTAATGGACTGATATGATTGGTAACTGTATCTAATTGTATCAGAAGCATAAAATTGTTGCCTGTTTTTAAAAAGTTAGGTTGCCTATGATTAGTCCTCTAGTTAGAAATGCAGTTCCAGAGTTCACTGCCTGTTTGAATTGATGAGGAAAATTGCCACTTGTATGAACATTCAATTTCGTAACTTTAACCACTAAAATAATAGTGTAAAACGTTCCATATTTTTATAAAACTAGTTTTAAAAGATATTAAAAGACATACTATACTTAAATTCAAGTTTTCTACAATTGTTGTTTTGTTATTTAGTATAGCACACTAAAAGTAAATTTCTGGAATTTAGTATGGTTGAAAATGTTTTTAAAAGCTGTAAGTGGGGCTGGGCGCTGTGGTTCACGTCTGTAATCCCAGCACTTTTGGAGGCCGAGACGGGCAGATCACGAGGTCAGGAGATTGAGGCTGTCTTGGCCAACATGGCAAAACCACGTCTACTAAAATACAAAAAAATTGGCCAGGCATGGTGGCGCATGCCTGTAGTCCCAGCTACCTGGGAGGCTGAGGCAGGGGAATCGCTTGAACCTGGGAAGCGAAGGTTGCAGTGAGCTGAGATCGCGCTACTGCACTCCAGCCTGGTGACATAGCAAGACTCTGTCTAAAAAAAAAAAAAAGAAAAAAGAAAAAAAAAAAAGAAAAAAGAAAAAAAAAGCTGTAAATGGATGGCTCCCAGTATACTTAGTATAACATGGAATTGCTTTGGAAACCCCAGAGCCCAAAACCACTTGTTAATTATTTATGCTACTAAGTCTACATTTTTCTTGTTATTCTGGTGTATTCTACAATATATCTCATTAGAAAAACCAGAAAACATTCAGGGTGTGTTTTGACTGAAGTCTCAAAATCAATCATTGTAGCTACTTCTTTTGCATAATAGAAATCTCTCCTAGTGATCCCAGGGACGGCTTCATCTCCTAACACATCCAGCCTCAATTTGTCCTTACAGGTTTTTATGATAAATCGTAAAGCACACTCAGCAGGAGCTGTTCTGTGGAAATAAGTAGTTACGCTTACATTTTTAAGAGTTTCAACTGTGAACAGATAAGACAGATTTCTAATGAAGCTTCAATTGACAAAGAAAACAAAGTAAATAAAAGCAAGTAGCTATGCATGGCACTAAAATTTATAATGACTATAACAAGCAGAAATCAATCAAATCTCTCACCAGAACAATCTCTGTTTTCTCATAAAGCACAAAAATCACTTGAGCTGAAACAGACAACAAATACTAACCCAAGACACACACATCAACTAATTAAAGGCTGATTTTCCATACCAGGAAAATGCCGTTCCTGTTTATGGATGTCTAAAGGCATTTTTTTTCCTCTCAGGAAAATGTACGCTTAAAATGTTTTGAATAAATTCTATCAGAATCATTTCTGTAAAAGGAAGCGAGGAGAAGGTAGGGAAAATAACATTCCTAGTCCCTAAATAAATTAGCTCTGTTTAAAAGGGCAAGACTAATTCACTACTTTAATGGTGGCTTCCATTAAGCTGGAATAGTAACATTAAACCACTTCAAACTACTGGCAGTATATGAGTAAACCAAGAACAGTGAGACTGGCCCCTTTAAAAAGGGTCTGGACATATATACAAACTTTAATTCTATCATGCAATAAGAAAATGCTGAATAAATTAACTTTTCAAAGGGCTATTATACCTTAGTTCCTCATTACAGATCTCATTACAGACTGTCTTTATAATGCTCACCTGACAATATCATGTAAAATGCTTAGCTTCTAAGGTCAGTCTAAATAAGAGAACAATTCTCCTATTTATAGCAAAGGATGAACTTTTCTCATTTAGATGTTTAAGCAGCTAACCCCTGAGTTTAATGTAATTAGGGAAGGGATATTCAATTTACAGTATCCACAAGTAATGATAATTAAATTGATCCAAAAAAGCTGTTGGTAAGCATAAGATACCTTTGTAATTACATCCCGTTTTCAAAATGACTTTAGTACTGTGAACTTGAAGCATTTCAGCAAATGAAGGCCAATACACATAAAATGAAAACTACAGTAGCTTAAAAGCTAGACTGTTTAACATAATGAGCAGCACTACCGGGGGAAATCTTGAAAACATTCTATAACTCACCACGACAGCCTATGCTTTCTCCTTTCCTCTCACAAATATCCATTAAAAATATGCAAGAGAGTCTTCATTTTTCACCAAATAAATTCTTCATTCATACAGTCTTTTTTTTTTTTCACTTTTAAAGGAAACTAAAGAACCAGTCCCTCTTATTTTTCTGTTATTCAAGTGGCTGTTCACAAGCTTCAGTTTTGTGTTTATTTGAAAGAAAAGAGGAGAGCTACGAATCTGAAACCATTTTCCCTGTGAGTCCTGAAGATTGGCTAGGTCAGCATTCCACCAGGACCAAGGTGAAAAATAAACAAATAACCACGTTCACAGCAGCTGCAGCGATCAGTCTCTGGAAAATTATTCAGGCATTATGAGAAAGACAATATTAAATGCTGCCACTTGCAGCTTCACGGCTCTCTGAATATTCGCATCAGAAAGAGATGAGCACTTAAGGGGTATCATCAGAGAGCTCGCCCATCTGAGCATCTTCCATTAAGTTTTTGTCTTAAAGGAGGAAGGCGGGAACCTCTGCTTGACAGGCAAAAGGCTTGTCATAATTCATTAATATCACAGCTTTGCTCAGGTTTCCTTCAATGAGCCAGGCAAGATGCCTATGAAAAAGTGCTGAGCATACAACATCTCCAAAGATGCTGCCGCAATGAACTTGGTACCACTTGGTGCTACTGCACTAGAGGCTAAAGACCTCCAATAGTACTTCCCATGTGAAAGGTGATCTAATAAACGTCATCTCACTATTGCATAAACCAATAATTTCTGCATCAAATTCCAAAAGGAGAGGTAAAAGAAATAATTTTAAAACATTGCCCAACAATGAAAGTTTAAAAGTTCCTGGTACTATTAAGGCATACCTTCAAGTAAAACACAAATATAATATATTCAATCAGGGAAATAATTACTGGTCTTAATAAGTGACAGAAACCTGAAATTACAGAATTCTTTATACTGCTGTTTCTTTTGACAAAATTCAAGGGAATGTACAGAAACGTCAATTCTGCATGATTCCAATTAAACAAGCAATTTAACATAAAATAGATTAATCCCCACTTATTTGACGGAAATACCTTCCAAGACCCCCAGTGGATACCTGAAACTGAACCGTATATATACTTGCTTTGTCCTTAAATACACCTAGGAAAGGTTTGATTTATAAATTAGGCAGTAAGAGATGAACAAAAATAACCAATAATAAAAAAGAACCATTATAACAGTATACCTAACAAAAGTTATGTGAATGTGGTGTCTGTCTCACAAAGTATCTCACTGTACTGTATGCACTCTATTTTCAAACCATGGTTTACCATGGGTAACTGAAACTGCCACAAGCGATCAGGAGGGACTACCGTATATACCAAAACACATCTGGTCACTAGTAATATTCATCTACGTTTCCAGAGCTGAATATCATACACTGATGTCTTTTTATTTTCCTTTCCCAGTTTCTTGCTTAACACACTCAAGAAAAAGGAATTTGGTTAGGTATTTACTCTGTTTTCATTTACATGGCAAAAAATAGGAAATTAGAAAATGCAAGAAACCCATCTGCAAATCAGCAGAAAATAATACAACTAGTTATAAAAACAGTAGCCGTAAGAGGGGAATAGTATATAGACCTGCATACCAGTTTTATTAATTTTACTTTATTAAGAAACAAAAGTTATCTGTTCTATTTAGCAAATAATACACTGAAGATGAATGGGTATAATTTTTTAAAAACCAATATAATTTTTACAATTCTAGGTAAACATGATCTTGGGTTAGTGAATCAATGACAATATCTTTTTAATAATTGTCATTAACTTTATTTTAAACTCCAAATATAATCTCTATTTGTTTAAAGTGCATGAAATCAAGTCTTAGCATTAATGTATATAATGATCATTAAATGAAGATACAATCTAACTGAACAGAAATCAATAACTGCATTTAATGACTTCGTGAGAAAAATACACGATCCTCACACCCTTAATGGATTAGTGTCAGTTATGAGCAACACAACATCACATAATGCTGACACAGTCTCACTCAAAGTGGTATCACTTTTCATACGAGTGCTGTAAAGCCTTATCAAAGGAAATTGTGTTTTAATGCTATTTCGGATGTCATTTTTGAGAGGATTTTTACAATCCCATTTCATAAAGCATAAAGCATGCTCTGAATTGTTCCAAGGAGCTTTTGTCATTGGCACACGTACTGGGTCACCCTTTGAAAGCTTTCCAACAAAATGAAATCCAAAATATCTAAAAAGGATAACAATTCATAATATTACTTAAACAACCAGTTTATTGTAGCTTGTCTCCTTTGAATACATATTCCGTCATTGTTGCTCTCAGAATGTTTTTTTCTGGAAGAAGCCCACGCTACACATATGCACTGTGGCCTGTGCCACAGGCGCAACACATGTGCTTCAAATACACTTAGAAACTGCTTGATGATCAGAGCTTACACAAAAGAAGGCCACAAGAGTAGTAAGTTGATATGCAGCTAGCAATTTATCAAGTCATTAAATTTTCTAGGAAGTTTCTATAAGAATGCATTTTTATTTCCTTCTAAGAACTAACTGTCCTTCTTAAGAAGGAAAATTATCACGTCTTAGGGCATAAAATTATAGAAAAATATAAACCATGCCTTCCTTTCACTTCTTGAAAAGATGCTAAAATACCTATCCTTGTAATACCCTTTGCTGATAAAATTATCAAATGGCTTTCAAGTGTAAAAAAAAAAAATGCTGACATGATGAAATAAAACGTTAGTAAATACGCAATAGTCTGGGTATTTAAATCCTATCAAGTGATGAAACCAGTATCAACAGAAATAACAATATCTTGATGCTGTAACTCAGTTGATTGTTATTTTCTCCAGCATAATTTAAAATTCACTTCTGACTGATTCAGCAGTCATCGAGCAAAACTTCCAGTAACCTCTCTGAAGATTTGGCACAGATAAGAAGTTCAGAATAGGAACAAATGTGCAGTGATATACAGAAGCTACTACAGTATTTCTAAAAATAGCAGGGTTTCAGGCTTTCAGTGGCTTAGGATTCTCATGAAATGAAACTGAAAAATTCTTAAGATAGAACCAGGAAACTAGCTAAAGATTCCTGACTGACATGAATATTACTTCCTTTATCCCAAAGGATATAGTAACTTCTCGAGCAAATGTAGCATCATAATTAGTTATAATTGACTTTGTCTTTTAATTTTTAAGCCAATCTATAAATTATGGATTATTGTGTCAACTGGAAGACAGTTTCTGACACCATCCCGTATATCTCATTACTGTAATCAAAACCAAGTTTCTTATCAGGATAACTTTGCAGTCTGCCAGATTTTTAAATCATTTCAGGAAATGTTAGCTTATATTACTGAACCACTTGCACAATTTTAACATATGCTGTCATAATTCTAATATGGCTTCAAATACTATTAAAATGTATAGTGTCACTAGGAATTACAGGAGGATAAATGCAAGCTTAATCCTACCCTTGTTGTCTCTCATTTTGAGAACCACCCTATCTGGGCTACCTCCTTTCTTTTCTATACTCTGTCCCCATCCATCTTCTTCCTTCAGCTCAGCACACCTGCTGGGTAGATGCAGTCCACTGCCATTACTCTGAAATTAATGGAATGCTAGCATGTACCTGTTCTTCTCAGGCACTCAGCAGGTGCACTTTACCTGGAACATTGGGAATCAGTGAAGCAACTGAAAGAGAAGGATTTATTTCTCTCTTTCCAATTACTGTTCTGCATCCCAATCCCTTCCTTCTTACTTTACACCAATGTCTATGGCAGCACCTGCTGACAGTGTAATGCAATACTATTTCAACCTGCCCCATGTCAAGAGTGGATTCTGTAGGTGTCCCACATTAACATCTATGGTGAACAGTTTAAAGCTAGTAAAAAGTACTTCTTTGGGACTTCTTATAATCAACTGAATATAATTCACCTTTAAAAGAAAATACTGGAAAAAATACAATTTTCACTACCATGTTTCACAAATTTCAATGCAATCTTTCAACAAATTTGAAAACACTATCTGCCACTAACATTTGAACATTAATGAAATACACTGACAAAAATATAAATATTCTTTATACCAAAACTACCACAGTATCATGTCTATATAAATCAAAAACATTTATGGCTACTGAGTTTGATCGTAAATTGTAATAACCTTTCCACAGAAGTAAAGTCTCACACACACACACACACATAAATTTCACTGCAATTTTTAAAGTAATGAAATTAAGCAGGTAGAGTATTAACACACATATAGGGAAATTTATTCATGAACCTGACAAACATCCTATGTGTCCCAAACCGAACCATGATTAATAAACATCTCCTAAGGTTTACATAAAATATTTGTCTGGTAATGGTTTTTTTGGAGATAGTTTTTTGCCTTAACATTTACTTTATTAATTAAAAAGTACTGACCACACTGTATTCAAAGAAAAATCTCATTATACATTTTTGTTTGCAAAACAGTATTTAAAAACCAACAGCAGGCTGACTAGCCTCAAAACTGAGTTCAGGAAAATAATTTAAAGTTCTTAATTTGCTACACTGTTCTGAAATAGTAGATATGAAGTACTATGTACATCTGTGTATGTTAAATTACTTTTTTATTCTCAAAAATGTTCCTGTATCTACTATATGCCCTATCCTGGGAAGGCAAGAGGTAAGGTAAGAAAAACACAAGCTAGCATGAAGCAGAACTGCAGTGGCTGGGAGAGGTCATGAAATGACAGGCATGCAGCTCAGCATCTAGTGTGAGCTGGTGCTCCCAGGCCAAGAGCTAACAAGTTTAAGCTTAATACGATGCCTAGGATACCACCAGTGTTGCCAAGTCCCTTCATTTTGTACCAAATATACCCAAAGGAACCATCTCTGAAACTCTGTCATTCACAACATCACTTTAAATGTATTTTTAAGCAATTTTTGGCATAACTAACATAGATAATGGGGATATTTTACCTCATAAAACACTCTGAGCACACTCCATCCCATTCACTTTTCCATGAAGTCAAAAATTATAACCATTTTTTCCCCTGCAATCTGACATCTTTATGCACGTACTACAACATGATTTATTGTTTGGTGAGCTCTTGACTCACAACGCCCAGCAAAGGAGCGCACTGAGGATACTGTTACCCAGCACTGTCCCTCCTCAAGGCAAAAATGGGCAGAATTTTAAAGATAATACCAGTTACCTCATATGATTACACATCCAGAAATTGATCACAGGATAACCTAAGTAACTGCTGTCAATCTCAGCTGGTTACCATGGCTAAACACGACAAAAACAAAGCTATAGCTCATCTTTGAGAAACACTCTTATTTATTAGTGTAATATTTGAATATATACGGTTATTCAAAAGGCCAAGTATTTTACGTAACAACATCACCATTACAAAGATACAGCCCCCAGGCGTTAATAATTTATAATACTACATTGTCCGAATGGTGGTCATGAGTTTCCAGAGGAATATGGTGAGAATTAAGACATTCACACCTTTGAAATGTGTCTCCACTGAAGCCCTTCCTAATCTTCCCAACTGAGAGTTACTGCTCTCTCTGACAGAATTTGGTCTTTACTCCTCTTATACATTTTATCATTTGCTACCTTGTATAATATTTTTTACATGTTTTGAGTTTCTCTATTAGACTGTTATTTCTGTTAAGGCAACATCCCAGGAGGGGGGAGAGGGGAGGAGAGAAAGAGAGAAGAAGGGAGGGAGGGAGGAAGGGAGGAAGGGAGGGAAGAAAGAAAGAGAGGGAGGGAGGAAGGGAGGAAAGGAAGAAAGGGAGGGAGGGAGGAAGGGAAGAAAGAGAGGGAAGGGAGAGAGGGAGGGAGGAAGAAAGGAAAGAAGGGACGGAGGGAGGGAAGGAAAGAACAGGGCGAGAGGAGAGGGGAATGGAAGGAGTAAGGGAAGGGAGGGAGTAAGGAAGGAAGAGGAGAAAAGAAAAAGAAATAGGCAATGTTTTGCTTAGGGAGCACATACTATTAGCTTTACTGCAAAAGAATTTTGGATAATTTGTAAGTGGTAAGCAAAGGTTTTGTGAAATTATGTTAGTCTGTTACATGTGATGAGAAAACCATCAATCATTTCAACAGTATGGTGTTTTTATAACTCAATACGGGTTGGTTTTTCTTTCTATTAAAGTCTAAATATTTTGTACATGTCCACTATGTGACTTGGCATGTTTACCCCCATCCTATAAATCCACACAAACCCTGAATATTTAATTTACTATTAAAATAACCAAAGATTATTTCACTGTTCCTAAAAAGATACTAAACTGGTTTGGAAATTTCTACTGTAAATCATTTTAGGTCAAAGTAATATTTGTCTGGTAAAAAAAATCATAAAACTGTAGCTTTGGAGATCACATATACATAAAAAATTAGAGAAGAAATTAAATTATTTTGAAAGGACACATTTTCCCTTTATTAGAGCATATTATAAAATATACTATTTCTCATAAGGCTTCATGGTTTCAAAATAAAATTCTGGCTCCAAAAGTGAATATGTTTACTTAACAATTTAAGAGTCTCCCTTAAAGATCAAACTCTTTCCACTGCACAAATAAAAACCCATCAAGACTGCCAAATATATTATGTCCGGAAAAGCATGTATACTCATTTTTCAGAAAATAAAATCATTTAAAAATGAAGAGTACAAAGTCATCTTTTAACTCCTGAATAACATTATGTAATTACTCATTTAAGAGTGAAAATGAATCATTGTTTTCAGCAGCTGGAAATGACTGTTAGGCCCAGGTCCTTCAGTTCCTCACCTCTTGCTACCTCCTCTTTCCACCCCCACTGGCTTCTGTCCCAGCATTCTTCTAGAACTTTTAAATTACTAATGCCTTCCGGTTTCATAAACACTCGTAAATTACACTACCTATTACATAATTTTATATAGTCTTCATTCTAGATCCCTCAACTAAAATGAAAACCTTCCTCTTGAAATTGTTTCTGTCTTAGTATTCTGATGACATTAGGCTCTCAGTTGTCCTATCTCTGACTTCTTTCTGTGGTATTCATTAACTACCAGTTTCTTACTTCCCCTTGAACTGATGATTTTCTTCCTTTGTTTTCTTGGCTGGACTCCTTATATGGCTTTCTATACAAAATATAAGTAAAAGAACAAAATGAAATTGACATTCCCAGGTTTGGCCATGCTCTCCAGCACTACGTCTAATATCTCTATTTGTATGCAGAATAAAATTATATAGATAACGCACCAAGTCTTAATTTCAAAGCTCTTTATTTCCTGTTATATTCAGTCACTCATCTCCCCCTCTTCAGTGACACCATCTAAAAGAACTCCTTCTTGGAAATTAAACACATCACCAAATCATGATACTTTGTTTTTTTCTGCTGGTATGTATTTTTTAGAAACCTCTTTCCATTTGGACAGCCACTATGCTAACTGCTTCAAGCCTAGACTCCTTTCCTGCCTCTCTGATTCTGGTCTCTCAAAGCAAACTGTCTCAACAATGACCCCCTTCAAGTGGAAAATCCTGTTCCTTTGTGCTTGTCAACATGGTCTTGCCCATCGTTATCCACCTGTGTGTCAGATGTTTGTCATCACCTGGAAGCAATTAATCATTATTTTTATGTCCTTGCTTTTGCCATCTTATCCAAAATATATTCACTTCCTCATTATCTGTACAAATGTTTATCTCTACTTCTTGCAAACCTGGCTTAAAACTCACTATTGCCATACATAACTTCCTATTTTAACCCACCATATTCTAGAACTCCTGTTATAATTTGCCCAACCATTTAAAGGCTGTGTTTGCACTACAAAAACTGCTTCACTGCATTTAATAAATATTTATGGGATACGTACTGTTCACCCACTGGACCGGAGAATAAATGTCTGAATGAATCCCTTAAATTTCATTTAGGTTTCATTTTAAAGATATCGCAAGCATCTATCATGTGATTATGTTACCTGCATCAACTCCTTGAGGGTAGAGAAAAGTCATATTTTACATTTTGTAAAATATGAACATCCAGCCAGCATGCTTAGCATTAGAAGGGCACTTATTAAACTGCACTGGCCAGAGTAGCCTAAATAGCTCAGTTGGGAGAATGTCAGACTGAAGATTGAAACCGCACCGGCCCATCAAAATTATTTTCAGTGGTATACTTAATATACCAAGGTTCCAAATAACGAAACCAGAACCAGGTTTATTAGTTCTACTGCCCTTAGCAAATGTACATTATTTTGCATTATGAAAATGAAATTACTCTCTATATTATTCTTTTTCAAAAATTTTAATTTGTAATCTACACAACCTTGATACATGATAGTTAAATACAGTTAATCTATTATCTACAGTAATTCAAAGATAAAAAGACAAGTACACAAAATAAGAGTAACCATAACAATCACCAGTTTCAATTAAAAGGCACTTCACATTTCATTCTGGGATTCATACAGTCCGAGTTCCATACAGGTAACTTTGGCATCTGATGAGAGGAACATGAAACTGTATTACAACACGAGTTTGCAGCAGTCATAAAAAGGGCTAGCTATGGCTGTTTTTCTTCCACATTATATCCCACACCCCAGTGACTCTCCAAATTCTAGAAACCAGGTGCAAGAATTAGGGAGTTAAAGGAGATGTCCACTGTGGAGCTCCTCTAATACTGCTGACATTCAGAACAAAGTTATGATACCG